>NW_009954537.1:712443-757814 GCF_000747805.2 Chaetura pelagica | reverse complement strand
CTGAACTGAATCAGATTAATTTAATCTAGTTTAATATTTCCCCCCTTTTGATGTTGGAGAGAGTGAGGATGAAAAGCATCCTTCTTTCTAGTGGTTTTCTGGTTTGATCTGGTACAGATTATGAAATTGCTTGGTCAGAGACTGAGTGTAGAGCCTCAAACTGTTAATTGCTTTCAATGCAGAATAGCTGTAACAAGGTTTGTTTCTCTAGACAAACTACGATGGTTTTTGCTTCTACTTGCTGTAGATGCTTGTGTGATTTTGGAACTCTTCTGTGTAGATGCTTATTTGGCCCATAGAAACTTTGTGCCTCTGAGGCTGTATTGGGTTGAAACATTAGAGTAGTTCTGCAGCCCTTGGATCCAGGTATAGCTGGTTCTGTAGGAAAGCTGAAGGTCAGGGTGGCTGCCAGTGTGAAGGCTTAGCCTGCTAGTAAATGCTTTGGGTCCTCTCAGCTGTGGTGCTCTGCACTGAGCTTGAGGAGGTAGTTCTGGGAGACAAAACTGTGCTCAGCTTGGATGAGTGTTCTCTAGCAGCTGCCTTTCCCTGCCCAAGGGAATGTTGCTTCTCTCATTTTTCAGCAGTGTCACAGCAGGTCTCCAAATGAGAAAGGGGCTCTGTATTTCACAAAGATTGTGTTCCCTACTCAGGACCACATATGCATCATCTATGGGCAGATACTATTCTAAACATGTATGCTGTACAGAGGCAGAGGAAAGAAGTTAATGGGAATTGACTAGGCTCTACCAAACTACTTAGCTTTATTAAATACTGGGATAGTGTCATCAGTACTTTAGAGGTGACTTAATGTATCACATTTTATGATGGCCATTACAAATCATCATGAGGCAATTTATGGGCACCTACCAGAAAACAAGTTTGACTGGAGTTTGCAATAAAATTGTATGGGCAATGGTAGATGACAATGAATGAGAGTTAATGGTTTGGTTATTCATAAACTAAGTGATCCCTGAAAGACAGCAGTAAAAAGCAGTATGAGATACTGTAAAATGTACTTCAGACAGTGTGACTTACCATGACCTATAGTCAGAATGTCCTGGTTTATGTGCTGCTTAGGTGCATATTGGCAGGGGACTGGGAAGCATTGTCCTGCAGAGACCTGTTCTCCACCTGTAGGGGACAGAAGTTTGTGATCTCATCTCAGGAGTGAGTGAAGGACTTCTCTGCAGTGTCCAGTAACTCATTTATGTCACAAGTTAACTGTAGGGGAGGGTGGATCTAGTACCACTCATATTTTGTTTGCTCTCAGCCTGTTTTTCTTATGGATCTCTCCTTGGATCTCCCTGGCGCACCATCTTTCCATTTTGCTTCAAGTAAGTCAGGTGGATGAACCATGTTAAAGAACTGTCTACCTTTTAATCCCTGAACTGGATGCTTTACTGTCTTCAGAGCAGCAGAAAGCACAGCAAAGCACCTTTCTGTAACACTTCCTGAGAAGCACTGTTAATTGCTGGAAACAGCCTCATTTGCCACAGTAAACTGGCTTTTTAAATGCAACTTCCAACCAGAATGATTCTGTGAAATTAGTAATATGTGGCTTGTTCTTCTCTAGGTGGCTTGTCTGTTTCCATCCCAATATTCAGTCTCTAATATGAACATTTAATTGTGCACAGTGTTACTTTCATAGTTTTTTTGTTTGGAACAGCTGTTTGTGTTGCACTTGCTAGGTTTAAAGCAGTACTATTTTTATACAGTGTTTTTTGTCAAGTGCTGTACAAATGCTGTAGAGAAAGATGTCCCAGTTTTAAGAAATCTTTTTAACTTTAGAGAGAACTACCTAATCATCAGCTAACAGAGGATGTTAAGAGTATCTCCCAGGGAATGTGAACACCTTATTCACCTATGAAAACTGTAGGTAAAAATGTCAAACAGAAACATCAATTGTTATAGGATTAATCTGCATGGGAAGTATTTCAGCTTTAAGCTCATGAGCCAAATCCAAAATAAATGTCTGTATTATGTGAACAGTCCAAAAACTAGTATGAAACAGGTGATGAGGGTCAATGGACTCATCTTAGTTATCATTTAAAGGTAATATAGGCATTTGTATCAGCATACACATACCGAAATTTTATCTATTCAGGTCTCTTCTAGAAGGAAATCAAAGAACATATTTAATAAAATCTTAGAATGATTTGGGTTGGAAGGGACCTTAAAGATCATCTAGTTCCAATCCCCCTGCATGGGCAGGGGCACTTTGCACTAGACCAAGTTGTTTAAAGCCCCATCCAACCTGGCCTTGAACACTTCCAGAGAGGGGGCACTCCCAACTTCCCTGGGCAACCAGTGCTTCACCCCCCTCACAGTAGAGAATTTCTTCCTATTGTCTAATCTAAATCTCCCCTCTTCCAGTTTAAAGCCATTCCCCCTTGTCCTGTCACTCCATGCCATTGTAAAAAGTCCCTCTCTGGCTTTCCTGCAGGCCCCTTCAGGTACTGGAAGGCCACTATGGTGGTCTTGGACCTCGTCTTCTCCAGGCTGAACAGCCCCAAGTCTCTCAGTCTGTCTTCACAGCAGAGGTGCTCCAGGCCTTTGATCATCTTCATGGCCCTCTTCTGGAGTGTCTCCAACAGCTTCATGTCTTCCTGTGTTGGGGGCTCCAGAACTGGACATAGTGTTTCAGGTGGGGGTCTCATGAGAGCAGAGAGGGAGTCACCTTCCTTGTCCTGCTGGCCACACTTCTTTTGCATGCAGGCCAGCATGTGGTTTGCTTTCAGGGCTGCAAGTGCACATTGACAGCTCATTTTGAGCTTTTCATCTGTCATCATTCCCAGGTCCTTCTCATGGCTATTTTCAATCTGTTCTCCACCCAACCTGTATTTGTGCTTGGGATTGCCCCAACCCAGGTGCAGGACTTGCCCTTGGCCTTACTGAACTCCATGTGGTTGGCCTGAGCCCACCTCTTTGGGCCATCAAGGTCCCCCTGGATGGCCTTTATTCCCTCCAACATGTTGACCACATCTTGGTGGTGTCAGCTAATTTGCTAAGGGTGCACTCAATTCCACTGTCCATGTCTGACAAAGTTGTTAAACAGCATCAGTCCCAGTACTGACCTTTGAGGAATGCTACTCTTCACTGGTCTCCATTTGGACATCAAGCTGTTGGCCACTACTCTTTGAGTGTGACCATCCAGCCAATTCCATATCCACCAAGTGGTCCATTTATCAAATCCATATCTTTCCAGTTTAGAGACCAAGATTTCATGCAGGACAGTGTCAAACCCTTTGCACAAGTCCAGGTAGATGACATCAATTGCTCTCCCCTTGTTCTATTTGTGTTTTAAACATCTGTGTGCACACTTCCTAGCAGCACCTTATGTTCTCAAATCTGGGAGATGAACCTGTTCCACTGCTACTTAGAAAGAGATTTTTCTCCTTCCACACTAAACTCTCAGCAAAATGGCTCTAGCTTGTAAATTACAAGTCATTTGTCCCACCTTCCTGAAAGCATTTTTTCTGTGTAAGTAGTAGGATTTGCAAAAGTGAGAAAATATACCATAACTGGAGTCAGTCTGTCATCTACACTTTCAACAGAGAATGAGGTTGAGCTATGCTGGTGTAAGCCAAGTGTAAGCAATGAATTTTTTCCTATGTATTAGTTGTGAGAAGCTTGGATTTTAACTCTTCCTGCTCCATCAATACAGATATTTATAGGGAAATATTCTTTTTTTCAGGAACAGCTTGCATTAAGGTTAGGTGTGTTTTCATGTTCCTGCTCTTCCTGCCTTATGTCATCTGTAGAAATGTCCTTTTTATTTAAAGCTGTGGGGAAAAACAAAATATAAAAAAAAACAACACAGCTCTTCATAACTATTCATGAAACATCTCTGGAGTCTTGTGACTGAAAGAGGAAATTTTACTTTTTCAGTGAAATTACCTTACCTGAAACTATGTTGATAATTTTTCTATAAAACGCTTTTAGAATTTTTAAAATGAGACCACTTGAGTAAAGATGTACTCAGCCTTCGCTGTTTGTCTCTGTTCATGGACATTTAAACTGTACTAATACATCTGATAAAATGCAGTATTCACTTAATAGTTATGTGTAGAAAAAATTATGTACAACTGTTGTCATTTTAATTTAAAATCATTGGGTGGAAATTCAGTTTAATGTTAGTTGAGTAAAAAAGAAAATATATTCTCTGTACTCGTAAATCACCCCAGTGTTCACTTTATTCAAAACACTAAGCACTCAGCTAGGGCACTGGAGAGGAAGAAATTACATTGCTTCCATTAATAGCTTTTTGTGTATATAAATTAATAGTAAATTGTACATGGCTTTGCAAAAGGAGATTGGTTTAGAAAATAAAAAATAAAGCATCATGTAGATAGTGAACAAGTCTGTCTTTTCTTGGGCTTTTATATAAGACAAATTATTCTGAACTCTACTGAAGAAAATTTCAGATTGCCCAATCAAAAAGTAGAAGTGAGAGAAAACTCTTTGATCTCAAATGATTACTTACTGAGACGAATGGGGGTTAGTGCTTAGCAATATGGGAAAGAATTCTCTAGCATTTGTTGTTGATGTTTCGGTGATGACTATTAGTGAGCTTTTATATATAAAAAGGACTATATATATACATATATAAAAGACATCAAGCTATTAGAAAATCTCCAAAGGAAGAGCCATGAGGGTGGTGAAGGGTCTGGGAGAAGGTATTACTTATGAGGAGCAGCTGAGCCTTCAGCTTTAAATTGTTAAACTATTCCAGGATCCAGTCTACCAGTACTAGGTAGTCTCCAAACTAGTTGCGAGAGCCTTCTAAGTTTTACTGAGTTTTAAATGTTATCTTTACTGCCTGGGGCTATACTTCTGTCCTCTTTGTTGGTGTATGTTGTGTGTAAATGCACATCCTGTAGAGAGTCTTGGTTCAGCAAAGATGTTCAGCTCTCCCTTAAACTTACCTGTGTCCTTTAAGGGCTTTTGCTTTACAGGTAAACATTTTTTATCTTAATTTAGTCAGCTGTCTCAGTGAATGGCTGAGCAGACAAAGAAGAGAGGCTCCTTGATTTGGCTGCTGGCTGAAGGCTTCCTGCTATTTGCTGTCTCAGCATGGGTGTCAGAAGAAGGTGTTGGAGTAGGCTGACTACTCAGGTTTTCTAGAGACCTAAGAGATCATCCCTGTGCTCAGAAAATTACATTTAGGGACACAAGAGACCTTGCCCACTGTGTTCAGTACCTCTGTGGGCTTCTGTATCTTAAGGTGGTGGAAATATCCAGGAATAATCAAATAATGCAGAAATCATTAAAATAAGGATAAGGCCTGCAAGGTACATGTAGTACATAAAAAGCAGATAACCCTGTTCCTTCCAAACTTGTAAACCCCACAATCTGAATGTTGCTCCCTGTGTATTCAGTGTAGTTCATGGAGACAAGGGCCAGAATTATTCTTAGTGACTACAGGAAATTGTTTCATTCTCAAGGGCCACAAACTATATCTGAGAACAAACTACCTGAAGTCTTTTATGAAAGGGTATTCTATAGTGTTAGAAGCTGCATTAGTTAAACTGGTAGAAGTTTGTACCCCATGAAGGGTAGGGTAGGGCTTGCAAATTAACAAAGCTAATAAATTGCATGGATCCTACAAATTTAGCTGTGCATCCTAAACACTGGCCATACAGTGATCCCACTCTTCCACAATGCCTTCATTCTTACCTGTATTTCATGCTTACAGCCTGTGAAATTCCTAACAATGCTTCTTGTTATTGTCTTGACCAGACTTGTCACTGATTTCAGAGCAGCCCTTTCCAGAAATCAATGAGAGAGATGACAGCCTGTTTCAAAAGAGCTCTCATTTGCAGCCCTCACTTGGTGGCTACAGAGTGCCAACTGTCTATGAATAAATGGAATAGATATTTACTGTATTTCATACATAAATCTACCTGAAGTGATTGCATCCCCTGCCTTTCTGAGGTACCAAAGAGCTAACAGGAGTGTATTTCCCTGTTTGTTCCATTCAGACATCACAAGGATTAGGCATCGTGTCCTGTGGGATGCCTGGCGGTAGGGTCTGCTGAGACAATCTCCCAGCAGGGGTAGGTACCTGCAGGTTCAGGTGAGGCCAGCCTCTGCTGGAGCAGCTCACTTTTGCAGCCTGCAGAGGGAAGGAGAGGTATTCTAAGAACGGAGCCGATCTCTTTTTTCAAACTGTACATCTTATTTGTGACACAAACTTTTCCTTAGAGACTGCTATTCACAGTAAATATTTGGATTCCCTGTAATTAGGCAAACTTTCATCTTTGTCTGCTAGGACAAGATCGCCATGGTAGTGTCAGTTTGGTGTTTGTTGTGCTAGCTGGGAAAGCCTCCTTTAATAGCCCAGGATGTGAGGACCAGAGAGGTCCTTTAGATCTCCTGAATATTCATTAGAGCCAATTAAAGTATCCAGAAAGTTTCTGTGTGTAGAACAAATGTCAAGTCAGGTCCTTTGCTGTTCTGAACACCCAGTGATAAGAACAGCAAAACAGCATCTCCTGACTTTGAGCCAATGTAAGCTTTAATTTTGCAGCCCTTTCAGAACACACTGGAGAAAATGGCAAAATGGGTGTCATGGTTTCCTTGAGGGTCTCTGGTCTTGCAGCCTGTCCGGCCATGCTGCCCTGCCTGGGTCCCAGCTCTCTTGGCCATCCCTCCACCCTGCCTAGAGGGGAACAGTGCTCTGTTCCTCCACACATAACACACAATGGATACTTGAGACCCAGACAACAAAGAGAAACTTAAGGTCTGTGTGTAGGAACATGTTCTTTCTCTTTTTCCAAACAAGATCAAAGTGACCCAAAGTCAGGATTTCTTGCCTCACAGGCAGCAAAGCCTGTAAAAGTAAGTAAAAGGGCAGTATTTAGGTAAACACATTCCAGTCTTGTACTGATGCCAGCATACCAGAGGAAGATTAATGTAAATCTTTCATATCAATTTGGTATTTTACTGTGCTGAACAATAATACTAAAAATGTTTTGTTTCTCATGGTTTGATTAATGTGCCTGTTTCTTATACAGTAATTACTACAAGAGTTTGTATTTTTTTAAATGTGACCTTACAGATTCAAGGCAACTTAGAGAAAATTCTTTGTATTGCTGCTCAAACAAAATTATGTATTTAATTAATGTTATGAGCGAGTTGGTAAGAGGAACAATCCCCTGTTTTAAATATATACCTTTTGAGACATGGCATTATCTCTATTATAGAAAGTATCCTAAAGCAAAATGTGATGAAAGGGCTCAGAAAGCACTCTCAGAGGAACTAGTAACAGCCCTTCTGGATTAAACAGTAAAAAAACAAGTTTAGAGTTCATAAGGTTTTTACAATGGAGTATACTTTAAAATGATTTGTCCTAAGGAACAGGATGAATTGAAAGTATATTTTGAATGTGGACTTGTACTATCAGTTCATTACATTTCTAAAACAGTTAAAATGTTTTCAAGGTTACACCTCATCTCAATTTTCAGTGCCATTTTTCAGATCTTCATGTCTTTGTTCCCCACTTAGAACCAGTCTCTGCTGAGTCCAAATGACATCACATGGACTTTGAGATTATCCTGCTGCTACACAGTTTTTACACAGCCTGGCCCGATAACAAGTAATCCTGTGATTGTAAGCTGTGATTTTGAACTTTAAGCCTTTGTGTAACGTGTCTGCCCACTTTGTGCAAAATGCTTCTTCAGATTTATTTAGATTCAAAATCACATACATAATCACCATTTTAATAGTGCTGTTATATATATGTGAATGGGGCAGCAGTGTTGCAGATGCTCCTTGCTGTGACTTCTGTAGCAGAACTATCCAGGTAGCAGATATGCCTGTACCTACATGCATCCTTTCCAAAGCTGATCTAAAACTAGATCTAAAGCAAAAGCTTTAAGTGACTTAAAATGGGGGCCCACTAAAACACATGAGCTCCAGGTCAAAATCCACATATGTCCTTAATGCCACTTGAAACTCAGCTTGATGTTCAAGTTTGTGAAACTGGTTGGTGGGTAATTCTGTTAAACTCAGTGTACTGTGATTTCTTTGGGGGAACTGCATCTAAATGTAGACAATTGTTTTCCTAGCAATATAAACAGCATTAGAAGAAGAGTTCATTTCTTCCTCTGTATGTGTGGAAAATGGCCATTTAAAAATAATAGATGCTAGAACCATATTTAACATATTTTCAAAAACAAGGATCTTTGCCTTTTCAATGGGAAAAGGATAGGTCAACAAAAATTAAATCATCTACAAAGTCAAAGTTCAAATTCTTAAAGGCTGAAAAACCTACTCAGAGCAGCATACATGAATATAAGTGCATGATAGCTGCCTTGCCTTCTTTCAAAATTGGTTTGTGGTCCTAATTTTCTTGTAAAAGATAGGTAAGAACCTGCTGAAACTAGTTTTAAATGCACGAGCTTCAACCGTCTGATCTGTCCATACAGAAATCCTAGTGAGTCTTTTCATATTAAGAGTTATTATTTCTGAATTAAATAGAACCCAATCCCAACTGCATGTGCTGAGAACACTGCAAAAGGACATTTGGAAAGCTATGCACTCCTTGTCAATATTTGTTGAATGCAAGGCTGACCTTTTGGATGATAATCTCTGTATTTATGGAGTGAAAAAGAGATTGATTTTGTTGCTCTATTCTAATTACACTACAATGTAGCAGTACCACATGCTTTTGAATGGTATTCAGGAACTGAAACGTCAATAACACAAACAACTTTCCATCTGCTCCCAATTTAATCTGAATGAGTTTGTGATTTTATAGAAGGAAGTTATTTCTGCCACTGGCAGTTGAAAGGTGGTAATCAGTTAATCAAAATGCATTGATTGCTCTAATTATTGCATTTTTAATAGGTTTTTTTATGAATCTTAGTCACCCACAACTCTGACATGTTGTACTTTCTGTCCAAGGTAAATCTATGGTTTGCAAAAACTTTGCCTTCCTCAAAACTGACTTCTTTATGGGGATTTAGAACCAGACCCCCCTCCCCCCAGTGTGTGCTGGCTATGGTTGTTATACTAGCCCAGTTATGTAAACTGGCTGGAAAGAAACAAGTAAAATCAGTTTGAGCAACTTTGCCCAGTTCCAAAGATTTGGAGTGTAAAAGACAGCTGGTCATGGGTTGTATTTCTGATAGCACAGAATATTAGGTATAAAAGAAAAACCTCTTTCCTATGTGGACTCCAAGCTTTATCTGCAGCTTTTGATTTCTTAACAGAAGAAATCCATAACTTAGTTAATGTTAGCTGGTACAGCAGCAATAACCTAGCTGTGGGAGAGTGAGCACAAATCCATTTGTATTTGATCCTAGGTCAAAGAGTTTGAAACCATTCATTATTTTTTTATGTCAGTGAAAAATAACACTGCTTCATTTCTACATGTCCAAGTTAGATGCAAACTTAGGGGGCTAATATAAAACCAAAAAAAATACCAAAAAACAACAACAAAACCAAACCAAAAACTACCTTTCACAGTGCTGGTGAAATGCAATGTAGAAATCCCTTCTGAGAGGGATGAGTACAAATCAGTCAGGCTTTGCTTGAGTGCAAATGTAAGCCCACAGGAAACTGATTTCAGGTTTAGAGTCTTAGAAATATTTACTGTACTGAAGAAACAAATGACTTCTTGAAAACAAATTAGCAAATGGTCATGTATTATTTCTGTGAATTGAAATCTAAGGTTAGGGATTAAATAAGTGAATAGCAGTCACTTTTCAGATACTGATATTAAAGGAACACCATTTTATAGGAAGAGAGTACATTTGCATAATAGTTTAATTATGTACATGAACATTTATGGGTGAGTAATAGAAGATGAATATAGCATAATCTAACAAAACCAAATGAGGTCAATGGTACCCCACCTGCAATAATCATGAAGGGTCCTAACAGCAGGTAAGTACAGAAACAAATAGCAGAAATAGAATGAACTCTCCTTCATGAGAAAAATATCTTTACAATTTAAAGAGCTATCCATGGATTATCCATGTTGTCACAACTCAGCTTGAACTGCAGGAAGGTAAAGGCAAAACTCCACCTTGAAGTAATATGTTCCAGAATAATTGCTCTTAGATTATCTCCTCTGGAAAGCATTACTGTAGATCCTTGTTGGTGATGAGAAGGGACTGCTGGTCTGTCTTTATGTGACAGCTGGTGAGAAGAAGGAACCAGAGCTGTATTTCAGGAAAGCAGAATATCCATTGATACAATGTTCACAAGCTGAAACAGACCTAATGTGAGTGTGGAATAAATGACCAACTTGTAAAGCCTCATTTGTCTGAGAAGAACATGGAAGATGAATAGAAGGCAAAGTCCAAGATCCTGGAGAGATGCAGTTAATGATGAGAGATAAGTGAAGCTGCTGTTACTACAGGAGTGATAGCTGCTGAAGAGAAACCTATCAGGCATTTGCCCACAGAGAACTGTGGTAAATACAGGGCTTGAGGTGTCTTGGCAGCTGAGACTTTGCTCTACCACTGCTTTCCTCCATTGTGTGTTGAATACGCCTGTTCTGTGAAAAGGAAGAAAATCTGTGCTTTGAAAAAAGGGCTCTTGATGTTGCTGTGAAATCAGCCAGGCTTCTGAGTATTAAGCTTCTACAAAGGGTCAGAGTGGCTTCTTTATGTTGACAACTTAGGCTTTCTGGCTCCAATTTCAATGCTTAGTATCCTGAGTTGCATGGATTCATGATGAATAAGGACAAGCCAGATAAAAATGGCAAGAAAGCAGAGGACTAGCTTATTATGTGCTGCTTGGTAAAGTTATCCTGGAAGGTAACCTGACAACAGTAAAAATGTTCTTTTTCAAGTAATGGGGTGTACCAAGTGCAAGTTTTTGTGGCTTCATTAAAAAGCCTTCCATAAAATTTGCAAACTTTTTAAAAATTCAGAAATTTTAAGAGCTGAAGATACAGGTAAGTCTGGACCATGTGTCTGGCTGATGTGGTGGAGTTGGTCATAGGCTGGACTTGGTGATCTTAAAGGTCTTTTCCAGCCTTGGTGATTCTGCAATCAGTCAGACAGATGAAGTCTAGAACCTGTCTAAAAGGATGGAGGATTGGTGAAATGGTAATTAGCTATTTACTACAAATCAAAAAAAGTAAATACTACAAAGGATTTGGCATTTCAAGCTTTGTGGTGTCTGCTGGATTCAAAGAATAGTAGAATAACCTTTATATGTTTGGAGTTTTGCATGAAAAATTATAGAAAAACATTCTGGATTGGCAAAGTGGCTTTCAGACACTCTTGAAATAATAGCAACAATAACTGAAGGAGCTACAAATTAGAATCAGTCTGAGAGCAGTGACTGAGACACAATAAGCTGAAGATATGGAAGTAAATTTTATTAAGACTTCTTGAAATGTCCAGCTGTTATGGTTTGGGAGACCCTGGCACGGTGTTGTACACCTATAGAGAGAGAGAGAGAGAGGGTCCTCAGGACCCTGGCAGACTGGAAGGGTCAGTATTCCTGCCAACTCCCTGTCACAACCTATAAAAGCCAGGAGAGGAGGAAGAGGTCTCTTCTCCCTTCCTGATCCTTTCCTTCTCCCAGGGCTGCTGCTAGTTCCTTTGGCTTCCCAACGTGCTCACTTCAGAATCCAACTGCATCAGGTGCTGGGAGGAGCTGTGGACCTCTTCCCTGGAGCAGCCCTGTCTTTCCCATATCCCTGCCATCCTCGAGATCAGTTCTGTATATACTTACCTGTTCTTCCTCCACGATTTACCCTTTTACCTTGTGTTATAGTAAATTTCTTTCTAGTTTCAATTTCCAAAGTCTAAGTCTCTCTTCTTTATTCCCCTCCTATCTTCCCTTGGGAGGGTGGAGGGGGTAATAGCAATTCTGTCCTCTGGTTTTTGGGATTCACCTTTTAATATTTAAATCAGGACACCAACAATGTAACCTAGAAGTAGTTTATGAAAATTTTAAAATTATATTGAACTCAGCTTGACAGTTCAGTTCCTTCAAGCTTCTTTCTGAGGCTGAGCTTCTGCTCTTAGAGGAGCACATCACCCTTGTTTCTCTAGTTTAGCAAACATGGTTTCAGCTGTGGGCAGACAGTCGAGCTGCAGAAGTCTTAGATCGATCCCATGTGAATGTATAGTACGAAAAACTCTGAAGTCAAAAGAAAAGGTATTTCAGCTTCTCCCCAGGAGATAGAAGTATGTATATACCCTTGTAGCCAAAACAGATTATTCAGAGAACTAGCTCAAAAAAAACCCACCTAAAACCAACAGAAAGAAGTAGGTTTTTTCTGTTCTGCACACCAATGGAAGCATGACTGTCTTGGTTTCAGCACAGGTTCCACTTTGGGCCACCGAAAATCCTCAGTGAAAGATTTTTGGAAGTTTAGGTTTGAGGAAGTGTTTCTCAGGAACACTTTGTGCATATCAATGTTATTAAAGCAAGGGGGAGGTTATTGATATGGGTGAAACTATTAGATGGAAAACAAAAGGCTGACATTTAAAGTTGTGCATTAAAATCCATCCTCAGGCCTTTATATTTTCCATATAAAAGCAGTGTTGTCACAGGATTTGCTGTTCACAAATCCATGCTGCTATTTATTGCATACTTGGCCAATTAAAAGGAAAAAAGGTATATTCCTTGTTGCCTGCAAAGGTAAATCTTTCCATCTGCCTAATCCTACAAACCTGTGCTACCTCAGATATTGTCTGACATAAGCTCCTGTTTGTAAAATAACTCCCTCCTCCTTCCAGAGCTGCAGAAAGCCAGGGTATTTTAGGGTAAGCAAAGGAATCAGCAGGGGCTCTTTATTAGGCCTTTACTGAAACAAAGGCATTGGGGGGGACTAAGCATCTTTCAACATCAAATCTCAAGGTGAGACCTTTCAAGCAACTGCCGATTTGCCCTGTCTTTCATTCCTTCTTTTATTAAATGCTGAACTTTTGAGTAAGCAATCAAACATTTTCATTCCCATGCTGAAAACTTTTGAATAGTAGAGAGATTTGTAAAGAGCTGCAGTTCATCAATATTTACCACTCACAGGTTATGCAAACCTGCAGCTTAAGCCAGATCGAATTAGCAGCAGCAGCTTTAGAAGAAAATATAAAAGGGTTGGTTGTTGATGCTTCACTGGCAAAGGTGCTCACCCAGCCTCCTTTCTCACTTCATCAGTTTCGTCAGGAATTTGCTATTGTCCATGGGACATTTGGTAGAATTTTACATTTGCCTGCTAGTAGGAAAGAATCACAGTGATCAAATTTTCTTCTTACATATGCAATGCAATATTGCTGGCACTGCACAGCTCCAAATTAACAGGCTTGCACTGCAGCAAGGAAGAATCAATTTAATAGTCAGGACAGGGATATGTTGAAACACGAGCTGTGGAGTCTCCATTATGGTGAGCTTTTGAACTCAGCTCAACGAATTTGTCAGAAATAACAGAAGAGAGTTGATCTTGCCCTGAGGAGGGAAAGATAATAGTAAAGAGCCCTTTACTAAATGTTCCTCCCAGACCTTCAGGGGTGCTGGTGGTGATGTTAGCTTGCCTTGCCTATTGACCTTGCTGCCACAGAGACTCACTGCTGAGCAAATACATCTTGACTTCAGTGCCAAGGTGTAGTAGTCAATGTCCATGTATCACAGGACACACAAAATCAAACTTTTGTTTTCACTACACAGAATCAGGTCAGAACTGTTTCTCTCTGGATGACCCCAAGCCAGCAATGGAAGCCTGTCTCCTTCTGCTCCAGAAGCAGGTGGTAGAGCCTGGCCCTCTTAACCTGCTGTTGGGTACCAGCCAGCATCTCTCCCTCACCTTCTCTTTCAGCAGTGTAACTCAGTCTAAATTCTCTGTGTGTGATCTGTGGTAAAATTAATGGAGAGTTTTCCTCAATAGTTTTGTATTAGAAGGATACCAATGTTTTCTGTTGCTGCAGGTACAGTTTGGGTTTTTTATCTAGCTTTTTAGAGCCAGGATTCTTGAACATCTGCTTTTCTCACTTTTGAAATTTATTAGCAAGCTATAAAAATAAAGGAGGGGGAAGTAATCTCTGGTACCCTTGGTGAGTGTTGCATAGCTTAGAGCACAGGTTTCAAATTGAAACTTTAATGATTTCTGATCCTGACTTAAGGTAGCCTCAGCATGTATTTACCAGTAATCTATTACAGAGTTATTAAATATAACATTTGTAAAAGCATCCTTGAAAGGTGAGTACAGACCATTGAAGATGTCCTGCTTATGTGTGATGTCTGTGGGCTGATTTTGAAAATAATGCCAATAAGGTGCAAGGCAAATTGGTCCTCAGGAGGTTTTCTGACAAAATTGGGCAGAAGTAGGAAGAAAAAACATCTCCTGCACCTTGTTTTGGCTGTGGCCATGCAGATGGTTCACAGTACTATCACTGTTACGATAGTGTGTATTAAACTTCTTTCTGGTACCTCTATGGCTTAACCAGTTCATATTGAAACAGCACAATTATTGACCTTCTATCCTCTTTTTTAACTCTGTGCCATCAGCCTGGCAGCTTTTTCATTTCTGCCTTCCATTTATTAAGCTTTAAAGCCAATATACTGGGCTGAATTTACCAGTATACTCTTGTGGTTTTATGCAGCCTTGGTGATGCTGCAGAACTGTAAACTGACACCAGCCAAGCTAAGGCAGATTTTATAGCCTCTGAGTATTTCCAGAGAAAGCTAAAGCAGCTGGACTGCATCAGTGAATACATCCCATTACTTTACATTCTGAACTGTTGATAGTTCTTCTAAGTGCACTGACAAATATTGGTTAAAATAAATTATAATTGGTTGATCTTACTTCACCTTTAAGCTTGCACTAGAGAATTCTGTCTTTCCTGAAGTTTTGTTCTCAAGGCCTAAAATTGCATTTGTTTTTTAATAAAACTGACCTGAGAGGATTTGTGTGGGGAGACAGCATTTACAGCAATTAATAATCTGGAAGGAACAGTTCCTTCCTACTGCATTTCCTCATCTAGCTGTTTCACAGTTTGTCTTTATATATTTATTTGTTTGTTTTTTAAAGTACTAACTGCAACTCATTGTTATCTTTCTCCCCCTGTCTGCAAAACAAATGAAAGAATTGGTTCAGCCTGTTTTTTAGCAGAAGCTTAAGGTGCCGTACACTGCACCTAATAGTAGTTTCAGCTCAGTTGTCAGGCACTCAAAGGGCTTGCTGAGAGGATTTTCATCAAAGGAAACCTAAACTCTCCTGTTCCCTCCAGGTGCAGTTTCCAGTGGTGGTTGTGTGGCTTCTCACTGGGATGCTCAAGCTTCAGCTGGTTACCTTATATATGGATAAAGGGGAGGCACATTTCTGGGACAGTAGTGCAGTCTCACAGACACTAACTTACTAGAAAAAAGAGCTTGATATTCAGCTGCCACCACACTGATTTCCTTCCTTCCTTAGAAGAAAACGTGGCCTTAAACTCATGGGTGAGCTTTGTTTCAGAGAGCTGTCTCCAAATGGTTCAACCTGATGAAATTGGTGACCTCTGCAGCCTCTCTCTACACATTTCAATAGAGTTGCTGTACAGATAATTTCTTTAATAATCCTTTATACAAGCTAACCTGTCTCTTAAGTCTCATTTTCTTTACCTTTCCCCTGCAGCACTTAAACTTTTGTAAGTGACATTGGTGTTTAACAGAACGTTTGTGTTTGGTTTTTTTTTCCCCCAGCACAACCTTTGCAATGTTCCTTTTATAGTCAGTATTAGAAATGAAATTACCTGGAAAGCAATATTTCTTCTACTTCAGAAGCAAACCATGAGCTATGCTTACAAGCAGTAAAATATAAATGTATCTTAAAGTGAAACACCTTGTACTAACTTATCTCTTCAGACAAAGACAAAAAGACAGCTGTTAGGAAATCGAACATTATAAATGTTCAGACTTCTTCAAATGTTGCTGCCTAATGTCCTTGGCCAACACAAGTGTTGAGTTGATAGACAAGCAAGAACAAAAAAATCATTACAATTCTGCTAGACAAAGACTGCAGAAAGCTAAGGATTATTGATTTTTTTTTTGTTTGTTTGAGAAAAGGGTATTATAATCCAAGTTTTTAAATTGGAAAGCAGATGGTAGATTTCTTTCTTTATAAAAAAGCAAATGTCAGCTGAAATACTGAAGAGTATTTCAGGATTCTAGAGGTTTATGACAATAAGCTTAAATTTCCCAAATTGTCTCATCTATCAAGGAACTCAGAATTGCAGAGAATTAAAGTAATCCAAGGTTTCACTGTGAGAATAGGGTGATTTCTTTGTCAGATATATTTGATTCTGAGATTGGAAAATCCAAGGTGTTCAGAGTTCTGTATCTTTACACATGTAAGTACTACAGGAGTTTAATGCCTCTCCTTTGCTCAAAAAATAAAAATCAACCAGAAGTTTACAGTTTTATCAGTGGTTTAAAAATGTTAACAGGCACTTTTTGGATTTGCAGAAATATGCAAATAGATTAGAATACAGGGTTATCAAAGCTGATCTTAAATTCTGGTAGCATTCAGCTGTGCTTGGGTAGTTCAGTTTTCATATATTGGATTTTAACTGATATTTAATTGGATTTCACTACTAGACTGAATAATCAGCAGGTTTCTGACATGCACTGGAGCACACAGTAGGTTGTGCTTTGTTACTACACAGCAGAACGGAAACATTCTAGTTCTGTTACATTTAAACTGAATTTCTACACAACCTCAACAGATCAATTGACTCCATCTTACACATGTGCTTGAGGGAACAGGCAGGTGTGTGTCATTTCCCCCCCAGTTGATAGTCAATAGACCTGCTGCTCCAATGTTAGGGCTAAAAGGCTGCCAATTATTTGTCAGGTCCTTTTTACCCTGCAAAAGAGTTGGAGGGCTGCTTGACTTCACAGGCACAGGTCCTGAAATGAGGTTCATTTTTTTTCCTGATTTCTAGTATTCATATTTGCAACTTTGTGAATCTGGGAGACTTGAAGGAGGTCTCCTTGGTTTTTTTAGCTTCCTCATGTAACTACCAAAGTTTGGCCCCAAGCCCTGGGAGGGAGGTGAGGGGAATCTGTGCTGCTCAGTCCCATGATGTTAAAAGGTTCTAAGAAAATTGAGAAGTGCAGGACCAATTTAAAGTAAGGATGGTGGTGTTAGGCATGCCCAGCCTCCTCAGTGGCAAGTCACAAGCAGTAGCACAGTCCCATCCATCCAAGCACAAGAGGAGGGGTTCCTTCATGTTAAGATAATGGGAACTCTAGTCATTAATAGCAGGGACTGGGAGGAATCAGGTGCCAGTTACCACCTAGGTCTGCAGAAAGGTGTCCCAGTTCTTCAAGCTGGGTGTCTGGAGCCAAAAGCTGATTTTGCTATAGCTCCTGCTGCTAGCTGAGGCTGTCAGGTGACCTAGTCAAGCAATTGCTGGGCAATGAGACACTGATGGTTTTGTAATAACTGGGATAGATGGGCCTCCCCTCACCTGTTATTTTCAACTTGAGTGACTGAGTGATTGAGAAGGCTAGGCTTGACCCTCTATGCCAAGAAGTACACATTTATCCCGTTGAAAAGGTTGAGTCTCCCATTTCCACCTGCCCAAATTATGTTCTGGAAATTTTACACTGACCCTGAAGGTCACATTTTGGACAGGGCAGCTTTAGAGGTAACTGCCAGTCATGTTTGTGACTACAGACTAGCCTGTGAAAGGACTGCATTAAAAACGAATGGGCCCTTGCTAGTTCTGTACCTGAGCTCAGTGCTGGTGGCAATACTGGGAGCTGCAGCAAGACCCACTGCTGCCCTGATTACTCTCTGAGCTCTCCTGATACGTCTTTCCACTTGAAGTACAACCTATGTACTTTGTTAAAGTCTGCTTTCATTGGGCTCTGTTGTAATAACTACGAAAAATTATGTGAGAATAAAAATCAGTCCAAAACTTTTTTAAAAAACTTTTTCTCCCCTCTGGGCTCAATGGGTTCCTCCTTTGGATCGTTCAGCCTAAAATTAAGCTCACAACTCTGCTTCCATGCAACCATTCCTGCCCCCTTCATATACAGATGCAGGATCAGGTTAGGTCTCAATGAAGCTGCAGAAATACGCTCATGGCAGCAGGGTTGGAACTAGATGATCTTTAAGGTCCCTTCTAACCCAAATGATTCTGCAAATCTATGAACCTACCAAACAAATTTGAACTTTTTACCAAGGTGAAATGGGCTAGCAACCCCTTGCTGCAGTTGGAGGATCTGTTTTGGCTGTTGAATTGCTCTCTCAAATTCAATAAGTAAAAACACTAAATTTCTTACCAAAATATTGATCAAGAATATAAAATCTTGACAGTTCGTAAAGATTTAGTTAAACATACTGTTATCTTCCTCAATGCATTAACACAGTGAACTCTGAGTCCTCCTCTGTCTCTGTAGATTTATAAAGTCTCATAAAAGCAGACTTCAAAGTATTTAATGTCTCTAACTGTCTGAGTTTGTCCCTGATGACATTTTGTATTCCCTGCAGAATGAGAGATACTTTTTTGTTTTGACTTTCCCATGTTACTATTGTATTCCTAGTAGCTTCTGCAGAAATAGTCTTCCTAGAGGAGTATTAAGTAGTAGTGATTATCTGATAGGGAAATGTTGTATTTTGGGAATATCAGCTCCCACAGTCTGATCAGAAGATGGTGGGTCTCATTATTCTAGGGAACATGTGAAGTAAGGAATGACAGATACTGCAGAGATGAGGACACCAACATAAATACTGTGACAAGTTACTGGCATGTGTATCCAAAGGGACTCAAAGTGCAGACATATTGTTTGGTTTAGGGGGATACCTGAAGGCTATGGAAAATACTGACATTTCATTCAATTATAATACAGTAAATGCTAAAATGATTTTATAATTAATAACTATAGTTGTTATATTGTTGTTATAGTCACAGTTGTGTGATGTCCAAAAAGCTGCAGTGTCTTCCTTTGTCCCAGTACCCCATCTGTGCAGAAATTCCTAAAAGTGCCTTGGGAAGTCTGGATGAAATCTTAGTTGTTAATGTGTAGCCAGCATCAGATAGCAGGAAAGTGCTAGACTACCCAGAAAGATCAATTCATTTTGATACATTAATCACTTCACTTTTCTAAATAAAGAAAACAGAGTATGGATTTAGATGCCCAGCCAGAGGTACCTAATGCTATTTTAGATGCAGTAGGCTTGCTGCCTGGCCTCTAGCTGTGGCTCTGGAAAGACTCACATCTCCCATAGCTCCTGCCTAGTATCTGCCAGACCTGTACAGACTTCTCAGATACCCTGAGGGCAGCTAAAATGGCACAGGGCATCTCTATTTATGCACTCAAATAACACCCTGTGGCTGCTAAGGAGTTAATTGTGCAAACTGGAATTAAAATCTTGAAGTCCTAATTGTACCATATAGTCATTTAGCATTCAGAGTTGGGTTTCCTTCTGCTCTGTGTCAGGGGAAGAGAGGAAGGGTTGGCATTCATCTCCACCTCCTGTTAATTCAGCATGTTTTGTGCTCAGTGGTGGCCACCCCCCAACCTAGTTTCCAAAGGCACTGCATGCTTCAGCATGAAGATCCAATGCAAAAATAGGAAACATTGCTGCTGTGCTATGGAGTGTTTATGTTGGTGGCACAGAAGTTCCAGCACATGCCAAGGTCACTGCCATAGCAGGTTTTTATCTTGTTCCTGGTGAGGCCAAACTCTGATCTCGTGGGAATTTCCAGATGAGTGGGACATCTCCAGGTGGGACATGTAGAAAAGGGTTGCCTTTTCCACCTACTCTTTTCCTCCTATCTCTTTTCTTAAGGTGGCAGGAATAGAAAGAGTAGGCAGTCTTTATTCAAACTATGGACTTCATGAGAAGTTTCACAGGCAAATGATGACAAATGAGCATATTTCAAGATGTAGTAAAGACATTCCATCTTTAAAAGGGAAGAAAACTTAAAAATGCTTTAAAAAATCACATGTAATTAGATGTGTAGAAGGTTTTGTTTTGACTTTGGTCTTTTGAGCAAAAGCTTGATATCCTTTGTATCAGTGTATTTTCACAAAAAGAACCTGTGCTAACATGTATAGATGGACAACCTCCCCTGCTGTGATTCTGCAGTCATAATGGCTGTTTGTGCACAGGTAGCATGAGGGGAAATTTGTGCCACATTCCTATCTCTTTGATCCTCAGCAGCCTTTTCTCTCAAATCCCAGAAGTCATTTGCTTGTGCTCTGATTTTGTTATGGTTATCTGAAAATTTATTTTCAAATATAAGTCCTTTAAAAAGTATATGCATTATTTTCTCTTTTGTAATCCATGTACCAGTCACAGGGGCTACAATTTTGAAACAATTTTAAAAGGGCAACCTAAAATAATGTTAAAACAAGGCATTCCAACACTTGGGGGGAAAAAAAAGTTGTAATATCCATGTTTTTGTTCAGATCTGGTCCTTTCTGAAAAGCCTTGCTTTTGATGGTTTGATACACTTTCTGTTGAAAAACATTTCTTATAGATTTCTTACCAGATTTACTTGTGTTAAAGGAGTTAATTTATTAATTTTTTTTATTAAAAAGGGTCATGTGAAATGAAAAGTAATCACCTCTCATCAATGCTGAACATTTGATTCAAATAATATATCTAGTATTAGCCTGAGATAGTAATTTGCTTGGAAAAATATGGTAGTGTTTTTACATGCCCACTCATATGTGAAATAAAAAATAAACCAAAGTGAGTGAAAAATAAAACAACAACCCAACTATTTAGAGCACATATTATAATTCCAATTTGTTTCTGGGATTCTATCCTGCTCTGAGACCTGAAATGGCTCTATGAATTTTCCAAAAATGATAACTGAAACAACTGAATGAGGTTAAGCTGTGCCCATTTTCACTCCAACCTTAGTGAGCAAGTAAATTTGCAATGAAATTTTACTCCAATTCTGGATAAGTAAAAAAAGCTTCCATTGGTTTCAGTGGCCCCCAGCTCACTGCCTTTGCCACAGGGACTTTTTTGCAGATATTGTTGTACTGCCTTGGCAGGTATTAGTAAAGAAATATGGGCCAAAGGATCAAAAACAACCATCTGGGTGCAAACAGGAATAGAAAATGGCAGAAATAGTTACAGTCCTCTTTATTGTAAGACTTTCTATGGCTTTTTCTACTTGATCAATCTGAAACTTGTGTATGTTCAAGACAAAATCTGCAATGAGTTATCAAAAACTAAAGCTCTAAATAAAAAGTGCTCATATCCTAATATATGCAACATCTTTCACAAAAATAGTGTGTAGGCTTTGGATCAGTGACCGACTAGGTATGTTTATTGCCATGGGAAAAGACACATTAATACTTTACTCTCTCATTCTTGTGTGTGTGTCAGTCTTTTAATACTTAATGGCTGAAGTCTACACAGTTTATCCTTCCATGGATTAATAAAGACACTGGTGGGGCTTTCTCACAGTTTCCCATTGTGGTAAGCTCTGTGTAAAAACATAGCAAAAAATGTGTGCTGCACCAGCTTTTAAATATTTTGATTGCATAGGAAATTCTTAGAAGAGAACAGAAATGTAAACATGGTGATTTTTTTTTAAAATGCCTCATTAGCCCATCTGTGCTCCTATTGAAGTGGGTGACTCCCCTGTCAACACTGACCAGGTAGGGCTACTTGTTGAAAGTCTTGAAAATACCAATTTAATAATTAAATAGTGCACTCTGAGCCTCAAGAAATCCTATTTGACATAATAATCCTTGTAGCACAAAGAAAGTGACCCTTGAGGAGGATGCAGCACACTTGATTTGCACTGGTTTCTATACTACCAAGTGTCAGTGAAATGAAAAGGCACACAACAGCAAGGTCCTTTTTGACCTCCATGTTTCAGTCCTGCACTCTGGATTCACTCAACTTTTGGATGTATCTTTGCTGTCTCAGAGTATATATTTGTATATATATGTTGAGTTGAATGCCTGTTAAGGGTAGCTGTAAGCAATAGGATTTAAATGTATTGAAGAAGGTGCATGATGTGACACGCTCAAGCAGCATGACAGCAGCCATGGGTGATGCTTCCTTGTTTCTTTGGAAACAGGCCCACAGGCTGACACAGACAGCACCAGGAATGTAATTCTGGCCCCTTTGGCAGTCATTCTTAACAGAAGTGAATTTTCTTTTCCTAAGAGCTGGCCACTTGCTTCTGTGTGGGCTGAGGTGGAGGGAGCAGGTTAGTTTAATTATGGTCTTGATTCCCTCAAGTGGGCCTGCTGCAAGGGACAATGTGAGTGGCACAGGTGGCTTCAGCACCCAGGAATATGCTCCAAAAGCTGGAAGGCTACTTATCAGCACTTTTTAAAAAAATAGAAGTACAATTTGGAGGTGTTTGGTCCTTCCACTGAAAGACAGGGTATTTTCTAGACAAAGCGTAGGCAGCCCTGTCAGTGAAGGACAGCATTTGTGGTAAAGTGGCTGAGTGGTGTGGGCTTAAAAACTCTGTCTGATCTAAAATAGATCTGAAGTAAGGCCTCTCCCTGAGCTCAGCATCAGTCATTTTGGCTAGCACAGACAGAAGGTCCCCACACAGCCTTGAAAAATTTTGGAGTTACTCATGTATCATTACAAAATGCCTGACCCTCATGATTCTACCAGAAAAGCTTATATGGGGGTGGGTTGTTCCTGAATATATGTCCTCATTTTTCCATCAGTGTGATTCATCTGCTGGCTTCTCCCTATATACAGAGGATCTGATCCTGAACTGTAAGACAGTCTCCAGCACACTCTTTGTTCAAAGAAACAAAGTGTTCGGGTATGTGTCTCCAAGCATCTAATAACCTTCTTGGAGCTGCTGTGAGGCTGAGGAGGTGTGGAGCAGGTTGCTAGTGTACTGCAACCTTTCAAGTCATATTAGAACTTGACCCAAAGGAGGATAGTGATGGGCAAACACCTGGAAGGTGGCTGCACTCTGTCCTACACCAGCTGTCCCGTGGGGGAGAGAGGAGGGAGCACATGGTTGCAGGTGCTAAAGCACCTTGAGAGCTAGAAATGCAGACAGGCCAGAATTAAAACCTTGGGCCCAGGCACAAGAAGCTCAGAAATAGTGCAGGATGCCAATCCCTTGCCAAATTGTACCTGCCTCTACTTCCTACTCACAGTTTTTACTTTTGCTAGGAAATCTGGAAAGCTCCATCAGCTGTGCTCACAGCACTGCAGCACGGTACTGTACAGTGGTAACAGCAAAACAATAACAAAAAATAGCAGGAAAATAACTTTTCCTTTTTATCCAGGGATGAAGAACTATTTTTTTTAATTCAACACAAAATATTGGGAGTGTAGGAGTGTGGTCAGGATGAAGGTAGTAGGAAGGAGGGAGAAAGAGAGGCAGGTGTTGGAAATTAACTGAATGAATAATCTCCATGAATTTTTAGTGCCTCAGTGAAACTGCTCCTATACTTGAAGCCATTCCCTTTATCCTCATTTCGGTCACTTGACATTTTCTCACTCCATAGGATTCCTTGCTTACAAGACCCTTAAATTAGTACTTTCCAAATTTCACTTTTATTAAGCAGCAAGTATTCCTTCAGTAATGAATGTTTTCAGTATGTTTACTAGAGGTTATGCCTTGCAACTAAAGACTCAGATTTCATATTATTTCATTTTAGTTAAGGTAATTGGGAGTGTATACAGGCATTTAAAGTCAATAACTAATAAATATTTTAAACAGTAATCAGTAACAGTGTTTAAACATGTAAACAAAAGAGACTGCTTTACAAAATGAAGAATTTTTGCTAGGACTCCCACAAGAAGCCAGTGTCATTGATTCCAGAAAATTGATTTTATCACAGTTTTGAAAGTTTAGTAGTGAAGATCAATGCTAGCTTTTGTTAGGTCCTAATTAAGCCTAATCTTTCACCTTATCCATCTTACTGCAGTCTACAACTTCATAGGTTAACATCTTTTTCAGTCTCCTAGCCACCATAGCTTATCTTCTGTCTGCCACCTTCTAGCTATGGCTAAGACAGTTCTTCAGCATTTGCTGTTGTTTTTCATTTTGTATGCTGGACAGGAAGCAGTAGTATTGAAAATTGCAAAGTATGTGTGAGGAAGGACATTGAAGTGATCCAGTGTCTGCCTACAATGCCACTGGGGTTTGGAATTAAGCCTTGCACTCAGATTAGCCATGCTTGATTGTAATGATCTGAGGTGTTCATGAGGTGTCCGTACCCAAATATGGTGAGCATAGCTGCATTTACTGAAAAAGTAATGTACTGAAGCCATTTAGGTAGTACTTCTTCAGTAGTCATTTCAGAAAGTGTATGTTTTAAATTCACAAAGGGAAGTCCAAACCCTGCTTTCTGTGTGTTTACTGGTGTCTGAAGAAAGGCCAGGAGAGCAGGATTTTGACCAAGGTAGATGAACTCACAAGCAGTTGAAGAAGAATGGGTTTTTAACATTTTTTGGTGGCAATGCAGTATCCCCACACAAACTCCACAGCCACGTACAACCACAGCTGTAACCTTAGGACTACTTGGTAGATATTGACTACTGAAGCCATGTTGCAGGCTAATGAGTCAGGTTTTCTCTTCCAATCCACCTCTACGCAGCACGCTTCTGAAGAAAGTCTCTTATCTTAAGTGCTGAGGAGTGATCCTGACCTGCTGCTGCTGATTTATATCTCTGTAGGATTAAGTCTTGGATCCCTCTGTGATAATTCTAAACTTATGGATGCATTTTCCTGGCTTTTCATCTATCCAACACCAGGATGAAGGGATGCAGTCTAAGACTTTAAGGAAACCATCACTTATCTCAGTTAATAAAATACACATTTTTTCAGCCTTGTATTTGTTGATTTTTAATTAAAAGTAGGTTAAAGATGGTTATATTATTATAACATTACTTTTTAAAAAACACTTCATGGTTTAATTTAGGGTTTAATCTTAAATATGGAATAAACATAGGTACAGTGCTGGTGGGCATATGTTTTTTGAGAATTATCAGCCTTCTTTCAGAAGTCCAAATCCAATGGGATTGCAGAGGCCTGCAGTCCTAGTTTTATATGGGTGGTGGTAGATTCTAAGGTTACTATTTCCATGCAGGAAAGAGATCATAGGGATGTTACAGGACTCCTAGGAACATGAATGCTCAGAGATGAAAAAGTAAATAGAGTATTTTACATTTTTAGGAAACTAATAGAAAGCAAAACTAAACCACTCTGTATATGCTTCTGTCTTTAACATGAAGTGTAGTTCTGATTTCCCACCTCTCTGTTTTAACTAGGAGGTAGCAATATTCCTAGAAAAGATTAAGAGAATGGGAGACAGTGATCAGCAGTATGGTACAGCTTCTGTAAAACAAACACAAAGGTTGCACAAAGGCAAACTCGAAGTGGAAGCAAATGACCTTGAGCGTGCGGGCATTTCACCCAGGGTACTATTGGTGCTTTCTCCAAAGTGTACAAAGTGCCTCGATCTCTGTGCAGTTTTCTTTGTATATTGCTGTTTCAATTTCCTCCATCTTCTAAAACCTTCTTTGTGGCGGGTTCAAGCAGACAAGAGCAATCCACAACTGTTCTATGTAGCCTGTCTGACCTCTAAACTGCTTAGTCCCTCAGCCCCATTGACCTTCTTGGGTCACCTCACTGAAAAGCTCTCTGGTCTCCTCTCAGCTCTGAAACAGTTCTGTCTACCCTCTTGTCTCTCCAGTGCATCTTTTCACTGCTAGTACTTCCCAATCTCTCCTTTTTCAACTCATCTCACTTAAAGAATTGCAAAAGTTGGTGGCTTGTCAACTCTTAACAGTTACCTAACAGTTTCTCAGAAATATAAAAGCTATACATAGGTTTTACAAATTACTCTGGACCTGAGTTGGTCACATTAGTTTTTTTTGGTCTGAATAGAAAAATTCTTTTTTCTTTTTTTCTTTTTTTCTTTTTTCTTTTTTTCTTTTTTCTTTTTTTTTCTTTTTTTCTTTTTTTCTTTTTTTCTTTTTTCTTTTTTTCATTTTTCCTTTTTTTCCTTTTTTTCCTTTTTTCCTTTTTTCCTTTTTTCCTTTTTTCCTTTTTTCCTTTTTTCCTTTTTTCCTTTTTTCCTTTTTTCCTTTTTTCCTTTTTTCTTTTTTTTTCTTTTTTTCTTTTTTTCTTTTTTCTTTTTTTTCTTTTTTTCTTTTTTTCTTTTTTCTCTTTCTCTGTTCTTCCCCTTGTTATGTAATGGTCAAAGGGTCTTAACCTATGCCTGGAATTTGTGCAGAGCTTTTAAATGGTTGTGAATTTATTAATTCAGATCCTGAATTCCTTGCTGAAGTTTGACTCCCATACATCGGTGTCTTTTGTCTAACTTATTAAAAAAAGGATATTTGTATTTGTGTTCTTATATTTCTAACCATTTTAATATACATGTTTCTGGTTTATATTGACCTTTTTAGATAGTTGCCTGATTCAATTCTGACATGCTCTAGAAATTACAGAATTCTGAGTTTAGTTTCCTCATACTGCATGTCTAGTAGATAAATATTCTTTTCTAGACAGTTAACCTTTACTATCAATTTTCTGACTGAATCATCAGCAATTATTTTGTCCCTGAAGAATGTTTTCATGGCTTTTCAGAGATTTATGGGTAACCATCTCCTGGTAGCATAGTTACAGAAAGGGCTTAACTTCTACTTAAAAAAAATAGTTCAGGTGTGCATCACCTAAGAATGAGCTAATGAGCCTCCACCAGTTGGTGTATGAGCCAGGCAGTGTCTGTGGCAGTGAGTAGGGTGGTGTGAGGCAGATGAAAATGAGGAAGACTTAGCAGTCTAGCATGGTTCTGTGAATCCTTTTTGGTAATTAGGAAGAAGGTGTTTTAAAGTATGTTCTGCATGCAGCTGAAGAACTGCAGTAATTCTTCCTTTTGTCACCTGTGTCACTGTGACTTACTCCTTTCGTGAAATTAAACATCTATGAGCCTTGCCTTGTGAGTCCTCAGGGAACAAGTTCACTGTGATGCTGGAGGGACGTAGGCATAATCCTTTTTTCAGATGAGGTTATAATTCTCATTCTGATTGGAGGCCCAGCTATATGTAGGCTTACAAAATTTGTGGAATTATTATCAAGAGATATATTCCATAGCTAAGGGATGGTAATTCTGGATCATAAAGCCTCAAAGAGCATTTAGTCCATCTGTGTTAGACAAGAATGGGATTTGTTGGCATAAAACTAGCAATCCCCTTTTCCAGCCTTCAGTTCAGTGCAGAAAAAAAGATGAAAATGCAGGTTTTGACTGATGAGCCCTGGCAAATCTCACAGTTGAGGTTTAAGTGTTACCTTTCTCTTCAGTCTCACTGCCAGAGGATAACAGGCCTCTAACACAGCCTGCGAGGGAACCTGCACCTTCATCCACTCTGCAGTTTCCTGGCAGATTGCAGTATTTTGTCTTAAGCCAGTGATTATATACCCACTATATGGCCTTAACAGGAGAAATTGGTTTAATTCTGCTGAGTTTATCTTGCCGCAGCCTCCACCAAAAGGGCTAAGAATGCAGCTGGAACTACCCTTACCTGGAATGACTAACAGCAAGATTTGTCAGAACTCATCTGTCCAAGCTCTGTGTGTCATGCAGCTTCTTATCTTTCTTATACACACCTACAGCCTTTGCCACTGTGAAGGAATAGAAAAGAAAAAAGGATACAAATTAAAGAAAAAAAAAAGGTTAGGCACTTAGCAAAAGTTTAAGTTTATTTACAGACTTGACAAAAATTCAGGAGATCTGTTTGAGCTAAGAAAGGAATTGTGTCCCTGGCTGTGGTCCCTGTTAACCACTCAAGTTGGGGAATGTCGTGGTTTGGGCCCAACAAGACAACAAAGGAACAGCCCCACAGCTGCTCACTCAATTCCCCCCAACACACACACTCTGGGATGAGGAGGACAAAGCTCTTGGGTCAAGACAAAGGACAAGGAGGGATCTTCACCAATTAAGGTCCCAGGCAAAACAGACTCAACTTGGGGAAAAATAATAATTTAATTTCACACTAATCAGACACACCCAGGACACAGACACACCCAGAGCAGGGCTTGCAGATGTTACCCCACCCCTCCCTTCTTCCTGGGCCTCAATCCCTTGGTTCCCGGTTTCTCTCCCTCCTTCCCCCCAGCGGCACAGGGGGACAGGGGATGGGGTTTGGAGTCACTTCACAGGCTGGGGGTTCCTGCTGCTCCTGCCTCCTCAGCAAGAAGGATTCCTGACAGTCCTGCCCTGCTTCCCCACGGGGTCCCTCCCATGGCACAGAGGCCTCCACCAACCTCTCCTTCCCGAGTCCTTCCCACCAGGTCCGGAGCTGCTCCAGCCTGGGCTTCCCACAGAGTCACGGGGGCTTCGGGAACAGCCACCTCCCCTGGCCCGGGGGCTTCCACAGCTGAGCAATCAGAGCCCACTGGCAGCAAATCCTCTGGCCACAACACCCAAGTCCAGTGGCCAAGTTCCCCCCTCCTGGCACCTTCAGGGAATATTCCACCACGTTCCTCCATCTCGCCATGGGTTGCAGGGAAACTTCTTCTTGGGCACCTTCTTCCCCTTCTTCCTCACCAACCACCAGCACCGCTCTCCTTCCCCAGCACAGCTCTTCTCTGCTCAGCTCTTATCTCAGTTCTTCCATATGTTATGAGGTGCACCTATTGTCTCTATAATGGCTCCTTGGCTGGTTTTGGAGCAAGGGGAGCTTCTCAGATTCTTACCAGAACCACCCCTGGGGCCCTTCCCTCACTACTAAAAACCCCGCCAAACCAAACCAGAACAGGGAAAAAGAATAAAGTAAGGCTAGTTTGTCTTTACAGGAAGAAAAATTTGGCCCCCTTATGAAATTCCATGTCAGTGAGCAGGTGAGGTTAGCGCTGCTGGAAGCTGGATGCAACACTTAGGTGGCCATCACACAGTAAGGATGGACAAGCCATGTTATCCCTTATCGGATCAGGAGATAAAACCTGGAATTGTTTCAAGTTATTTGCTTTCGTTGGTGTTACTGTAGTTCCTCTGAATGAAGAGAGCTTGCAGGAAACCATTCTTTGGGTTTCTAATTTCTGCAAAGATGTGTAGAATAACTTTCCTCCATCATCCTCACCAGAAGCAACTGCTGCATATTTTGACACGCAGGAATCTGGGTGCCACTGATTTTCAGTAGGACTCCATCCCTTAAATATCCAAGTCAGTTATGAAATAGGATTTGGAGCCCTGCTTCCTTAGCTGCTTGTGGAAGTGATTAACCTGAAACACTTCTTTGGCACTGCAATTATTCAGTAGGTGCTGAAGTTTTTGTGATCCGGATGTAAAAGTGCATAACATTATTTGAATACATTTTTGAAGTGTGGCAAAAGCATAGGTGAATAATGATCTGTAATTTTTGGAAGGTTGGCAAGGACTCAGTTGAGTAATATTGTTTGGTTTTGCTAGTTCAGGAGGTGCCCTTATGGAAAACTGATGGATATTGAATATTTGAGGGCCATATGATAAATGTCATACAAGTTTTCTTGTTTTGTGACATTTTTGTAGCTTCAAAATCAAAATTTGTTGTAAGACACATAGAACAACGTGGTAGTAAGTTGAATTAAACACAACTTTATCTAGTGGAATAGTTAAGCTGAGATGATGAAAATCAGGTGGCACAGGTCCTATATGAATAAACACAGCTACAATAAAACAAAATAATCCACCTGATGTTAATTATGATGACAGATTTATGGCAAGGTAGGTTACGTGACAGACTTTTTAGAAACATGTTCGTGTAACTTTTGTGCAACTTTCCAATTGGAAAAAATTTCCAGTTGGTTGAACTATCTGTTTAAATGTAACAACTGCCTCCATTAGACTAGGACCAAATGCACACAGCTGTATGTAAGGTTAGACAATGTAGCAACAGGTTTGTTACAGCTTTGAGGCAGCAGCTTCCTTTTTTTAACCCTCTGTTTTCTTGGTGTGGAACAAGTTTTCTGTCCAGAATTGGTACCCTGAGGCCAACTTTAATACATACAAAAAATTAACAAAAAATCATAGAACCATAGAATTACTTAGGTTGGAGAAGCTTGGGATCTCCAGACAGTTGATATGACAATTAGGACACTTAAAATCTTTAGATTGTTAGTATTTTTTCCCCCAGAATGTTGAGGGTTGGTTGCCTTAGAAATACTAGGATTTTCATTGAAAAACTGGCAAGATGGCTACCATGACTTGGTGGTGTTACCTAGTCACAAGAGAAAACAAAAGTAATAATAAAAAAAGTAATTCAGAGTTCTCTTTACTCACCGATTTTCTGAGGTGTCATTAAGTGCTTTAAGGGAATAGTAAGAGTAAATGGCTAGGACTCCTCACTGGCTTCAACAGTAAAGCCAGAAATGAAGAGAAATGAAACTGTCTTTCACCCTTGGTTTCTGAAATTTCCCTTTCTGGTTGCACTTGTGTTCCTTTTGTTGGTGTCACTTAATATTGAGCAGGTCAAGTATCAGCTTCTGTATATGGCATCACTGTAATGCATCTCTGTCTTACGAGGAGATGACAAATATTAGGTACCTGTGTGATGTGAGCTGACAGATCACCAGCCTTTCCACTGTTTCCACTCTGCATGGCTACTTCTAGCACATCTGCAATGTGTTATCAAGAAGAACACAAAGCAAATTTGTTACTAAAATATTGCAAAGGAACAACACAAACTAAAGAAACAGTTTTAAGTACCAGGAAGAGAACTATTTGTGATGTTTAATGCAACATATTTTATATAGTCTTTATAGTTTATATGTAACTGTTTACTTGACCTTTTTTCCATCTGGTTGATCATGTATTAAAAGCTTTGTACAAGATGCATACAGTACTGACTGTATCTGCCCACTGTTTACATAAATAGCGTGCTTGGGAATAATACACTACAAGCTTTCTTTAAAAGTCTTTAAAAATATATATAGCAGAAACAAGAGTTATTATTGAGCAGCTCTCCAAGCCATGCTTTGCATGCAAGTTTAGTCTCTGTGCCATATGGAACCTTTTACCAAAATCTCATGCAGTATCATCTCTGCACACTTTCGGGTCATTATTTCTCAGACATGCTCAGCTGCTTATCATGCTTGAAGTAATATTTCCAGGCTAAGGGTCCTTTGGAACTTTGAAACATCTTAGGTAGGTTGCTTTTTGACACAATCCAGCAGTGTATTAAGGTAATTACGGCTAATCTTTTTTGTACCTTCCCTCCACCATTTAGCAGCTGCAAGTGGTATGAGATGCAAGCAGGCTCTGCCTGGCCTGCGTGCCAGGAGCTCCCCTTTTTCCATCCTAAAAGAAGTGCTAAACATGTAGCTGACAGGAACTACTAAATGTTTGTAACTGAGGATACCAAGAGTGTTTTTAAATAGCTATAAAACATCCTGCCAAATCCTTGCAAAAAATGACCCTAATTCTGGAAGGACCTTGAAGCATGAAGCTAATATTGCAATATATATTGAATTCAGTGCTTCAGTCCTTTTTATTAAGTCCTCTATTTTATAAAAGTACTTCTATTTTGATATGCTGTATCTGCTTTTAATTTATGGCTTGCCCCTAAAGCTCCTGTGTGATGAGAGAAGGTATTAAAGCACATTGGCCCAGCAAAGGAATTCTCATTTAAGTTAGGTTTTACTTTGTAGAAGCAGGATTATAACGGCCGAGCAGCTTTGACCCAAATAATGAGCGGTGCAAAGCACTAACAATCCTCCCCTGGGACTGTGCCTTTTAGAAACTGTCCCAGTATCACAAAGTTTCAGAATTCTGTGACAACATGCAAAAAACCAGTTAAAGAATCTAATAAGTTGGAAAAGGAATTGTGGACTTCCTGAGACCATCTATAAAGGAGGAAAAACTGCTCATGGAGGTGGAAAGGGGACAGGGAGCTGAGTGGTGCTGTGTCAGGAAGGTCTGCTTCAGAGGAACAGGGCAAAGAGCATCTGCATTGTCTGCAAAGCATTTGTAGGGATAACTCCTCTGGTGGCCATAAACAGCTAGGAAACATTTTATGTACTAAATAAACATGGTCTGGTCTGTTAGAAATTACTTTTTGTGGTGCCTTGCCCCCATACTATCTCAGTTTTTTCAAAGCTCAATTTGTAGTTATTTTGTCAATCAAGACTGCCAGTGGATCATGTGGTTACACATCTGGCTACTTTTAAACTGACAAAACACCTATGTATGTACTTGGTTAAAAGAGGATGGACAAGAGAGCATACTTAATGTCAAATAACTAGATGCAGTTGAGGTCTCCTGTGGTTATTATGGGATGACTTCAGGTGAGGGAAGCTTTGACAGTGGTTTTCTATTTGCCTCCCGCATATTTGAAACAGCATCTTTAAAAGGTAGAATTGGTATGGCAGCCCCCACTAGGTGAAACTGGCTCTAGCTGGTGACCTTGCTGGGTCTCTGCTTGCCTTGCATGGAAGCTGGGCAACTGCAGGAAGCAGTGAGATCCAGCACCCGAGCTCCCAGAAGCCGCAGCGCTCTCTGTGGGAGGAAGAACCACCAACTTCAAGCCCACCACTGGGCATTTTCGTTTCAGCTCATCATAACAGAAGCTGAAAACAGCCTCAGCACAGGTGGTTTTTTGAGGAGCAGATCAAGTTAGCACAGCTTGAGGATGGACAGCATCTTTCAGCTGGGTGAGATGGTCAGTGAGGGCAGTGGAAGCTGCTGATTCACTGTGTATGACTTCACTGCACCCGAGAGCCTCTCAGATCCCAGTATCTCTTTTTTGCAGGGATGTTAAAATGTCAGACAAATAGGCCTGTCTGCTTATTCTTTCATTCATCCTAAGCAGGACAATTGAAAGACCCGATAAAAAAGGTTTATTGATTTAATGGGCCAAGTGCTGTGCTTGCCCAGCTGGGGCTAGTTGATAGCTGACAGGAACAGATCCCGAGGCTGCACAGCAGTGTGGTACAGAAAGGTGCCCCTAGGTGTGTGATAAAGGAAGTGATGGTCCCCACAGTGATGTCTGCTGGTGAAAAATGAATTGCACGTTTAGAAGCTGGCAGTAAAGAGAGAGACACATTTTAGACTCTAAATTAAATTGTCAGAATAATGACAGTGATCCAAAATGGGAAACATCCACTGTGTCCTTTTATGCAGATATCCTGGAGAATTGTGTCAGTGAGAGGCAACTTACATTAATGTTTGATAGTGGAAAGGTCCAACTCAAATTTATGAGATCTTAAAATGTGATCTATGAGGTGAATCTGTCAGGTGTACATTTATTTACTGTAAATGGGAAAACAATATGAAGGGGATATAATGTGATACAAATATCTGAGAAGGCAAAAGCACAGGGGAAAATAATTTCACTCTGGGGAGTAAAGATAAAATGCACAAGAATGGCTAAATTACTTCAACATTGCATTTAGTATGCTAGACAGGGACCCAGAGGTTTCACTTAGTCCTGGCCTGTGCTGCATGTTTCTGCACTACTTACAGTCACCTACCTTGGCCCAAACCTTTGAGGATAACACCAATTTGGGCATTTGGCTGCTCTGAAATCAACTCCTGGGCACACAAAAATTCTGTACCACCCTTTCAAGAATAAAATCATTTTATCATGGTGCTGTGATCATGCAGTTGGTTAACATGTAGCCACATCCAGTACTAGAGACATTGTCAAGCCTTTTCCTTCCATTGTTTGAAAGAATCTTTTCTTCTTATACCCTCTTGTGCCATCAGAATTGCTCCACTGAGCAAATAGTCCTGCCATTCAACTCCCTGACATAATGAAAGTTAAATACAAGCCTTGTTAACATTGCACTGCTGTTGGCACCTTTAACATTTCGAGTACCTGCACCAATTTAAATTCTTAAGAAAAAATCCTCGCTGCATGTCAATAGTTAATTGCTTTGACTATTAAATCCCTTAATTGAATTTGTTGCATGTTTTGGATTGATTCCTGTTATCTGGATACTTCAGTATAAAATAAACAGGCTTATAGGCACTTTAGTCTTTTCAGTAACTACAGTTATAATGTGTATCTGTTGCTACAGCCCAGACAAGGCATAGCTGTTTTGCATTAGAACAATTTACTTCACAGACTGTCTGGAAAGTTTGCTGATTCATAAATAGAGGGGCACCTTTTCCCTAGGCATATGTCAAGCTGGCCACCAGTCACACAGTTTCAACTTATATTGGCTTAAAAAGAATGAATTTGAGAAGCAAGATCAGATAAAGCAGCATCTTTCTTATGGCAATATTGCATGAGAGAAAAATAGAAGTGTCCTCTCAGCCAACCTCCCTGAAGCACATTGTCTTGAATATCCTAAACCACACAGAAGAAGCAGTTTTAAAATTAAAATAATGCTGATGCCAGGCTGACTCCTTTAAAAACTTGCTTAGGGCAATGATGAGGGGTGGAAGATTTTAATAAAAAGTGGAGGGGGAAAAACATAGGCTGTTGAATAAGCAATGAGATACACCATTGTCAAGGAAAATGTATAGCTAGTAGCAAAGAGAGGAGGACAAAGAGTTTCTTTCACTCCAGTCTCTCTTCACTGTGGTGTTATGTACCTAAGCTGCCCAGTTGCTCCACCATTCTCCATGACTAGGTCACAGGCAACAACCTTCCTCCACCCCTGAGCACAAACTGCACCTGCACGGGGCTGTGATACCCGTAGGTGCTCCTGGTGTTCTCAGCAACTCCTGTTGAAAATTCATCTGAATAGACTACAGAGAGAAAGGCAGCTCTCCTATAAATGCCATGTCTTTTGATCATCAAAAGGTCCTCATCAGCCTTGTCTTCTCTACATGCAAATTGTATGTTATACTGAAATGTTAGCACTGACATACACTGTGAAACCAGACTAAACATTCAGAATATCTTCTGTAACTTTTTGGACTTCCTGAGAAGTGAATTTTGTCAACAGGAAGCATTTTGGAAAACCTGATACGAATAGTTTACTAAGTCTTATATACTAATGCCTGAACTTGCATGCAAGAACACCTCAAAACTCCACTACAGATGCATGATCCAACTGAAAATAAGGGATAAATCCAGAGTGTAACAGAGAGCTGAGATTTGCAGGGAAATCAATGTCTAACCAATGCTAAGATGCCATTCATTTCTATGGCCAGCTCCACTCTCCTTGCCTTTCATCGTCAAGGACCCATATAAGCAGAATCCTATTCCCATTCTTACAGGAATATCTTTGGGATAGCAATAATTTTGGAGAAAGGTATGACATCCCAACATCAAGCTCTACCTGAGTTCCTAGTTTAGCAATTACTCAAAGATTTCTATGTTTCTATGTCTTTTATCTGGATATGATAACAGAAGCAACTTATTTTTGTGATCTCTGTATAGCCTTTTTAATATTACAAGAAATACAAAAGAACTAATCATAGGCTGTAGATGCAATGTATTCATGGCAGTAATGTAAAACAGCAAAGATAAATGTGTTTCTCTTAAAATAAGATCATGAAAGAGATTAATAGGTTTTCATTCTGTGATCATAAAATAGGAACAGTACTATCATGTAAATGAAATTATTCTATTTGAACAATTACATGAGTGTGCAAGTGGATAAGTAAGAATATTTTAAACATCCCTATATTTTAGGAAGGATGAAGCTACTGTAATCACCTTACTTTGGGAACACTTTTCAAGATTAATTTATTTTAGTAACATGGCAAGTGCTACCATAATAATAGTCCTAAATAAAAAAATCAGCTGAAAGCAAGAGTGCTGTTGCAACTTGAAGTGATTACCAATTCTGGAATTATACTTTACAAAATGCAAGGCTTTGAAAAGCAAACAGGTAATCAGTCTATTGAACTGATGACAGAAAAGCTAAAAATAGATTTTTGTCTTCAAGTGACAGGGTTCCCAGAAACCTTTCTTGTGTTTCATCAGCTGCTCACTGTTCTCTAGGGCATTTTTTTTTTTAATATTTAAGGATTTTTGTTGCTTCTTTACAAAATTAAAATTGTCTAATTGGAGCATTCAAGCTTGCACAAACAGCATTTCTAGGAAAGGAAAAGCTGGATGATGCCTAACCAGATTTAATTTGCTATACCTATTTACAGCTGTGTTTTACTAATGACTATAGATACAGAAAATAACATTATCACGGGTTGTAATTTATTACAAGATTCTCTACACATGGAGTTCTTTTGAAAGATCAGGGCTTGTGTGAGTGTGTATGAATTTTCAGAAACAGCAAGCTGTGAAAGGTAGCTATTCTTACCATACTGGTTTTCTTCAATCTTATTTTAAAAAGGCCAGAAAAATAAAATCTGTGGAATGTTGAAAAAAAACACTGCAGTTGTTGTGGGCCATCCTCATACTCACAAAATCAAAATCCAATTGTTTTCATTCATTTCCTGGTAAGATGCATAATTCTTTGTATGAATTTTGTAAAAGATTCAGGCTTTCACTATTGCCCTTGGTCTTGGCTATGACAACTGTTGGTTAAGATAAGCAAAATTACTTGATTCCTAATTCATCACATCCATAACACATAATGGTTTTCTTTTAGGAGGCCCTAAACACTCATATTTGAAGGAATTCTCACCAAAAAAGACCAAGGTGTCTTTTCTTTCAGGAAGACTCTATGATTAGAAGCAAGGGAAACAGCAAATTTTTTAAGGCAGTATCTGAAAACAAAAGTGGTGTTGAGTGCCCAGTAGGGACACTAAAGGCCTGTGACCTCATCACATGGAAGCCACATCTCAGCATTTTGTCAGTATGTTGACTTCTTACCCATGAACAAGTACATGTTCTGTGCAGCACATAAATGTATGTTTTGGTCATTGGGAGCCTTCTGTGTAGGCTACTCTAGTTTGTTGACTTCCTTTGAAAAAACAGGTGATTAGGAACTCAACCTAAGACATTACCTAAAGCTGTCCAACTATTTAGAGTCATAGAATCATAGAATCATTAAGGTTGGAAGGGACCTTAAAGAACATCAAGTTCCAACCCCCCTGCCAGGAGCACTAGATTAGGTTGCACAAAACCTCATCCAACCTGGCCTTAAAAACCTCCAGGGAAGGGGCATCAACAACCTCCCTGGGCAACCCATTCCAGTTCCTCACCACCCTTATAGGTAAGAATTGCTTCCTAATATCTAACCTAACTCTCCCCTCTCTCAGTTTAAAACCATTACCCCTTGTCCTGTCACTATCTTCTCTGATGAAAAGCCCCTCCCCAGCTTTCCTGCAGCCCCTTCAGGCACTGGAAGGTGCTATAAGGTCTCCCTGGAGCCTTCTCTTCTCCAGGCTGAACAGCCCCAACTCTCTCAGCCTGTCTTCATAGCAGAGGTGCTCCAGGCCTTTGATCATCTGCATGGCCCTTCTCTGGACCCTTTCCAATAGCTCCATGTGTTTCCTGTGCTGAGAGCACCAGAGCTGTACACAGCACTCCAGATGGGATCTCACCAGAGCAGAGTAGAGGGGCAGAATCCCCTCCCTGGCTCTGCTGGCCACACTTCTTTTGATGCAGCCCAGGATGCAGTTGCTCTCTGGGCTCCAGCACACCCTGGTGGCTCATGTTGAGCTTCTCATCTACTACCACCCCCAAGTCCTTCTCCTCAGGGATGCTTTCCAGCCATTCTCCCCTCAGCCTGTATTTGTGCCTGGGGTTGTGCTGACCCAGGTGCAGGATCCTGCACTTGGCCTTGTTGAACTTCATGAGGTTGGCACTGGCCCACCTCTCCAACCTGTCAAGGTCCCTCTGGATGGCCTCCCTTCCCTCTAGGGTGTCAACCACACCACAGCTTGGTATCATCAGCAAACTTGCTGAGGCTACACTCAATCCCACTGTCCATGTCTCCAACAAAGATGCTGAACAGCACTGGTCCCAGTACTGACCCCTGAGGGACACCACTCGTCACTTGCCTCCATTTGGACACTGAACCATTGACCACCACTCTCTGGGTGTGGCCATCCAGCCAATCTCTTATCCTCTGAGTGGTCCATCTGCCAAATCCATGCCTTGTCAGTTTGGAGACCAGGATGCCACGTGGGACAGTGTCAAACACCTTGCACAAACCCAGGTAGATGACGTCAGTTGCTCTGCTACCATCCACCATCTCTGCAGCCTTGTTGCAGAAGGCCACCAGATTGGTCAGGCATGACTTGCCCTTAGTGAAGCCACGTTGGCTGTCAATCACCTCTTTATTTTCGATGTGCCTTAGCAGACTTTCCAGGAGGATCTGCTCCATGACCTTGCCAAGCACAGAGGTGAGAGTGACCGGTTTGTAGTTCCCTGGGTCTTCTTTTTTCAGCTTCCCTTTTCTCCAATCAGTGGGAACCTCACCAAACTGCCATGACCTCTCAAATATTATGGACAGAGGCTTAGCAATTTCATCCACCAGCTCCCTCAGGACCTGTGGGTGAATCCCATCAGGTCCCATAGATTTATGCACCTTCGGGTTCTTCAGATGGTCACAAACCTGCTCTACACCTACAGTGGGGGGTAATTCACTCTCCCAGTCCCTGCTTTCACCCTGCTTTAGGTATGGAACAGGTTTTTTTTTCAATGTACTTGTAGGTGGATACCAAACATTATTAGTTGCTTTGGAAAAAAGATATTCCAGGCTTAAAAGCAATATAAAGAGTAGCATACAACCTTGTTTTCTGGGCTCTTTCTAATAGAAAAGTACTCACAGCATAATGTTTACATCAGGAGAAGGCAAAGAGCAAAATATAACACATAATAAATTGTAATGACTAGCAAAAAGATGAAAGAGCTCCTCTCTTCCTGAAGTTTCTCCATCCCTAAGTGAGCACATGCTTTCATTCTCCTCCATGCAGCAGAAGATAATCTTTCCTGTCTTTTCCTGGGTGTTAGGAACGTCGCTGTGGATTTTTTCCATTACAATACTATAAACACACATTTATCCTAACCAAACACCTCTAGTTTGAAAACTGGTGGGAAAATTAGGGATGCCACAGTGCTTTAGCTGCCTAACAAAGCAATGTACGAAGGCACAGCTTTAATGCCATAAACACAACTAGCTACAGAGTTAGCTTGGAAGCAGATGCTGCAGCTGCAAGATAGTTTTTCACAGTTTGGCATGAGGATGCTACATTGTTATTGAAAGGCTGAAAAGGGTTGGTAAAGCATTGCTGGATGAGAGTACCATACAAAACCCAAGTATTTAATCAGTATTTAGCATGATAGGAATAGCATGTTAAATGTTGTCTAGCCTACCCAGATGATACTAAGCTAGTATTTAAAATTATTTGTCGTCTCTCTGCATTGCAGTAAGTGCCTCCTTTTTTTCTGTTCATAAATGCCTACAGCCTTTTATAAAGTCATCATACTGCTACAGCTAGGATGATGGCTTGACGTATTTTGAAGACATTCAGCAGTAACCAGACTTGCAGTACTGTTGATACATAGACACCTGTTAACCCTCAAAAGGGAGAAAAACATCCCAGTTTCTTATGAAACAGGAACTGGTTCATTAAACCCAAGTGATAAATGTTCCTCTGCAAATCCATACCTGATGGCTTGTGCCAGTGTAACCTGATCTAGTAGCTCAGTTTTTCCTCTCTCCTTGACTTTTTCTGACGTGGTCAGGAGCTATGAATAGTAAACTGCTGAAAACATAGTTTGCTCTGTGCTGAGGTGAGGAGCCTTTTGCAGTATGTCTTTGTATTGAATCATTTACCTTGCAGCAAAATAACCTGACACAACAGGACACAGCATAGACAGTAGCTTTTAGCCAAAACAACAATGAGGTCTGGGCATTTTCAATCCCTAAAGCAAAGTTCATCAGATCAGACAGGTGAACTTTGGGTCGGGTTTCTCATAAGCCATACCAGCTTTTTGCTACCCTTTTTCCCTTTAAAAAAAATCTTGTTTTGTAGGCAAATCATGAGTTTCACGAGTAAAAAGAAACCTTTTAGGCATTACTGCTCAGCCTGGTTCCTTACGATGTTTTGCTTGATACAGTCTTAACTGCATTAGTTGTTCCCCTCCGCTAGTTCTGTGCATCAGTCAGAAGAGAAAGGAGATTTTACCCAGCCCATCTGCCTCAGAACTGAATACAAAGATTATGAAAATCAAGGGATGCTTTTCCCCCTCATTTCAATGGGCTGTGGCACTTCCTCTCAGTGCCTGTGTTTAATGAATGCCATAAGCATTTCCATGTACCAGGAGAAGGCTGTGCCTCTCAAGCTTTCTACAGTTCCTGTATATTAAGTGACAGAATAAGCAATATCCCTTCTTAATAGTGTTTTCCCTGAATTCATTCCTCTGACCTAATACTGTTTTTTTCTGTACAACGGATGTTTTACAGAGGAATATACTTAAATGGGGAAAAAAACACCTTGTGAATAGAAAGTCAAACTTCCCTTGAGAAGCATGAGCTCTGATTCCTAGTGCTGGGGTAGTCTGCATAACAGCGTGATAAACAATCTCATTTCATCAGATGCCCATTGCCCTGTCTGTAAAATTGAGATGTTTGTATATTCCTCCCCTGCAGAGTGTGCAGAGATAACATTGTAGGGACAGTAGGCTTTGTTTACAGGCACTAGATCTTGTTATCTACTTAATGTTGTAGAGAGAGTTGGGTGGGGAGAAACTTGATTAAATTCTATAAGGGCAAGTGTAGAGTCTTGCATCTGGGGAAGAACAACCCCATGTCCCAGTACAGGTTGGGGGCTGACCTGCTGGAGAGCAGGGTAGGAGAAAGGGACCTGGGGGTCCTGGTGGACAGGAGGATGCCCATGAGCCAGCAATGTGCCCTTGTGGCCAAGAAGGCCAATGGCATCCTGGGGTGCATTAGAAAGGGTGTGGTTAGTAGGTCAGGAGAGGTTCTCCTCCCCCTCTATTCTGCCTTGGTGAGGCTGCATCTGGAATATTGTGTCCAGTTCTGGGCCCCTCAGTTCAAGAAGGACAGGGAGCTGCTTGAAAGAGTCCAGTGCAGAGCCAAAGAAGATTATGGAGCGGAACATCTCCCTTATGAGGAAAGGCTGAGGGAGCTTGGTCTCTAGCTTGGAGGAGACTGAGAGGTGACCTCATCGATGTTTACAAATACATTAAGGGCGAGTTTCAGGAGGACAGAGCCAGGCTTTTTTCAGTCATGTCCAGTGATAGGACAAGGGGCAATGGGTGCAACTGGAGCATAGGAGGTTCCACGTAAAGGTGAGGAAAAACTTGTTTACTGTGAGAGCGAGAGAATACTGGAACAGGCTGCCCAGAGAGGCTGTGGAGTCTCTTTGGCTGGAGACATTCAAACCCACCTGGACACGTTCCTGTGTGATGTGCTCTGGGTGACCCTGCTCTGGCAGGGGGGTTGAACTGGGTGATCTTTCAAAGTCCCTTCCAACCCCTAGGATTCTGTGATTCTGTGATTCTGTTGTATATAATCAGTATGGTTAAATAATAATCGTGTTTGCATTAATCATATTTTGTACTCCCAAATCTTCTCATGTTTTTGTCTTTTCCCTCACAATTCCTTGTATTTGCAATCAGAGTGATTTTATACATTGAAAACTTTGCATATCTTTGACATGCCCTTCAGAAAGACTCTTTTGTGTCTGTCTCATGCTGTCAATCTGTCTTAATTAAGGAGCCCCTTGGGAAAGACTGACAAGTCAGCTTCTGATCTGCAGAATTTAACAAAGATGGAGGGCACACAAAATGAGAAATGGCCATCAGCAAGGCAGTACTGCTTAGGAGCTTTTTTTTTTTACACATTTGTATCTCATTTATGTTCACTGTAGCAGTGACAGTATAGCACATAACTTCCTGAAACGGTGGCTGAACTTTGCATTTCTTTATTTTGTCATGAAACCCAGTTAAAACAAAAGATGAGAAGCCAAGAACTACAACTCAGTATTTGCTCCAATCAGTACCTGGAAAAATATCTTTGGGTCACTGTGTACAAGAGCTACAAACGGCTTCACCTTGTTTTCCTGATGATCAGTGTTTTCTCCCTTTGCATGTAGTTCCTGAGATGGTTGGTGTCAGCAGAATAAGCCTTGTTACTTAGCCACATAAATGACTGTTGACTTTCACAGAGGAACAGCACACACAGAGTCTTCTCACCAGTTCAGCACAGTGAGTGATTTTTTTCAGACCAGTGCAGTGGGATAACTGGAAGCAGTAACTGCTGTGTCACCAGACCCTGTGGATCATGTTTTCTTCTTCTAGCTCAGCAGCTCAAGTCTCTTACCACCAGAGAATCTGTAAAAGCAAGACACTAGGGGACACTGCCCAGAATCAAAAGTGAGCTACCAGAGTTGTAACTTGAATAAATAACACTCAACAAATTGATGATCTGAATTTAACTTTTTCCTCCATTTTCTGTTTTGAGAGCTTAGAAATTTGCATTTTAAGTCAGTGAATAACTTTGCAGTTCATAAATCATAAAGACATTCCCAAACTTGAGCTCATGAGAAATGACTGCATTTTAACAGTGTCTAATGTCATTTGATGGAAACTTTTAAAACATTTTTTCATTTTCCTAGACAAGTGACAAATATAATTTTCCTGGTCTGCTTTTCCATTTTTTTTCTATTCTCCCTGTCCCCCATCTTTTACACTTAGGAAAGATAAAAGGAGGAAGAAAGGAGCCAATGAAAAATCTGACTTGTTGCTTATTCTTGTCAAAGCATGGAATGAATTATTCCTGTTGTGTATATGATTTTACAAAAAATTCACAGAAGAAATTATGAAATCTCAAACTAATGCTCTGAGACCATGAACAGAAGAATTTAAAGAGACAAAACTCAATGGAAGTGGATGAAATAATGGATTTTGTAACTAAGTATTCTCCTTCACCTACTGTTCAGCAGCTTTCTGGCTTGCTCCATGTTGCCACCCTCAGATATCCCTGTGGAAAGCATTTCCCACACACACTGCTTCTGTGTGACCTGCTCTTCTTGCTCCTCTCCTGACAACTCTTCCTGTGCTCTTCCTGTGCACAACTGGCTGCTCTCGAGGGCGAGGTGATCTCCTTCCTGTCAGTTGGGTCATGTGGATCAAGAAGTTTCTTGGATGCCATGGAAAGGCAAAACAATGCTTTGAGAAGCAAAAACAGAAGATAAAGTCTATGAGTCTATTCTCTATATATGAGGATGCCTCATATATATGAATGAGACAAAAGAAGATGATAGGAAGGAGAAGCTAAGTTCATATTTTCATTTAGTTCATTTGGTCCCTTTCTTTTTTACATGGTATTTTACTGAAATCCTTTCCTAAGTGATGTATTTGTGTCACATTCTGGTACCACACATGACAATTTATAACTGCTTTCTTTTCCTTGTAGATATACTTGTCTTCTGTATTTCAGTTGTTTCAGTAGTTGCTGAAAATAAGGCAAATCAGAAAGTCATGACACATACATCATAAGTGGAATGATGGTTTTAATTTCAATGAATTTCAATTTTTGTGTTGTAAAGAGCAAAAATACAGGTGTTGCATGCCTTTGAAATTCCCTGTCAAGTTCAGGAAGTTTTCAAGACTTCCAACTCATTTATAGCCTGACCTAAAACCATCAGTATTGATGGGAATCTTTGTGTTGACGTTAATGTGCTCTGAGGCAGGATCTTGGGCCCTGAGACTCCATCTCAGTTGTACCAACATTATGTAGTGCTTAATTAAATGGAGACACTCAAATATGCAGTGAGACACCTGCAAGATCCCAGGACAGCAATAAGGGTCTTAATACCAAAAAGAAATAATGGGTTCAGTACCAGCTTTCCCAAATTAACTCTTTAACAGTTAGCCCAGATATGAGAGACATTTTGTCCCTCAAAGTGCTAGGTGTTGTTTCAGTTTAATGCTCACACAGACTATATATGTGTAATTCTCAAGGCTTTTTATTTTTATCAAGCAGAAGTGGGTACCAAAAGGTGCTTAGGGAAGTGGATGAAATGCTTCATTCAGTCTCTGTTGTCTGATATGTGTTATACCAATTTTCCTGTGCTTTATAAAGCCCACAAGTCTAGTATGAAGAAAAATAATCTCACCAAAATGAGTAAAACTAACTTTAGTGAGTAAATTTAAATCTTGCATGTTTTTGTAAGTTAAGGGTCCTACAGACCTTGCCTTTCCTAAAGATTTAGTTCTAGAAACTTGTAACCAGTAAAGATGACATAAACCACTCAATATTTGGATCTGTTTTAGAACTGGCCTCTATCCACTCAGGCAGCAAGAAGATTCATTAAAAGAAACATAACCTGCCACAGAAACTTCCAGGGAAGTGCTCTGGTGTGTGCTGGGAACCAGAGCCCTGCAGTTCAGTGTCAGGCCAGCAGCCCGCTGTCCTATGAGCACTCCTCCCTGCAAACCCACGGGTGGGACCATCTCACAAACCAAGTTACATTTCCAGGACACAGTAATAGCTACTGAGTCTGTGAAATCTTCAGGGGTGTCTCCGGGAAGAAGCTGAGAATCTCCCCCCATCCCAAACCAGCCAAGGAGCCATTAGAGGGACAATAGATGCACCTCTGCCATTAACATATGAAAGAGCTGAGTTAACACCTGAGCTGAGAAGCACTTAAGGGAGAAGAGCTGGGGAAGGAGGGTGGTGCTGGTGGTTGGTGAGGAAGAAGGGGAAGAAGGTGCCCAAGAAGAAGTTTCCCTGCAGCCCGTGGCGAGATGGAGGAACGTGGTGGGACATTCCCTGAAGGCGCCAGGAGGGGGGAACTTGGTCAGGGGACTTGGGTGTTGTGGCCAGAGGATTTGCTGCCAGTGGGCTCTGATTGCTCAGCTGTGGAAGACCTGGTGGGAAGGACTCAGGAAGGAGAGGTTGGTGGAGGCCTCTGTGCCATGGGAGGGACCCCGTGGGGAAGCAGGGCAGGACTGTCAGGAATCCTTCTTGCTGAGGAGGCAGGAGCAGCAGGAACCCCCAGCCTGTGAAGTGACTCCAAACCCCATCCCCTGTCCCCCTGTGCCGCTGGGGGGAAGGAGGGAGAGAAACCGGGAACCAAGGGATTGGGGCCCGGGAAGAAGGGAGGGCTGGGGTAACATCTGCAAGCCCTGCTCTGGGTGTGTCTGTGTCCTGGGGGGTGTGATTAGTGTGAAATTAAATTATTATTTTTCCCCAACTTGAGTGTGTTTTGCCCGGGACCTTGATCGGTGAAGATCCCTCCTTGTCCTTTGTCTCGACCCAAGAGCTTCTGGTTGGGCTTTGTCCTCCCCATCCTCGTGGGGCAGGGGGATTAAGTAAGGTTCTTTGTAGTCATGTTAGGCCCAAACCAAGACAGAAGGCAACTTAAATCCAGCATGTATATCATGTGAAATGCTCTCCAGCTCATCTGTAAGATGTCTGCAGGAATAACATCCTGTCCAAAGCCTGGGAAGAGCAATTAGTGTGAGAAAATTATCCCTGACAATGTTCTTGCTGCCTTCAGATCTTTTATTCTGTTCACCCCATTCTTTTTACTTTAGGAAATAGATGGAAATATTTTGAGTAGAAGAGCATCAGCTTCATAATTATTTTGTTACACTGTCTGCTACAGTATGAAATTGGCTATGGGGGAGCAGG
>NW_009954537.1:686619-712386 GCF_000747805.2 Chaetura pelagica | reverse complement strand
CAGGAATGAACATCTGGGTTCTTCAAAGCTGCTTTTTCCACTCTCCAGAGCTGTCCTGCAGTGAGGTGTGAGAGGGCAGTATGTTACCCATGCTAATGGCTGTGGCACCTGGGGGGGCAGAGCAAGGGGATGCTCAAGGCACTGACTCCTACAGCACCTGGCCCTCTCTTCAGAGATATCATTGATACTGCAGCCTTACAAACTGTAACTGCTTCAGCCTTCCTCATTTCTCCTTCCTATCTATTCTCATGGCTGCCAAATCTTGGATGCAACGGAGCGCAAAGCGCTTTTACTGCCTTTTGCTGGACCATTAAGGCAGCAGGGTGCATCTAGAGGGTATGAATCATCACACAAGGCATTTTGGCAGCAGCTCCTGAAATTACAATCTACAGGCAATGTACTTCTATACTAAATATAGGTAATGCTACCTCTGAGACCTGGGGAGTCTCCTTTTCCATTCACAGCAGTTGTGGCAAAGGTGTCCATGAATGCCATTACAGCCCTCCTTGGAAGGCTCCTTCAAGGGAATAGTGTGAGGAGTTTTCTCCAACTGTGTAGACAGAGGGAAGCTATGATTACGTGCAGGCAATTGCCAGAGTGCTTCAGGCTTTCCAGTTTTGAACTGGCAAGCCATGTCAGCCCACAGCCATCCTCTTTCTTTCCTCCTCAGTTTTGTTCCATCTTAGATTGTCTTCCTCAAATCAGTTACTCATCTCTGATAGGCCCGTATTTCATCCTTAAACATCAGCCTTACAAGGTCACCACAGGTTCACTGAGCTCTCTGCAGGTTTAAAGCAGTTTAGAAATGTAATCTTCTGAGAGCACTCTTGCCTCTTATCTGGACACAGTCCCAGACTAATGCAGTGACACATCTGTAGGTCTGAGGTGATGTGTGCCCAGGTGCTTGAACTACGCTGTGCAGATATGCCCATAGTCATACTGGGATATGGTGTCAATGCAAGTACTGGCCCAAATGTTCTATAGCTCAAGCATGATGCATCCATGTACCTCAGACAGGTATTCCAGCTTGTTAAACTTGCAGTCCCATCTGACAGTAAGTTTATAGCAGCAATGCTAGTAATTCAATCACTAATTGCATATCCAACTCTCCCACTTCACTTCTTGCCCTTTTCTAAATAAAAGGAAGGGTAACAATTGAATTTTCAATCTTCACCAAATGAAAGGCCATCTTGCAGCAAGTGGCATCTTCCTTAATAGTAACTGCTTGAACTGCATGAGTAGTCTATAGCCTTCCATTTCTCTATCAGCATAACAAAACATGGTTACACAAACTGTTGTACTGCTTATTCACCCAATTTATAAACTCATGCAACAGTCTCCACCTTCCCTCTGTTTCTTCTGTAGAGAATTCCTACTACTGTTCTTCCAGTTTGTAGATTTAATATGTATCTTAAATGTATATATGTATATTGAACTGTTTGGTAGCCCAGATAATTGAAAAAATCTAGTTTAAAAAAACAACCCATGTTGGCACAATTATGGTTCATTTGGCCCTTTTAAAGCACCACATAATCACTTCTTGGTTCCTACACACATCCACATAGGCTCATTATATCTGCCTGGCAAATCTACACTTACGTTGTGTGATGTTCTCCATGGACTTCTTTGCTCAGCTCTGCAGCATCCCCAGCTTGTCCCATAATCTTGCATAGCTACAGTGTAAGATTCAGACCATTGTGCCTCAGAAGTCCACAAAACGTAAGGTAATGGTAACCACCAAGTCAGATCCCTCAGTGTTGAAGAAAGAAGAGCTGCAAAAGAAGTTGACCTCTATTCAGAAGAACTACCATAGAGAATTGTATTTTGCTCAGTGTTGAATTTTTTTTCTACCTACTGAGTCCAGGCTCAAACTCTGCCTAGGTGGTTAGATGTTTCATACCCAAAGACATCCAGCATGACCCAATTTGCCAGCTCAAAATTGGTCTGCATAAAGCTGTACAGTTACAAGTTACAATGGGAAATTAAAATGCTGTCATTATACTGATGTAATTACAATTGCTTAGTATGGCTGGAATAGACTGTGGTACCAGGGAGGGAGTACATCTCCCTATCCAACCTGACCTTTCCCTCTCCTGAACTCTGGTTCAGGGGCCTAAATCCTTGCCTGTTCAGAAACTCATACTCAGAAGATGTACACCTTTGTAATCCCCTATATGAACATTGTTATTCTGCTAGAAGATTCCTTTCTCCTTCCTCTTCCCTTTCCATTTTTCCCTTTTCCATTTCTTCTCTGTTTTGTTTTGTTTTGTTTTTTTAATTTCTTTTTCACTTCCTTATATTTTTTTCTTTCCCTTTTTTGTTACCCTCACACAGTCTTCATGCTTTTAACTGAGTAGAGTGTTCAGTCTATTATGTGAACGTACCACATCATTACAGATAATGACAGCAGTATAAATATAATGCTATGACAGAAAATGTTGGATGCATTGTCAAGGCCATAATAGCAGCCCGAGATCTGTGAGTTAACCCACTCACTCTCCTCCACCACCATGTCTGCACCTTTCCTTGAGAGAAGTTGTCTTATCAGTCATGTTCACCCTTTTCCAAAGACAAACAATTAGCATCTCCTAGTAGCTAAATCAGACATTTAACTTAATTCAGGAATTTAACAGCATGAACAAAAATAATTTCAGCAGCCTGGAGGAGGCTCCAGGGAGGCCTTACAGCAGCTTTCCAGTGCCTGAAGAACCCTACAGGAAAGCTGGGGAGGGACTTTTTACAAGAGCATTTAGTGATAGGACAAGGGGAAACAGTTTCAAACTGAAAGAGGGTAGATTTAGATTAGATGTTACAAAGAAATTTTTCACTTTGAGGGTGGTGAGACGCTGGAAGGGGTTGCTCAGGGAAGCTGTGGAAGCTCCATCCCTTGAAGTGCTCAAGGCCAGATGGGATGGGTCTTTGAGCAACCTGGTCTAGTGAGAGGTGTCCCTGCCCAATAGGCAGGAGGATTGGAACTAGATGACCTTTAAGGTCCCTTCGAACCCAAGCCATTCTATGATTCTGTGATATGCAAATACTTTGTTCATCTCCACAATGGCATATGAGTGGTGATCTGGTTTCACTCAAGTTAAACCCTGTGTGTTTTCTAAAACCACATCTGAGCTACATTGGCCTCTAGAAGTTTGTGCAGGTGTTACACCATATACTTTCATATTGCTCTAGCCCCACTCTTTATTGAGGCTATAGTTGCCCTACAGTCATTGAAGAGTTTAGCAGTTCATCAATAGCAGCAATCCCAGCCCTCTAACTCTCTTTGGGAGTTAACATCTTTTGGTAACAGCTGGCAGACTATTGCTGCAGTACTCTATTATCTGATCTAGCAAAGGATTTTATGGCTATATTTAGTCTAATTGAAGAATGTCCTAGAAAATGGTCTAATGACAAGTTTCATTATCAATATGCCAGTTCACATATGAACCAATTTTTTAAAAGAGAAAGGGAGGAAAAAAGTTATTTCAAACCAGAATTTTCTTCTGGCAGTGAAAATCCTTCAGCATTTTGTTGATATGTAACTTGTATTTGGTTGCTAACTGGAAGGATCCATGACTGGATCTTTTCCTTCTAGTAATTTTGAAACTAACAGTCACAAGCAACCTGGTCTAGTGGGAGGTGTCCCTGCCCATGCAGGGGGGCTGTAACCAGAGGATCTTCAAAGTCCCTTCCAATCCAAACCATTTGATGATTCTAACATACTCTCTTTTCCATTGGACAAGCATTTATTTACTTCCATAATCCCACCAAAATGACATTAATTCCCCCTGGAGACAACTTGCTTACTGTGTATTACAAAATCTGACAAGATTTTACCTTGTCCTGTGCCTTTGAGAAGTGTTCTTTTCAGAGAGAAAAAGCCAACAGGAATCAGGCACATGTTTTTTACTGGTAGGAAGTAAATTTGCATTTTCATTACTAGATTTCAAAATGGGTTGTTTCACAATATCACAGGATAATTCAAGTTGGAAAGCAGTTCAGGAGGTCTCTTCCCAGCCTTCTGCTCAGGATCAGCTTTGACGTCCCAGAATATATCTTAACACAGCACAAACTATCAGGCAGAGAAAAAATCTAACCCATGGGCTGAATTAACATGGTACCTTGCCCAGGTTCATTAGCCTGGCTGAAATGGAGTATTATGTTCATGTGGCTCTATTGCTTCTGACTAAGACCTGGCTTAAGCACCTCAGCCCAGCACAGCCATGCTCTGTCTTATTTTCTAATGCCAGCACCTGTGAAGAGGAACTCCAAGGAGGTGCTGGTGGAAACAATGCAACATTAGGTACACTGAGCAGTGTCTTCTCCCTGTTACAAATACTATACTTAGCACTATGGGTAAAAATAAGTTACTGGATGTATGAAGCAATGTGCATTTTGCTGGGAAAGGGTGGTACTGACTGATCTTCATAAGTTTGGATGCTTCTACAGCTTTTATTGATGACATATGCAACCCTTCTAAGCCCTTCTTGGTACTCTGGAAGTGTTGCTTTAATATTTTTTATTTGTTTTCCCTGAGATGAGGTTAATCTTCTAGCATTTTGTGGGCTTTCTGAACAACACAAACAGCTTCCTCTGTAATAGCCAGGTTTTAGTTCATGAACCCCATATATCTTAGGAAAGCTGCATTAGCTGTGGCAGAGTTTATGCTGCAGGACCAGTTACAATGTCCTCCTGTTGTCAACTCATTTAGGTACTTCATGAATACAGTTTCCAACCCAGCAGGTGTTGAGCTATTCTTGTTTCATATATGGAGGCAGTTTTTTTCCCCTGCTGATCTTATTTAGTAGGAGATGGATGAAAGCACAGTGAAAACTGTTTGGACACTTGGTGATTTAAGAGCCTGCTGGCTTGAAGCTCATGCTGTGAAAATGTCACATATCCTCATCCTTGAATCCCCAGCATCCCCAGCATGGCAAGGCAGAACAGGAGGCACCACGGCCTGCAGCCCTGGCACAGGTAAGCCATGATTTGCCATGAGAAGTCAATCTGCTGCTGGAGCTGTGATGCTTCCCTGTCCTGGCAGCCTTGCCCAGCTTAGTGCTTCCAACCTTAATGTCATTTCACAGGTAACAACCACCTTTTATTTCAGATTGTCTAAACAATTAACATGCTCAGTTTAACACACGGGAGTCTGCTCATTTGCATTTGTACTTGTCTCTGTTTACCTTTAAAGGCTGTTGCTTCCACCTCTGAATTTAGGAACAGCTTTTGTGCCCAAAAGCTTGCCTGCTTTTTGTACCTCTGTTAGTGGTAGTGTTTTCATGGAGTGGAGTCCATTTAACATTACCCAAACCAAACTTCTCTTTGGCAGTGAGTCCTGGGTGGGGCTTGGATGGGACTGTTTGGGGCTGTGATGCGGGGGACCAGGGCTGTCTCTGTTGCTGGCTGCTTCATCTGAGTTGTGTGTGTGTCCTTTGACCTCCAGAGGTGGTTGATCTGTTCCAGGGATCCTATCTGCAGGGAGGTCAGGTTAAAACACAGTTTCTACTGAAACAGCAGCACAGTTCTGTCACAGTTCTAGTGAAGAGCCCTGAAGAATCCACCTGTTCCCATGGTTCTGGGTGATGGCAAGGCAACTGAAATGCTGTGCTTCACTGGGATTCAAAGTCCTATTTGTCTTCTCTAATATCACTGAAGATACTCTTTTAGATAACTCCCAGGTGCAGCTTTAATAGAATGATTGGGTATGGTCACGAGAGCTTTCATTGTCAGGGTATTCCCAGCTTTGCACTCTCTTTTTACCATAGTTCAGAAGTGTGTACTGCTTGGTAACAAGCCTAGAACTTGTTTGAAAATAGTAACGTGCTTTGTGAATCTTACAGTTTTCACTGTTTATAAGTAAAACATGTTCCTTCAGTATCAAACAAAACTTCTAAGGTTTAGCTTGCACTGTGGTATATTTTGTGTATCATCTACTTACTGAATGCTGCCTGAGCTCCAGAAGATCAGAAAAGAGCTGGGTTTGAGTGGCATCTCTGTAGAAGCTATTTAGATAAGCTGCCTTTAAAAATCTTGATGTGATAATAACCCTGATAGGCAGAATGCTTGTCCAGCTACATATATGAATGTGAGCCCTACATTCAGGCAGCCATAAATTTCTGTTCATGGAGTTTTCTTCTGTGTGTTGTCAGCTAGACAATTAAATTATTAATGTATTTATTTTGTGATACTAAGGTGAAGCAAGACAGGGGATGGCAAAGATCAGAATGTGGACATTAATGGTCCAGATCTACTCTTCCTGTAGGATAATGGACTTCAGCTGAAGATTCACTGAGAATTAAATTATTCCAACAGATACAAGAAATTCTTTCTCTCTTTGTGGTGACCAAGCCCTAGCTGTGCATCACAGCAGTTGGCTGTGAATTTCTTATCTCTCAGAAAGTGCCCTCAGGATAAGACTTCTGGCAATTAAAGCCCAATTTCCTACTTCACCAAAGCAGGGAGCATGTGTGTGAGTGGGTGGTAGGAAATGTGAAGGATGAGCTGTCAGGGAGTTTAGTATTAGTGAGCTGCCTTCATGTCCCTGAATTTTGCCTGTCCACACAACAGCTTTATAAAAGCTGCAGCATTAGGCCAACCTTTGCCAGTTGGCAGTGACCTCAAGGGAACGGAAGCAAGCTGAGCATAATCAGAGCAAGTATAGTAGTTCATATTTTCTATTTCCAACCCATCCCATACAGTGAGAGATTGTGCTGTCATGAATATGGGTCTTCTGGGGAATCTGTGCTGGTGCAGCCATTCTCCAACCCCTCCAAGGAGTAGATAGGGAACATAGTCTTCCCATAACTACTCACGTGAAATCCTGTCCTCAGTAGAGGATGTTATGCACACAAACTGTAAGTCATCTTAACAGACAGCAGGCTTTTGGTGTAGTTACGAGCAAAACAATCTACTCAGCATACGTTTCAAATAACACATGCAAAGTATTAGATTAAACAATGCAAAGCAAAGGTGGATAATTTTAAAGTTGTGTGAATTGCTCTGTAAAGGCCTGTTATCCTCAGCAAGGCTTTTATGTCAACACAAAATGCCATACGGTGTAGCAGTGTTTGTTTGTTGTTTTCATTCTGCAAAGGCCAATTCTCAAGGCAAGACAAATGACAGATGAGCAGATCCTTGTAGCCAAATATTTACCAAAAGGAAAATCAATCTTTTTTTTTTTTTTTTTCCCCCCTTGTCTGCAATAGTTTGCTTCATAGCTAAGCAGAAGCCTGAAGCAATGTTCCTTATTTCCTGTGCCCCTGTTGAGAAAGTGCAATACCTGCTGCCATAGGTCAGGCCCTTAACTGCTCTAGGAAGTCCTGTTGATTTATGTGGACAATAACACGGTCGATAATAATGACTCCCCCAACACTACTTTTGTACCATTATCAAAAGGTGAGTCATGGAAATCTTCCTGTCCCCGACCTCCCCTCAAAGGGTGAGTTTCTTCCTTGGAAGGAACACTTCTGATCCCTTCAACATCTCCATCTGCTCTCTCACGTAAAGCAGGATCCAACCACAGATGCCTCCACGCCAAGTGGAGCTAAACGCTGGAGACTGTGTTTAGCTGGCTGTGTTGCAAAAGGGAAGATGATTCAGGAAGTCATTATTTTCCCCTCCTCTCCATGCTGCCCAATTCCCGAACCCCTTTACAGAAGGCAAATGATTATTTGGTTCAGGCTGAGCTCTGCTGCATGTGCGGTGGGAGCCTGGAATGTGGCTGGCTCTGGGGGAGGATGTAGGAGATCGACTGCTAGCACACTTAGCATTGTCACCAGGGTCAGTGGCCTGAGACAAACCAGGCTAGACCTTCTCAAAAGTGATTCAGCAAGCTTAAAGGGAAATGTATGAACATTTGCACTTTTACTATCTGTGTAACACCTGACCAAAATAAAGAACCATCCCTCAGGATGTGAGCAGCTGTTTCACAGAATCACAGAATCCTAGGGGTTGGAAGGGACCTCAAAAGATCAACCAGTCCAACCCCCCTGCCAGAGCAGGGTCACCCAGAGCACATCACACAGGAACGTGTCCAGGTGGGTTTGAATGTCTCCAGCCAAGGAGACCCCACAACCTCTCTGGGCAGCCTGTTTCAGTGCTCTGTCACTCTCACAGGAAATAAGTTTTTTCTGATGTTTACATGGAACCTCCTATGTTCCAGTTTGCACCCATTGCCCCTTGTCCTTTGACTGGACATCACTGAAAAAAGCCTGGCTCTGTCCTCCTGACACTCACCCTTAACATATTTGTGAACATGGATGAGATCACCCCTCAGTCTCCTCTTCTCCAAGCTAAAGAGACCCAGCTCCCTCAGCCTTTCCTCATCAGGGTGATGTTCCACTCCCTTCATCATCTTTGTGGCTCTGGACTCTTTCAAGCAGTTCCCTGTCCTTCCTGAACTGAGGGGCCCAGAACTGGACACAATATTCCAGATGTGGCCTCACCAAGGCAGAATAGAGGGGGAGGAGAACCTCTCTTGACCTACTAACCACCCCCTTTCTAATGCACCCCAGGATGCCATTGGCCTTCTTGGCCACAAGGGCACGTTGCTGGCTCATGGGCATCCTCCTGTCCCCCAGGACCCCCAGGTGCCTTTCTCCTACACTGCTCTCCAGCAGGTCAGTCCCCAACCTGTACTGGGACATGGGGTTGTTCTTCCCCAGATGCAAGACTCTGCACTTGCCCTTGTTGAATTTAATCAGGTTTCTCCCTGCTCAACTCTCCAGCCTGTCCAGGTCTCACTGAATGGCAGCACAGCCTTCTGGTGTGTCAGCCACTCCTCCCAGTTTAGTGTCATCAGCAAACCTGCTGAGGGCACACTCTATTCCCTCATCCAGGTCGTTGATGAAGATATTGAACAGTACCGGTCCCAGTACTGACCCCTGAGGGACTCCACTAGTCACAGACCTCCAACTAGATTCTGTCCCATTAACCACAACTCTCCAACTTCTTCCTTTCAACCAGTTCATGACCCACCTCGCTACCTGATCATCAAGCCCATACTTTATCAGCTTATCCACAAGGATGCTGTGGGAGACAGTATCAAATGCCTTACTGAAATCATGATTCACTCAACAGAAAGTTGGGAAAAAATAAGCAAACAAAAAACCCTGTAACCTTGTGTAGTTTCTGTGATTCTTGGAAAGATAAGCTTAGTTTCCCTTCTTCTAAGAGGAATCCAGTCCTATCTCACAGGTTAATCTTGCAGATATTTTATTTATGATGTCTAATGAATCTGTCATTTAAATTCCTTTTGGGGCAGAGATGTGCTTACCAAATGCAGATTAATTAGAGTTATTAACAGTACATCCAACCCATTTATGAAGAAATGGCTTAATATTAATCCCATCATTAGTACTGCAATTCTTTAAAAAGGTATGAGAAAGGGAACAGTTAAGAAAAGCAAAGTTCCAGGATTTAGAAGTGAATCTTATAAGCAGTAATAGCCTTTTAAAGCTATTGAAGTTTAATTAGAAAGAAGCTGATGATGTAAAATCATGCCTATTCCAGAAATAAGTGTGAAGAGAAGGAATAGAACATCCTCTCTGGTCCTTGTGTTCGGGAAGCCCTGAAGATTCAACTGGAATAAATATTCTGCATGCAGGTCTGTGTATTATCTCCTGTTATCCCACCCAAATATGCAATATTTCAAAAGAAAAATAACAGAAGTTTCACACAGTATATACTGGAAAATGTTCACCAATGTTTTTCACCATGTAGCTCATGTGAGAGGGAACATAACTTGCATACTAAAGGAAATGCAGTTCAATACTGGGTGCTTCTAATCTGAGTGAGTTAATACTTTGCTAGGAAAGAACCAAGCTGTATTTCCATTACTTTGTTGTATTAATACTAAGTAATGTTGGTTTTTTTCAGAATGTCAATACCAGGGAAAATATTTTGAATTGGATTCTGGGTTTGCCATTGTGAAATTATTTTTATATTTTTCATGTTGTGATGTGCAGAAAGGGTTCCCTCCCTCCCAGGCCTCTGTCACATTCTTCACCTCCATTCCTGTTCCAAAGGAAATGTTTCTGAAATTGAAGCAGACTTGACCTTCAGGTGTGTGGCAGTGTGAAGGAACTTTTGTTAAAGCAAACAAAAGGGTTGCATAAACTATCACGACAGGAGAGGGGAATCATCACTTCCTCCTGCTGCTAAAGCACATACAGTTCTATGGGAAGAAGGAGAAGCAAAGCACAGCAGAAAAAACCAGCACCATGGACCACATTATGAGCACATCCTGAGCTGTGCCTGACTGAAAACACAGTAGTGTTTATAGATTTGCAGATTTTAAAATCCTGCTGAGTTTGGGGTTTCTTTACAAGTGATTTTGTTGCTTTAATGGTGCTCTGTTCCATATTAAAATAATCTTTCTCAAGATCATTGGTAATTGCCCTTATCTGTCTTGGTTCTAGTAATTATTTAGTACTGCAGCAAGGAAAGAGGCTTGATTTTGTTCACCTCTGTATACCCCACTGAAAGGCCATGTCCCTACCCCAGGAAATCTGCAAGTCAATCTTCTTTCTTTTCCACTAATGTCTCTTCAAGCCAGCTCTGACAGAATAAGAAAACTGGGGTATTGCTTTATGACTTCCAACCTTAATGATTCTATGATTTGCAATTATTAAATTACCACAGCTTTGAAATTTTCTGCTTGCAACTGTCTTCATGCTCTTTTTAATCCATCTGAACCAAGAAGAAAAATCAGCTGAAAGAAGCTAACCAGTCAGCATATGTAAAAGGCTACAAATGATCATGGTACCAATCTGATGTGCAGTAACATAAATTCCAGTACTTCATTTGCTTTGGATTATGTGACCACAGGCTTCAGTTGTCTTAGCAGTTTTTGTGCTGGTGTAGCTATTACATTATTAATAGTTACATGTGGATGGTTATACTGATACAAACCTTAGTAAGGATCCTTTCAGCATTTGTCAATGCTCCTTCCTTTACCCTATAGGTAATAGTAATAATTGAAAAAATACCTATATGTCTTGGTAGCTGTTCTATAGGAAGGAATCTGCTTCATTAATTACTCTGTAAGTGAAAACAACCACAACATGTGTGAACATGTGAACAAGCCATTTAAATTGGAGCAGAAGTAATGCTTTTTAAAGCAGAAGCCTGACTGTTAGAGCAGCACTAGCCCCTTGATGGGAACACCCTGCAGGTCTTTGCAAAGCAGAGGAACATGGCTCTGCTCGTGCCCCAGAGAGGGAATTCAGGGTAGGGATGAGTGGGGTGGGTGCTGAAGGCATTTACAGGCTAGTGGCAAAGCTGGGCAGAGGATCAGGTCTCCCGAGCCCCACTCCAACACTCCACACTATTTTTCACTAGAGAGATTTGTGAAAGCTGGTTTGTCGTTTGGGTTTTTTACTGGTTTTGTGGACTTGAGGTCTCTAAGAATGGAAACTGGTTAGTATCCAGTTCAGTGTTTAACCTCACACATGTTGGGTATCATGCATGCATGGTTAAGCTCACGCATATCTGGAACACTGACATAGTAACTTGTGGAGCTTTTTCTAGCAGTCTTTCTGACAGCTGGGACTGGGTTTTCTGTTTTCCTTGTCTTTGCTGTAAAGTGCTTTGTGTGGCAGTTGGTTTTTATGAGGTCTAATTTAATTGTGTTTAGACTGATGAATCCCACAGAACTCCCTTTCACCTAGATGGTACCATGTAAGCCATGTCTGTGCATAACACACACTGTGACTGAGGAGTGATCACTAACCAGTCCTGCACAGCAAAGCCAGCTTTATTCTCAGTTTTATTCTCTCACCTTCTTTGACAGTTGCCATCTCAGTAGTAAATTCTTTGCAGCAGATAAGAATCCAGAAATACTTTTTAGAGGTTTTAGAAAAGACTTCCAAATACTTCCCTCTATGAGTAGAACCACCGTCTCAACTTCTACAATAGAGCCTCTGAAAACTCTGTTCACCTTCTTGAAGGTTTTAGTCTTTCTGACAGTTACTTTTATAATGCATGATTTAATCTTCCTATTCCTGACTTCAAGAAATACAATTTTAAGCACTGCATTAATGTGTGATGTATGAGACAGAACCTGTTCAGAGGAAATTCATTAAGACTCGCCATTAATTTTCTTCTTTTTCCTGATGCCTCCATTTTGTACTGATTGTCATAAGTAATACCAACCAAACTTTCTTTGACAAGGTTTTGTCATTCCCAGTAGTAACAGGTACCATTGTCAGCAGTGGCAGCAGCCGTACAGAAGAGCAGAGGAAAGAGAAGCTCTGTCTGAACTTCTTAATCTGAAGCTCTGTGCTTGGGCACAGCAAAGAGTTGGGATCTACCCCAACCCTGATTTGCAGGACATCTTGCCCTGGCTAGGACACCTCTTACAGGGATGGTCAGCCTCACCAAGCTGCCTGAGCAGTTACTTTTCTTTTGCTTTGTCTGTGCTGTTAAATGAAAGGATATTCAATCCCAGCTCCTGTAGCTGCAGCACAGTACAGACACAGCACTTTGGTTTGTGTGCTGTAGTTTGAGACCCCCTGACACAGAGCAAGAGAAAACCAGAGGTGAAAGCTACTTCAGAGAGTGTATTGATTCCTGGGTGTATTTTGCAAGACCTGTGCCTGGTAGCTATTGAAAGAGATAGAAAAGATCTTTTTCTGCAAACAGTACATCAGGGCTGGCTGTGTGAGGAGTCTGCCAAATTGATAGCTGTGGCGACCAAGCCCTCTCATTCATGGCAGAATAACATCATGCACTAGTGCAGCCAGTTGGAGCATTTCCTTGTCTTGCCAGTAGGCTGCAGTTCTCCCCCAAAAGGCATAATTTACTTAGAGAGTAAGTTTTTTGCATTCATCCTAAATGCAGTCCTCAGTTTTTTTGCTATTTGAGCGGCCTAGAAAAAGAGTTTGCTATTTCCCTTAGCATAATGCTTTGTTTGACTTTAATGGCATGTGCCTCAGTTCACATCCTATATAACTCTGTGTGATATTCTATAATCACTCAACCCCATTCTTTTATTCTGTTCCTTATCCTATCAGAGCTTGAGAAGGGGTCTTCAGTCTGCTTAGTAGAAGCTAACACATAATTACATGCCTCCTAATCTAATCAGCAGAGGTGAAGAGGACTCTTAAAGATGTTTGGAGTATTTCTACTGATACCAACACTTTGAGGTTGCAGGCTGTGTTGCAGTAAAAAGCCCTACAAGGTGTGGCTGACCTCTGTGGCACACCTCCAACACTGGCAGTGCTGGTGTACAAAGTGCTCCTGTGTTCCACCTCTCAGTCAGTTACCTGGAGATAAACTCTGTGACATATATGTCTTGTCATCCTCCAGAAATGTCTCTAGAAAAGTTACTTCTCACAAGCACTGACTCTTCCTTTAAAGGAAGAGATAGTCAGTGTGGATTCCCTGCAGTTAACTGGCTTTGTATGTTTGTAACAAATGTGTTGAAGTTGCATCTGATACAGCTTAGTGAGAGCAGCAACAGGCTTCAGTTATTTGATCCCAAAACAAACCACCTGACAGCCATTCACAGAATGGCTTAGGTTGGAAGGCACTGGAGATCATCTGGTCCAGCCCTCCAGCTCCAGTAGGCACAGTTGGAGCATGTTTCTCAGGACCAGGCCCTGCTGGGTTTTTAATAGCTCAAAGGGTGGAGACTCTGCAACCTCTCTGGGGAACTGGTGGCAGTGCTCAGTCACCCCCACAGTAAAAAATCTTTTTCTTGAGTTTAAACAGAATTTCTTCTGTTTCAATTTATGCCCATCGTTTCTTGATTTCCCCTTCGTAAACCCGTGCTGACTACTGCATGTCCTGCCCTTGTCCAGTTCCACAATGTCATTCAAATGCCTCTTAAAGTGCCAGTGGTGACAGCTAGTGTGGAGCTTGCTTATAAATGGAGGGGCCAAAGAATATTGCAGCACCTTTCCTTCCTCCCTGAGGATGACTGGGTGCTGTGTGTACCCCTCAGTCTTCAGTCTGGGAGGACAAGGCCTCTATTCAGCTCTCTCCCCATATCCCCAAAGCAGTTGAAGGCTGCCTTTTCCTAACAGACAGCTTTCAACCTGAGCTGAAGGAGAACATCAGGGAGCAGCACAGATCCTTTGGTCAGTACAGTTTAGCTGATCTGATGATACAAAATGCAGTCTTGTGCTCTATGTAGGTCCACAAAGAAGAGTAGAGTAAAAGACAACGCTTGTGTTGTTGAAGGATGGAAGACAGCAGATTCCTCACTACTGTAATTTTTCTGTAAATGAGGAAAAATTGTTTAAAATTACAGTGGCTACTAGAACAGTGTTCTCTAATGGTCTGTAATACAGCGTGGTTACTTGTAAACATAGTTGGATCTCACGCATAAAACAGTGTCCATTGGGCTGTGAGGGGCTGAGTGCCTCATGGATACTGGTTCTCCTACTGGCAAGTTCCCACCCTAGGTTTAATTTAGAAGGTGAGAAAATTCAGAAATTCAAAGCAAGACACAGCTGAACCTACAAAATGTTGCGTGATTTCCAGTGAAACCGTGCAATTCCAGAGAGCTGGCCTTGCTCTCTTCCCCAAGCTGTAATGTGGCATAATGCTCATAAAATTCAGCCCAGTTTTGCTGAAAGTTTTATGACTTTCATTCAATCTAGGAACTAACTCATTTTTCAGGCAGATAACATAATACCTAGATAGACAGTGTGTGGGTGGGAAGATGGGTATGTAGCAATGACATAGGTTTTCATATCTGTTAGAGTAAATATTTTACAAAAAAAAAAAAAAAAAGAACATTAATAATAACTGAAAAACTAATTTCAGAATTAATTTTGTTCAACACAGCTTGGATCGAATATCTGCAGCCCAAAGCTGCCACTGCAGTTTCTGTCTTTGATGCTGCTGCCTGGAAACCCAAAAGTGAATGTTCAGAGTGAATTTTTCTTTTCCCAGAGGGACCTGCTTCCTGGCACTCCCCACTACACACTCACGCTTCCTTAAGAGTTGAAATTTCCCTGATGTTTAATAATCAGATCAACTGTTGTGGAGGGCTCTGCACTTTCTCCTCTCTCTCTCTCTCTCTCTCTCTCTCTGTGTCTCTCCTTTTCTCTTTCTGTGTTCATGATGGTGGGGAGAGCAGTGATGCTGCTGTACTTGCCAAACCCCAAAGTAAAAGGATTTCTGGTCCCCTGGTGGGTTAATATCATAGGATCCATGCCCTGAAGAGCTGGGTAGTGTTGCTTTGTGCTGTTGCAGGGCAGTGGGGGTGGACTGAGAGCCATATAACCCCTAGATAGCTGGCATGTGTGTGGCATGTCTGTAGTGGCCACTGCCACTGAGAGTTGCCATTCCTGGGCAGAGCTCAGCCTTTGAAAAGGGCAGTTGGTCATGCATGTTCAACTGCTGATTAAATGCAAACTTGCTGTGTAAACGCACACTCTTCATAGGGCATATTCATTTGCTGGGCATTTTCTTTAGTTGATAGATAATAAATCACTGGCATGTTAAAAATCAGTGAACATAAATTATCTAAAATCCTTCATGCAATGAAATAATTTTTAAAAAAATTATGTTCATTGTCATTAGGGCAGTTTTTCCACCATGAAATAATTTTTCGGATGACGTGACTCCATCGACCAAAGTAGCAGTTGCAGTAATAAGGCAAAATGGTTCATGTTGTGAAATCTGATTGAAAAGTCTAAAGGCAAGAGCTCTGTAGTGTTTTAAATGATTGAATTTTGCGTTGCAGAAAAGATTGTGGCTATTTTTGACCATTACAAACCAAGCTGGTTAGTTTTCTGAGATGTATTAGCAAATTATTTCCACAATTTGTATGTGAAGTATATTAAAACCATTCCATTCTGAGTGAAAGAGAATTGTAGCTTCTCTTAATTACTGAAGGAAGGAATGTTGTCTTTTGGATATTTAAAAAAGAAAAGCAACCTGTCAAAACTGTAAATTTACTTCCAAGTTTTCCTGCAATGCCATATTATGCAAAATTTTGGCTTTCAGCCTTCTTAGGAAATCTTACTGTGAATGCACAGAAAATGCTTTTTTCTTCCTTTTAGAAGATCTGCCACATTTTGAGGGCCCTTTTTTAGTAAGTTGTTTTATCATGGTAGGGGCAAAGGTAGCAGTTAATAAGTAGTTCAGTTGTATGTGTATACACAAAAGCTTGGATATATTAATGATGTACCCAAACCCGTTGCTTTGGCCTCTGTGTTCTAGGGCAAAATAAATATGTGGGTCAAGCACTGTGGGTGTTTGGTGTGAGCAATGCAGATGTGCCAGCTGCTGTCAGACCTGCCAGGAAGGGAGCATTCCAGGGCAGAGCTTGCCTGTGACCTGCCTTGCACCACCACCTGTGGAAGTAAAAAGCCACTTTGAGCTTCTTTATTTCTTCTCTGGGGGCAGCTGCCCTCCCTTTCCCACAAGAGCCAGGCCTGAGCTCCCTGCAGAGCAGAGGGGACTGTGAAGAGTAAGCTGGGCATAAACGGGGATGTGGGTCACCTTAAAGATCTTTTCCAACCAAACTGATTATGTGGTTCCCTGAGAAGTGAAAGAGGAGAAGCTGGAGAGAGGATGTTGTCACATCCCACCAAGTGGGTATGGATAGGCTTCCCCACAGGTGGGGGTCAACCCAGGGAGGTTTGGACTGGACCCCTTGCTTTCTAAACTCCTTCTCAGGGGGGAGCCCAGGTGCAGCTGGATCCAATCCTCCTCTCCTAATTAAAATCTTTTACCAACGCATTTGGTGACATTCACCTCTGGAATTCTCTGTGTGGCATTCTAAGAGGAGTGTTATCCAAGGGGTTTATATAAAACAATACTTTACTTGGAATTGAGTAAGATTATAAAGATATCAAAAGGAAACACACAACAATATCACTTGCCATGCAACAGATCACAGCTAGCAGAGCTTAGCAAAAGGGCAAACTGGAAAAACTTGGCAAAATTAGAAATTACGTTACCCTTATGTGCTGAGAATAAGGTTAGAAACAGAGAGAGAGAGATGAAGAAAGAGGGGCCAGGAAAGATAACATCACCCTTGGATCCAGCAGTGATCTATCTCAGCATGATACTGTGGTCCTTGGATGGCAGGTGCGTGCGCCCCGAGTGTTTTGAGTCTGCCTGTTCCATGGCACCTGGCCCTGCCTCTCCTGGGGAGGCTCAGCCCACTTTGCACAGATTCAGTGTTGGATTCGGGAATGTTCTGGAGATGAGTCAGTGGGGCCCAGGTGATCACTTGCCCCCTCCATCTAGGTTGACCAAGAAATTACCTTTATTTTTACACTTGGCTCTGTCCTATAACAGGACAGTGGTCTTTGGCAAGGTGGCTCCTCTTGCTGGACACTGCTCCTGATCAAATAAGGACAGTGTCCAGTTTACCAGGGTGGTTACTGAACGAGGGGCTCTCCTTGCAAGAGCAAGGTCCAAGTGGCCTACTTAATGAGGACTCATTTTCTAGTTTGTCAGGGCAGCTGTTTTGAGACAATTATTAATTTCAGGACTCTATAGATGGTTAATTCTTGCCCAGCTCTGGAGCGACTCAGTACCATCTTGAAGGCAAGAACATTAAGTTGTCATTTTCTCCTTTCATTCTCGGTATCTTGGAACACCTTGACTCAGACTAAGGCACAACTTCAGTGTGGTTTGAGGTGAAGAGCAAATATAATACAAAGTCTGCAAAAGAAAATGTTTTTTCTGGATGGGTCTGTAGATCACGTTAAACAAGAGCTTCATGCACTTGAAAGTCATTTCAGATTTGAGTGTGATTGTAAAGTAAAAGGGCTGGTTTTGAAGCCATGCCCTATGCAGATGCTCTTGTTCTGTAACAGGTGTGCACATTTTGATATTGACTAATCGTTTTCAAAAGTATATTATATTTCCATGGAAAAAACAAGAGCGTCCAGAAGAGGAGCTAATGAAGAAACAGCTACTGCACAAGGGATTCTTTCACAGCGGCTCTTTGGCTGAAGTCCCACAGCAGATGGGCACACAGAGCTTTTCTGCTCTCTCTTCTGGAGGGTTATTTGCTGTCTTTTCCTGTTCTGAATGAAGTGGTGGGTCACACCCGACACACAAAAAGAGTTAATTGCCGGAGTCAGCCCTGGGAAGTTGCTAAGCAACATCACTGGCATCAGCTCAGCCACCAGCCACTTCTGCTGCCAGATGATGCCTGTGGTCCAGCAGCCTCCCTGCACAGTGCACAGGGGAAATGCTGTGGAAACTTAACTCACTTCCTGATTAAGCTCACCTAACAAAAATAACTATTTTGTAGTTCAGCTCTTGTTGCTTAAAAATGATTCTGAGTGTAAAGTTTGTCTGTACACTGAAACCAGTTTATTCAGTTGACATCCATTCCTTTCAGATCTTTAATTCTGTCAGCCCTATCTGAAATTAGCTGATTGGCTTTTCTGATTGTAAGATAATATTGTAATTGGACATAAGTATTGACATCACATAGGTCTGAAGAAGGTTAAACATCTATCCAGTCACTGCACTAAGTTTGCTTTACAGAATTGAGCCAGAGGTTTTCCAGTAAATTACCACATAATTTTCAGCCTGGCATCCTATTAAAAACCAAGGGTATAGAGGAACTTGCAACTTTTGGGTAAATCCACAAGTCCTGAAATCATTACAAATGCAGGACTTTATATTCTGTCACCTCAGCCTGATTACAGATCAAGAATTCTGCCTTTAATGAAAGCATAACATTAGTCCACGTGTACTGTGGGGTTTGCCTTCTGTATGGAAGGTTAAAGTCCTGAATACCCTCGAGGCAGTAGCAAAAACTCCTAATCAGTAATACATCTATTGTTATATCTATTCTCAGAACAAATCTTTCCTGGACTGCCAGAGGTAATAAAAAAATGCACTTTTATGTGTTAGTGTCCTGCAGTGGTTTTGAAGTCTAACTGAAGACAATGGCACTTGGTGGGTTTTTTTCTCTGTGGATTCTTAGGTGTCATGCAAAGTAAAGCTCACACTGCAGCTTCTACCCCTGGCCATGGTGCTCGTACTGCCTTGCCCTTGTTACCTGACTGTGGTTACAGAACTTATAGGAACTTAATTATTGCTCAAGTTTGGCTGAACTTGGACTGCTCAGAAACTTCTGGTAGAAAGATGAGATAAATAAGCATATGAAAACGATGAGTAAAAAAGTTTCTTTCCCCTAGGGAACCAGCCTAAAGCTTTAGTAACTACAGAGAATCCATTCTCATATAGGTTCCCTGTCTATGAAATGTACATGGATTTCAGCCTGGGGAAGGTACCTTGAAGGAAGAGGTTTGCATCCAGATTCTTACCCCTCATTGAAGTGGTTTAGTACACAGTTTTTTATTATGAATATTTTGCATAAATACTGATAAACCTAATTTTCTAAGTCCACTTATGACTCTTTGTTAGCAAGTTTAGCAATATTTTATTTTTCAACTTCCTTGATTTTATTTGTTCTCAAAAGCTTTCATGGGCAGTCCAGTCATCTGCAGAGTGAATTTATATTTATTGGCAGTATAAATGTTTTTCTTCATTGCCTTTTCTAGCTTTTTAGGAAGAGTTTATGGCACTATAGCAGTTTTCAGGCCACTCTGAACTCACCCTTTTTTTTTTTTTTTTTTTTTTTCATGTGATTATATGGTATTTATATTCAGCTGAATTTTTAAACTATTCTTAACTGAATTCTGAATAATATTCTAGACTATTTAGGTAGAATTTCACAGAATCATAGAATGGTTAAGGTTGGAAGGGTCCTTAAAGATCATCAGGATTCAACCCTCCTGCTATGAGCAGGGACACCTCACACTAGATGTGGCTGCACAAGCCTCGACCAACCTGGCCTTAAACACCTCCAGGGAAGGAGCATCAACAACCTCCCAGGGCAACCCATTCCAGTTCCTCACCACCCTTATAGGGAAGAATTGCTTCCTAATATCTAACTTAACTCTCCCCTCTGTTTAAAACCACTACCACTTGTCCTATCACTATCTTCTCTGGTGAAAAGCCCCTCCCCAGCTTTCCTGCAGCCCCTCCATGTACTGGAAGGTGCTATAAGGTCTCCCTGGAGCCTTCTCTTCCCCAGGCTGAACAGCCCCAACTCTCTCAGCCTGTCTTCATAGCAGAGGTGCTCCAGGCCTCTGATCATCTTGGTGGCCCTTCTCTGGGCCCTCTCCAACTGCTACATGTCCTTCCTGTGCTGAGGGCTCCAGAGCTGTACACAGCACTCCAGGTGCATTTTTGGTGTCTTGATTCTCAAGCAAATCTGTAATCCCTCCTTCTGAATCAGGTGAAGTGTGTGTGCTGCTGTGGGAAGTGGAACCACGTCTCTGGAAATCAGAATGAAAGTAAGATGAGCAACAGCAAAATATTTCCAGGATCTGTCACATTTTTGTTGATGATTACAGTAGAGTGTGATTCTGAGTAGCATAATGTACAGTGACAAGTACACAAGACTGCTGCTTTTTTTCACGTTTGCACCACTAGACACCATACAAGACTGACAGAAATCCAACGTATTCTGCTCTTTTTACTATTGCTGTTCTTGCTCTCTTTTTCTCTGAGTGGTTTTTAAAGTTCAGTTTAATGCTTCTCAGCTAGCCTTTATTTACTTTATTACCTTTATAGACAGACTCCATGCATCCTCTTACTGTTCTCTTAGTGATTACAGACTACTGTTCTTCTGGGCGGACAGTAAATATGTTGTCCTTTTTGTGTTTGGATGTGGAGTCTGGAGTAGCCCTGGGGTCACCCAAGATCCATGAAGGAGCAGCCATAGCACTGTGCCTTGGCTGGCAGCTAAAAACTGCTCTGCATCAGCCTCTTTCATGCAGAAGTGGTTATCTTGGGGGACTGGTAATGACATAAGGGGCCTTTTCCAGAAACACGCTGGAAGGGGCTCACAAGAACATCTTGTTAAAATTCCACTTTTATTAGTGGAAATTTCTTTGCCTCAGAGATCAGCCCCTTTCCAGGTATCATTTGATCTTGACTGTGAAAGATGACTTATCTCTGAGGCTAATGAAAATATTTTGAATTCTGACATACGTTATATTGAGAAAGGAAAGAAAGAGAAGGAAAGAAGAAGGAAGGAGGGAAAGGGGAAGGAAGGAGGGAAGGAAGGAGGGAAGGAAGGAGGGAAGGAAGGAGGGAAGGAAGGAGGGAAGGAAGGAGGGAAGGAAGGAAGGAAGGAAGGAAGGAAGGAAGGAAGGAAGGAAGGAAGGAAGGAAGGAAGGAAGGAAGGAGGGAAGGAAGGAGGGAAGGAAGGAGGGAAGGAAGGAGGGAAGGAAGGAGGGAAGGAAGGAGGGAAGGAAGGAGGGAAGGAAGGAGGGAAGGAAGGAGGGAAGGAAGGAGGGAAGGAAGGAGGGAAGGAAGGAAGGAAGGAAGGAAGGAAGGAAGGAAGGAAGGAAGGAAGGAAGGAAGGGAGGGAAGGAGGGAGGGAGGGAAGCTGATGTGACAATAACTAAATATTTCCCAAGAACATTAGCATTCCTGATTCCCCAGGTAAAGTTCCCCATTCCTCATGTCTAACATCATAAAATTGGTCCATGAAGAACACCATCCAAACAAGGAATATTTTCATGCATAAAATGATTGCAGATTGGTGGTGTTTTCCTCATTGGTTGTGGCAAGGAGATTAAAAAAATCAATTATTAAAGTTAATGAACAGGATAATCACTCTCACCACAGTCCTGCTTTCACCAAATAATTGAATCCCATTTATACTGGTTAACCACTGATGGCACACTGAATATTAAACTGAGCAAAGAGAAGATACAGGGTGAAACTGGTCATACTGGAATCCTTAAAAATTCCACTGAATTCACAAGAGTAAGACATGGAGATACATTTTGGGTCTGTACTCAGGGATTGTGCATCTTAGAGGTCAGCAGGCACAGCACTGAGAAATGCATACCTGAATTTTGGCTCCCAAGTGCACATTTAGGCCCTGAAATAAATGGCCTAATTTTCAAATGCATTGTGTACTTAATGGCTGGTGCTGATGAGACCTTACACAGACCAGTAAGCATTTATCCCAAGTAAGCATTGTTCACTTTTTTTTTTCTTTTTGTATATTTTTTTGGGGGAAAAAAAAAAAAAGAAACAACAAAACAAACAAAAAAACCCCATGAAAAACAGGGTAAAAAAAAATTTAAAAAAAAGGTAAAAAACCCTAAACAACCCAGATTATGAAAAAGGATATTGTAGAACTCACCTTTTTTCTTTGGTATTTTCTTCCCCTTGTGTTCAGGTATGAACTGAAATAAGGATTTGCAGCTTGACTGCAGAATTATAAGCAGAGGAGAATCAATGATCTGTTCCCTGGTGCACAGCCTAGACCCTCCACTGGGAATGCAACAAGAACACTGACTCTGGAGCATGACTTGAACATAGTGATGAGAAAAGGTATGCAGCATTGTATCAAACTCTGTCATTTTTTCTTTTGTGCACTGTAGGAAAGCATTCAGATGATCAAAAGTGTCAAAAGTGGTCATTAAGTGTCCTTCACAGGCTAAGATGGTCAGTGCTGCTGAAATACTGACTAGGAATTGTGCTTAAGTATGAATGAAAATGTGGCAATGGGAGGATGTTGAACATACATGTAAAAAATAAGCAAATAAAGACCAAAAAAAAGTGTTGAGAGAAGACATTAAATCCCTTTAATAGCAAGGTTAGTTTTATTACACAATGATCATAGGTCAAAGAAAATTTTCAAGTCAGCATCTTAGTTGATCCTCAGTAGTTTTATGCAAATAGGCAAGCTTAGGTCTTCTAGATAAAATTCAGCTAAGATTGATTTGAATCTCTTGTTCTTTGAAATGTTTCTGTCCTCTACCTGTGTATGTGTTTACTTAGTAAGATCTAACCTTCTATTTAAAGTGTTGCAGAGGTGGCTTAAGTGAAGTCTTGTTTTAAGTCTATTTAAATGGAGCCATTGCAGTCTTGTGTAGGTGCACTTAAATCAATGTATAGCTGTCATATAAAATTCCACCTTTTAAATTAAGCTACATCAACATAAGCCAGTTGTAAATCAATTTAACTGTGTCCATGTGTGCATTTGCTTCATGTTTAATGAAATTGATTTAAAGAAATAATCCTAGTGAAACCACTGCTGCTTTTTGTTGCAGGCAAAGTCTATATTGTGTTGATTTATTTGGAGCTAGAACTCTTCTGGCATACATATTGAATAGCCAGCATAGCTCTGCAGCTGTACTGTTGAACATCAAGCTGAATTCTTGGTCCTGTTTTGGATTTGGCTAATAAATTTTCTTGCATAAAGCCATGTTTCTCCTTCAGTGAGATTTAACCCATGCATTTGTCTTCCCAAATGGGGTGGGATTTATTTTTTTTTTTAAGAGTAATCTGATTAATTTAATCCAAACAGGATTTCACCCTAGGTTTTTGTCCTGCCAGAAGCAGCATAGACTCCTCACATCAGCAGTTATGTCCTTAACATAATAGTGTAGCTTTTTGGCTTGATTTATGAACACACAAACAAGGAACATTTTAAATTCAGTCAGAACAAATGGCCATGTATTGTCTAGCCAGGATGTTCTGATAGGGTTTCCATTGTATCCAGGAAACTGATGTTTCTATGGATTTATGGCTTCAGATGACAGCAGTCTTCAGATTGGTCCTGATTGAATAACAACATTAGTTTTAGGATTGTAGCTCCAACCATTTGAAATTAAGGAAATTGTGTAAGGAGTCATTCATCTTCATGCATCATTTTATCCTTTAGTGAACCGAGTTTTGTTTTCCTGTCCAGAATATGTGTTTGTTATACACGTGATTCCTTTAGGTGAATAACTTTAAAAGGCAGCGAGAAAGAAAACGTTGACCTGCGTATCCCCAGTTCTCAATGTCTTATCTGAAAATCACAAATTTACATGCATGAGAGACATATATGGAAAACCCAATGATTTTGTCTAGACTTTTCTTTCCCAAATATGCTAGTTATTCGAATAAAAGCTATCACTGCTCCCTGCAGACTTTACCTGGCTGGTAGCCATAGACACAGTTAGAGTAATGCTGCTGCTAGTGTTGTGCTCATTGCTGTCCTGTGTCCTGCACAACAGTCACAAATTCAGTAGGAGTATGGGGATGCTAAGATAAAGAAAAATTAGTAGTGGTGTGGCCTTTCCCACTCGTTTGATCTGGAGTAATTTATACATCTAAGAACAAATAATTTTGTACATACTCATTATTTCATAACTGTACTGCAAGGCAATGCTAGATTTCCTATTTCACAGTGTCAAATCCTAATGAATCTTTTACATAGTATATAATGTATTATTTGTCTGTGGTGGTCTCTTTGTTGACCCTGCTTGCAATTTTCTGTCAGCAGTCTAAAGGGAACTTCAATCAAAAGACAGGTCTGGAAAGCAGAAAACAGGTGCAGAGCACAAGCCAGACCCTGAACTCACACTAGTGGTGCACCAAGTGCAAATCTGTCTGCCAGCTAATGACCTCTCAGTGCTGTCACTGCCAGCATAGTGTGAGCATGTCATTCTCAGTATAACACTAACAGAAGCATCCAAATGCTTTGGGATTTTTAAGGGGGTAAATTTGAAACCCACCTTGGACTTGCTCTGAGTACTTTCCTAAAACCTGCTTTTTTTATAGTTAACTTCAGCAAAATACCCAAATGAAAATACTGAAGGAATGTGACCAAGGGAATAATCAAAGAGTTTCTGACTCAGAATGTTTCATTATGAAAAATGGAAGCTTTCATTCTGATTTATTGTTTGTTGGTATCAACACTGAGATTCAGACCACTATAGTCTCTGGAGACAAACCATCCTTATTTTTAGCTGTTCCTAACTGTTTCTGCTATAGACCAAACTTTCCCCATCCTTGGTTTCTTGTCCTTTGTATGCATTTTAGACCAACCAGCTCAGTCTCTCAGATAAAAATAGCTCACTGTCCTGCCTTCATCTCCTCCATTTTTCTAGTCCTTGAAATTCCTCCTTACTCTTGACAGGATGCAGTTGCCTCCTTACCCCAGATTTGCCCAGCTTCTGCTGCCACCTCTCCTTTCAGTCTTGTGCCCTCTGGAATCTCTAAAAATGGATTAATTCTTAAACTACTGGTCCATGAGGCAATGCTAAGTAGCCTAAGAAATAATTTTATTTTCAGATAAAACATGTTTTCAAGGAATTCAGATGATTGAGAAACTTTACTGAGCAGTAGACTAGGGACTCCTGCCCTAGAATACATTTGAACAGTTACTTTGACAATAATTTTTTTCTTGCCATGCATGTGCCTTTTAAATATGTAGAAAGATTTTTTTTCAATCTCAGATTTATAATCCGTTGGGTTGGCAAAATCTTCTGTGAATTCCTTAACTGTACTCTTTGGCCTGTCTTCATCTTTCATCCAAGCTATCAATTCTATTTCTGTTTCCCTAAACCCATCTATTTTTACACGAGGACTTTGCGTGTTACATTCTGCACTGTGCTGCCCATGGCACTTAATCTTCCCTTCATTCAGCCATGCAGTTTCCAGAGCACTGTCTTCCCAAAAACTCCTGTCTCTGGTGACTCTGTTTGCAAGCTAGCAGCTTCTCTTCTCAGTTCTTGCCTACTCCAGTGCTAATGTCTTTAGTCTCTACCTGGTGCTTACCCCACTGCTTCCAGGCACATACATCTTCACCTTGCCTTTTTCTTTTGCTTTTTGAAGTATTCTTGTTACCATCAAATATAGCTCCTTCCTTGCATAGATTCTCCTGCAGAATCAGAGTTGTGCTTGCCTCTCTGTTCCAGCATCAGCCTTTGCCTACACTGCATGTTATGCTGCTACTCAGTGTTCACCATCACATTCAGCAGG
>NW_009954537.1:659820-686435 GCF_000747805.2 Chaetura pelagica | reverse complement strand
AGCAGGAGCAAAGTGTTTCCCAGGAACAGCAGTGTAAAAGCATACACTAATTTTTTAAATGACAAACAAGGTATATCAGACTCTCTTTGGAGAACTTGTATTCTAGCCTGTTTGGGGAAGCCCCTTTCATCCTTAAAACAAACAAAAAAAAAGTACTGTTTTTGTTCTCATGTTCCCAAATGCTGCATGCTTCCCAGGATCTCAGATACAACAATGCAATTAGGCAATTGTAAAGCTTGTTAAAGCTGCAGACAATACAAGGCCAGACTTGCAGACAATACAGCATAGACATAACACATTAGAGTCAGTGTTACAGTCATAAAATAAGAAGAGATGTGCATAATAGGGAAAGGAGTGAATCAAGGGCAGGGGGGGAAACCGAGGGCTGAAATTCCTTCAGCAGTCTCAGTGGTTCTTAAACAATTGTATCTAGCTGCATGCTCCAAGTGTTTTTGAATTTGTCTCACTGCTCTCCAGGGTAGAAAGCTGTTCTTTTCTGTGCTGTGCCTTCAGAACAGCCAAACACCCTTTTTTTCTATTCTGGGCTCAGGCTTATTTCTGTTTTCTGTAAATGCATACACTCGATGCAGACATTATCTTCAAGGTTCTTTCCAACAAAAAGGGCTCGAGGACTCTGTGATCTCTGCAGCTGTTCCAACCCAGAGTCATTGTGGCCTGATAGAATACATTTCAACACATGAACACAGCGAGTGTGATTTTTCAACAGAAGTTTGTCTACTAAAGACCACTCAAATTCTTGAATCCCTCACTGTTCCTTCAGCTGCCTGGCTGCTGGGCAGTCCCAGGCAACACTTTCCAGCACCCTATTTTCTTTATTATTGCACTCTCAGGCACTAGAGAAAAAGGTCTTTGCCAGCTCCAACTCCAACTCCACAGCGTGTCTGACAAAGTTGATATTTATATTTTTGGTATGAAGCTGTCTGCAAGCCATAAAAAAGTCTCCTATTACAACATATGCTTTGCCACTGAGACCCTTTCAAGAAGTGACCTGCTTTCATCAAGAGCTTCAGGCTGGTGCAGTTACTCACTAGTGAAGTGTTGTAGGGCCTTCTGGGACCTGTGACAGTCCAGGAGTATCAGATCTAGTTCCTTAATTTTAATAATTGCTACAGTAATAAAGGCAGAAATTCAGAACACTGTTTAACATTGAGAAAGGGAAAACACATGTACCACTTTACCTATAGTCATTTGGATTTCTTCAAATGATAGATAGACAAGGTGCTAACCAGAATTGCACAGGAGACCTCAACAAATGCTGTTATTTCTATTTAATAAATTAGGAGGGTGTATACAGAAAGACAACAGAAAATACAGATATATCTATGTAGAATATTCATTTTTGTACTTTTAAATCTTTCTGCAGCAGCTCAGGGAGAGATGACACTCCCTGCTCACCTCACTGGGGAAACCCAGGGTTTAAATAAGGCTCCTGTAACTAGTTGAAATTTCTTGGCACTTCATTACCGTAGTCCTTAATTGCATTCATTTCTCTGTGGAGATTCCTTTGAGAGAGATTCTCCATCACATGGCTGCTGGGAGATTTCCAACAATTCACATTTTTCCCAGTTAATTTCAAGAGTCAAATATTGACTCATTTTGGGAATGAAGTGATAACAGGACTGAACTGCTGGTTTGGAGAGTTGGATATATGTACCACAGGGCATTAGTTAGTACATGCCATTAATTTATGCCCTGTTGAATGACTCTGGAATGTCTGCTGTCTAGATGAACTCTCAAAGTTTTTGCTCCAGAAGCAAATTGAAAGGAATAGTATGATGATGGGCTTAATACTTCTGAGATAATGAAAGTGCCAGAAATTCTTTAGCTCATGATGTGAGAAGCCAGTGAGAATACAAGGTCTGGATGCTTGAGTTGAACAGAGGCTGAAACATAAAAATTTGAAGGTGATGAAGATAAACCTTCTTTTCTCCGTGTAAGCTTGAACTACCACATAATCACTGGATTGCATGCAATGGTACAAATAAGTTGTCAATGGCTCTCAAATTTTTTACAGACTTTACTTGATTTGGATGCAAAAGAGAACCCAAAAGCATTTGCAGGCTCATCTCTAGGATTTGGTCTGTCCATATCACTTTCTAACTAGTTGTTTGCCAGCACAGTTGAAAAGAGCTATCAATCTGAAGCTAAAACATTGCATGGCATCTGTGCTTTAGTCAGGTGCCATGGCTTAACTCAGGGTCAGCAGTTAAACCAATGATAACAATGCTTTCAATTGCCTCCCACCCAGGGAGGGAATGAAGAGAGAGAATGAGGAGAGAGGCTTCCAGAGTGAAAACTAAACTAGTCAGCTTTAGTGAAATACTAGTGACAAAAGAAAACATGTACAAATATATACAAGCAGGTGCAGGATTGTGCAGAACCCCTATCACCTTTCCCCACCCCCAGGAGCTCCCAGGGCATCTCCTGAGCTGTGAGCAGTTCCCAAATGTCCCGGAGCTGCCAGAGAGAGCAGCAGAGCAGGCAGGAGCTGAGGGGAGAGTGGTGAGGGTCAGGAATGCACAGGCCCAGGGATCAATGGTGATGGATGGATGGAGTCCTCCCAGGGAGCTGGCCATGGACAGAAGAAGAAGGAAAAGGAAGAAGGGCTTGACTTTGATGATCTCTGAATTTATACCAAGAGTTATGTAGATATGGATGGAATATTTTGGTTGGCAAATTTTGCCATCTGTCTAGTCTGCTCCTACCTACAGGGGGGTTGCAGATATGACTCTTCTGCTCCTTTAGTGTTGGAAGCAGCAGATTCAACAAGCAGGGCAAAGTGTCCTTGGTCTCCTGGCAGTAACTATAAATATTCAGGCATTATCAGTCCAGTAGCTGGAAAACTTGCTGCGAGTTTCAGCAAGTGTGCTGCTTAAAAGAGTGTTCACTGAAGGAAAAAACCAACCTAAGAAGAAACTTGGCTTCATCCTGGCACAAAACAGAACATCAGGGAGTATAAAATATTAGGGCTTTCCTCATTGTCTCTCTCCAGAAATAACCCTTAAGCTGTCTATGTGCCTTTTAAGAAAAAGAGCTAAAGGAATGGTGTGTGGATCCCTGTGACAATGTCCTCCAGGCTTTCCCTGCTTTCAAATTCTTAACATATGGTCTTCTCAGACAATGATGAAAGCTTCTGTGCTGAGCTAGCATAGCTTCTGGCAATTTTTGAATAAGCAGCCCCACTACACTGGTGTACTCATCCCCTTGTGTTCCTTGTGTTTTGAGAATTGAAAAGATTCTTTCATTTCATCAGAAATATTTGGATAATGTTAATAATTCACCATTTTTTACTAGTGAGGGCTACTAGTCTACCCAAAAGGGCTGTTTAATCAGACCTTTCAATCTCAATCAGGTGGGAAATGCCTGCTTCTTCAACTCATTTCCAGAAATAATGCCTGTCCACAGAGGAATTCAGTCTGACATTAATGTACTTTTTGGAAATCATATTGCTAAAAGCCAGAGCTTGCTATGCATCTGGGAACAGATCCTGCACTGTCAGTTAGATCACAGGCATTTATATTTTTTCCTCAAGTTCTCTTAAAATTTCTTCATTTAACTTTTCAGTAGGGCATATCTGGTAGTCTGTGTTACAAGTTGAAGGGGAGTTGCTTCTTCAGTTCTCACTAGCAAGTTTGGGTTTCCCCATAAAATGTTGGAAATATGTGTCTAACAGAAGTGTCTAATCCCCAGAGTGTCTGTTCCTTGGCTGTGTTGCCATTCAGAGTGTTACAGATGCTCAATCAGAGAAAACAGTTGTAGCAGTACAGGAAGCAGCTAGAAAATTAACAAGGTCTTGGAAAGCAGAAAGAAATCTGCACAAGCATAAAACCCAGATAGTGGCAAACATATGAATAATCTCCATCTACTGGATATATGAACTTACCTCTACATCTTTGAAGTGTAACTGTAGCAGCACTGGAGTTTTGACCAGCTTAGAAGTTTGATGCCATAAAAGGCATCAAACTACCACAGCAACCACAAGAGCCATGTGTGTAATTATATATTTATTATTATTATTATTTTTTTTAAACTGGAAAGTCATATTCACAGTATACATATAGATCAGCAACGATCCATTAGATCCATTTTCATCTTGATCTCAGGGCCCTGAGGGCACCACCAGGCTCTACAAACTCTTCTCCTATGCTGGGGTTTTGGATGAAGTGACACAGGCAGGTGATGCTGGATCAGGCTTCTGAGAAAGCAGTAAGCTTGGGAGAAAGAGCTGTGAGAAGCCTTGCCTAGGGGCTTCCCCCTCAATCTTGGAACCCACATCTAACTCAGGCCTCAGGCTTGGTCCCTGTTTGAGCTATTCTTCACCATGCTGGTAGGAAGGCACTGGAATAGGTTGCCTAGGGAGGTTGTGCCTGCCCCCTCCCTGGAGGTGTTCAAGGCCAGGTTGGATGAGGCTTGTGCAGCCTGGGCTAGTGGGAGGGGGCCCTGCCCTTGCAAGGGAGCTTAGAACTTGATGATCTTTAAGGTCCCTTCCAGCATTAACCATTCTACCAGGACTGCCCTGCCTGGCCATGCATCTCGCTGATCCTGACTTGATCTTCATGACTTGATCTTCATGACTTGACTTCCTGGGTTGGAATCACAGAGCAACCCCATCACTGTGGTCATGTCTGGAAATCACTTTTGCCTGACCCGTGTTAACATCAGCAGAACCTCTCAGCTTCTCCTGCACTGGTACTGTGGTTCTGACCCTTTATTGGTAAGGACGCTGACTCAGCCTGTCTTGCAGTTGCCCTCAGCTCACTGTAGCCTGACCTTGCTTCTCCTTGACATGCACCAAAAGAAGCATGGCCAGCAGATGGAAGGTGAAACATCACCTGGAGTGCTGTTTCCAGGTCTACAGCCCCCGAGACAGGACGGACTTGGAGCTGTTGGAGTGAGTCCAGAGGAGGGCCACAAGGATGATCAGAGGGCTGGAGCACTTGTTCTGCTGAGACAGGCTGAGGCCTTTGGGGCTGTTCAACCTGGAAAGAGAAGGCTCCAGGGAAACCTTCCAGTACAAGATGGTCCTTGTAACAGAGACGTGATCTTGAAGTGAGGTATTTGATACCGTGGGAGCTGTACCTCATCACAGTGAGACTTTACATGCAGAGATTATTTCCTTTCCTATATGAAAGACAAATAGAAGTGACTGAAGAAAAATGTGCCTTTTGCCACAAAACTGTGGCAAACTGTTGTATTAAGGCTCCTGTTAGTACATTTCATGTGCCGTGTTGTTATACTCAAGGTCTGAGAGATTTTGAGGAGCTCTGACTAGAAAACAGGGAAAGGAAGTCTCAAATTGTGGGTGAGAGTGGGTGGGAAAACAGAGGGAGGGCCTGGGCCCGTGGAAGGAAGGAGATAGGAGCAAAGGGAGAGCATTTTAGGTGAAAAAATAATCAAAAATAGTGAAAGACAGATGGAGAAGGGTGTATGTGGATAGAAATCACAGTAGCCCATAGCTCAGTAACCTGTATTACCTTTGTTTCCTTTCAACCCATCCTCCCCCCAGTCAGTGCATCACTCAGCCTGTTCACACTTCACATGGTGCAATTTTGCAAAAGCAGCTTTCTTCTGTGCTTCCAAGGTGGAACTCACAAGCCTCTGTAGGCTCCAGGAATCCAGACAGGATGGCACAGAGCGGGTGTCTGCAGGCACTCCTCTTCAAAAGCCAAGTTATTGCTTTCCTGCAGTGAAACCATCTCTTTGGTGCACCTCAGTGCTGAGATAACATTGTACTGTCTGCAAACAAATGATCTGTATTGATCTATCCAGTTAGGTGTGCCTGCCAACATGTCATTAACTCCCTGCTACGGCTGAAGGAACCAAAGATACCTCATGTAACTGATAACACAATTTAAATGCATCCTTCGTACCAATATTTCATTCCCCTAAGAACCCTGTGGAATTTGTTAGTCCTTTTACTCTCTTTCTGGATCATTTCACATCCAACTATGTAATAAACTTGCTATACCTATTCCAAGAGATAATAAAACATGCATTTGGAGCTGAAAAAGTTGCTAGATGTGTTACATCACAGGCACCAGTTTAGTTTTTATATACAAAGTAGACAACTGTAACAACTAGAAGGAACTTGGTGCAAAATAAACAAAAAAAAATACTGGAAATATTAAAGCTGTTTGTTTGTTTGTTTTTTTATGCAAAGGATGCCCTTTGTAAGCAACTTTGAATTAAAGCTGAGCTGAAAAATGTTAACGGAGAAACATTGTCTCCCTGGCTTAGCATGTTTCCTTGAAAAGTCTGATCTCTTTTCTTGCTTGTCTTTTGCCTAAATCTTTAAAAATAATTGTCTTAATACACTGTGTTCCCTAGCATTGTTTCTTTTTTTATCCCATGCATGCTAGCTGCACTCTGTTTTTCTAAGTGAATTTGGAAAATGTTCCAATCAGTTTCTGAGTTTTACCATTCAATGTTGGTTTAGAAGACAGCAACCTCCAACATTAACTTTATTTTTATCTAACAAGGTAAAAACTTTTTTGAGGAGTTGGGCAGGGACATAGTTTCAGAGCCTGCTTTTCTGTGCTGTCTCAGGAACTCTTAGAATTGCAGAATGAACTCCTTCAAAGTTCTCCCACATGTTGGGTTTAACATATCTCTGAATGTTTCTTCTCAGCTGGCTACAAAGCTCTTGCACTTGATCCATCATCGATGTTCTCCCTTTGATGCCATTTTTCCATAGTACTGGTGTTCACAAGGTCTTTTGTGTTTTAGTCACTTTTTCTAGCTGGACAATTGTGTCCTCTTGAGTCTGGAAAGAGAGAAAAGTGTTCCCTGAGTCTTCCAGTCACTTGTGAGATTGCACCAAATAGTTAATCTGCTCACTCTTCAGAGGTTTCAAAGGAGGGAAGGACATCAAAGATTCCTGGTGCTGAGTGCAAAAGGATGTGGTGTGGAAAGCACCACAAAATGAGAAGAAACACAGGGAAGTCTTAAAACAACATGCAGTTCAACAGTGGAATTCCTTGCCCCAGGAAAGTGTGGGTGACGCCAGTTTACACCTCTTAAAGAGGACATTTGACAGGTTAATGTAAAAGCAATTAGATTGAAGGTTGTTAAGTACAAAGAATGCCCTGAGCCACAGACTGTTAGAAATGGGAATAACATTGCAGAAAATGTCACACCATGTTTGTTCCAATCCTTGTGCTCCCCCATAGACAGGTATTTCTGGAAACTGGGTACTGGCAGAGGTGAACCTTTGGTCTGACCCAGGAGAGGTGCTCTTACATTCCTGGGCAAGTAACCATCTTAACCAGAGCAGGAGGGTGGGGTGTTTATTTTTGGCTTGGGTTCTTTTCTGGGTTGGAAGGTCAGAAGCCAAAAGGCGACATAAAGAAGGAGAGGCAGAAGTTCTTCTGTAAGGTGTTGGGGTTTTTTTCTTGTATAAAAACTTCAAATCCCAAATGAGTTTGGCTTCTTTAAACTCAGCATGTTTTCCCATTTCATCTTGCCTTTTTTTCCCTGTCTAATCTAAACTTGCCTAACTATCTAGAGAGACCTGGATTCCTTTAAAACTAACTTCAAGTACCTAGCTAAAGAATCTATGTTGGAATCAAGGTTACTGGAGAGTCCCTTTGCAGTCCATGAAGATTGCTGGGCATCTCCAGTGGGTGATTCATGGCATGGGTGGGCTGCATCTCCCTCAGGAAACTTAATTAACTAGGTAGAAAGCCTGTCATGACCTTGTTTCTAATTTAAGGACATGAGCTAAGGGTCTAACCTGTCAAGGCCTTGAGTTAGATAGGAACAGAATTTACTATCCTTGTACCTTTCTTGTATCCTTTTGGAGATTTATGTGCATGTGTCCTGCAAAGTCATCAGCTCTTTCAAACTTCTAATCCATAGAAGCCATGTCACAGCTGTTGTGACATGAACATAAAACCAAAATCTACAATAAACAAAAAATAAAGGAAGCTGCTTGAGATCCTCCATTTCTAGATAGCTTCTGTATACAAAGAACATTATCAAGATAAAACAGAACAAGTTTAATAGGCAGAATAGAGCATACATCATACCACTTAAAATCAACATTTTTGCACTATGCAGCCAGCAACACAGGTCCTGCTATAATATGTGGTTAATCATTCTTCATTCTCTTAAGTATGGGAAGGAGCCATAAGGATTTTATTTGCAATACTATTGTTATATCTGTTCATATTGGAATTCTTTTCTGATTCAGTAATTGAGCTAATTTTGTACACAATAAGATGTTGTCATGATAACTTAGTTTTGCATTTTTCCAGGATAGAAAAAGCAGATGCACAAATGAGGTTTTCTGTAAGCAGTGTAAGGGAATGAGCACTTAACAATGAGCACTTAACAACTCTTACTTGTAGTACACACAGGGTAACAATACAATTACCACTGGAAGCATGCAAAAATTGACAATATTGCTTCTATCACAAACAACATAGAAACTGTTATTATTCATTTTACTTGTCTCCAGAATTTCCTTAGATGAACAAGAGTAGTTTTGATTTCTCAGTTTTGGCAATAATGACATAAAGAATAAGAGGGTTAAATGCTGTTTCTTGATTTTACCAGTTTGGTTTCCATTTTATGAAGGCATGGTTCATACATACTTTGTGCAGTGTTTTCATAGGTGGTTTATCCAAAGGGATTTTTCTCCAGTGACACTTTTGTGTTTCTTTTGTCTGGACTTCAAGCATTCTCATTTTGCAGATGAGAAGGCTCCTGTTCAACTATCCTCAGATTTATCCACTAAGGCTCATCTCCATTTCTTTGTTGATACTTGCCATTTCTCTTGAGACTGCCACAAAGCACCAGTTGGCACAGGTTCTCATATAAATCCTTCTGGATCTCAACCTTGACTGTTCATTGCATAAGTTGCTATATATCAGTATAGAGAGATACCCAACGTAGATATCTGTCTCTGTGCTCCAAGCAATGTCATTTCCTTAGCCCGTTACTTCACTTGGACACTTTATCAGTTCATTTAGAGAGAGCTGAGGCATGTCTACATGATGTTGTGTTTTACAGCTCCAATGTGTTGACAGAAAAAGCCTCTCCTATAAAGCTATAGAAACAGGAGCAGTTCTGATTGCCCTAGAGTTACTGGGAGGAGTGGCTGACACACCAGAAGGCTGTGCTGCTGTTCAGGGAGACCTGGACAGGCTGGAGCAGTTGCCCCAGTTGGGCAGGGAGAAACTTGATGAAGTTCAACAAGAGCAAGTGCAGAGTCTTGCATTTGGGGAAGAACAACCCCATGTACCAGTACAGGTTGGGGGCTGACCTGCTGGAGAGCAGTGTAGGAGAAAGGGACCTGGGGGTCCTGGTGGACAGGAGGATGCCCATGAGCCAGCAACGTGCCCTTGTGGCCAAGAAGGCCAATGGCATCCTGGGGTGCATTAGAAAGGGTGTGGTTAGTAGGTCAAGAGAGGTTCTCCTCCCCCTCTATTCTGCCTTGGTGAGGCTGCATCTGGAGTATTGTGTCCAGTTCTGGGCCCCTCAGTTCAGGAAGGACAGGGAACTGCTTGAAAGAGTCCAGCACAGAGCCACAAAGATGATGAAGGGAGTGGAACATCTCCCTGATGAGGAAAGGCTGAGGGAGCTGGGTCTCTTGAGCTTGGAGAAAAGGAGACTGAGGGGTGATCTCATCCATGTTTACAAATATGTAAAGGGTGAGTGTCAGGAGGACAGAGCCAGGCTTTTCTCAGTGATGTCCAGTGATAGGACAAGGGGCAATGGGTGCAAACTGGAGCACAGGAGGTTTCATGTGAATATCAGGAAGAACTTCTTTCCTGTGAGAGTGACAGAGCCCTGGGACAGGCTGCCCAGAGAGGCTGTGGAGTCTCCTTCACTGGAGACATTCAAACCCGCCTGGACACGTTCCTGTGTGATGTGCTCTGGGTGACCCTGCTCTGGCAGGGAGGTTGGACTGGGTGATCTTTCGAGGTCCCTTCCAACCCCTAAGATTCTGTGACTCTGTAGAGTTAGTTGTGGCCTTCCTTCCCAGCAGTCAGTTCTTGGTCATGTACTGAGCATAATGCTGGGATGGAAAGAGTGAAGAACCTTTTTATACATTAAATCACAAAGGGAGCTTAGGAAGCAAGGAATGTTTGGCCCATTGTGAGTGTGGCCAGGATTATGATACCCAGAACAGTCATCAGAAGTGACTGGAACCATGGTGTTCCATCTCATGCTGAAGGCAGCAGTTCTGTCATCTTCCAACTTTTTCACTGTTTCTCAGCACCTTGGTATTCTTCAGAGGTCTTCTATTTCAGCACTGACTTGGTTTTACCCAGCTTTAATTGGAAGGCCTGATGGCAGCTCAGCCATGACCTGGGAGTAATGCCAGCCCCTCTTAGTATGCCTTAGAAGTGTGTGTGAACACCAAGAGAAACACATGTTCTTGTACAGTTCCCAGAAGGCTCCCTAGCAAAGGCTCATCATGCATCACAAACACAGAACTGCAAAAGACCTCAGGATGTCACTGAGTTTATCACTTTGCCCAAAAAAAGAATCAACTGTATCTACGTCGGTGAAAACAAGTGTTGGTACAACCCATTGGGAGAACATTCCAGGGATGGAATCATACATCCTGCCTTCCTCCAGCCCCAAAACTTACTTTGAAATCTCTTACTGTTGCAACTACAGGTGGAAACCCCGTGATTATTGCAGTGTGGTAAAGTGAGCACCAATGAGCTACTGCAGCTTTCAGCTTTCCATAAAGCATTTTAAAAAAACCTGGAAACAAAGTTGTGCTGTGGTGTCAATATTAATTGGACAGACCCATCTCCTGCTTCTTCCTGGAAGAAGGTTCTTGCTCTGCTGAAATGTGCCTCTTGCTGCAGAGCTTGTTTTGCTAGCAAGGGACACTTGTTGTGTAAGTTGTTTCATCAAGTGAGGTGCTACCTAACAAAACAGGATGTGCTTTCTTCAAACAGCTTTTCAACACACTGTGTGACTCTGTACATGTCATGACTCAGCTCATCAGCACTAACTGATGATGAAAAAGAAGGAGAATAGAAGTTCTTTCTGAAGCAAACTGCTTAAGAAAGAGCTAAATGTGTTACAATTTAAATTTAATCATACACAATTTATGCTGCCAACAACAATTTCAGATTTTTTTTTTCAGGAGGGGTCTTTGTATTCAGAATCCAAAGTCCATTATCTTACTAGATAATTATCTTGCTAATTAAAATGAAAGGTAAGAATTTAGGTAAATCTCCTTTCCTTAATTTTTTCCTCCTGGTCTTATTTTTTCACATTCTCATAAATAGCTGGATTACTTTTAGCAACTAAATACTCTTAAAGACAACTATATCAATTTAATTTGCATGCCAGTTAGAAGGAAAATAGCTTTCCTTCCTCTCATATTTCCATATAATGTCTCTAAAAAAAATATAATTAAAAACATTATCCCTTTGCATCTTTCTTCCTGGAAATTTTATTGCAAATCAATACTTGTAATCTCCCAAAGAACTCAAAATTCCAAATAGGAAAAAAAGAAGAACTTGTTATGATAAATGTCTTCCAAGGGGATTTCTTTTTATGAGAATGTAAACACAGAACCACTCATCAGCATATTAAAACACAGATCCTTATCTGCTTTTGAGCCTGTCATTATTTATAAAAATAATGAAGCCTTATATATGTCATGGCTGGACACTTCTGATTTCATTTGCACTCATAAGCCCTTCAGCTATTGGAGGTACCAGCAGTGCTTAAACTATGAGCTCTTTGAGAAAAGTGCTATTTTCTTTGGTCTGTGGTTGTACAGTTCCTGCCAGAGCCAGATCTGGGTCTGTAGCTTAGACTGACAGAAAATACACTGAAAGACATAGGAAATGACACAGAGAAAACCACTCAGTCCACTTGAGACTGAAGACTCTCACCCAGTTCTGCACCAGTATCTGGGCAGTTGGCAGCCCAGAGAGAGAGGTGATCCTTGGCCTAGCAGCTTCCCCACATTTGGAGCTCAGCAAATGATGAAATAATGGGCATGGTTGGTCTTTTCTAGCCAGGAAGAGGCACCACAGAGGGTCTCAGGAGCTGTTGGTTCAGTTTCTGATCTCTTCTACAGATTTCTTGTAAAACTTGAGAGGAGTCTTGCACTCTGTCTCAGTGCTAAGCTTCCAAAAAGCAGATTTTGGCATTTTCTTCTACTCTGATCATTTTTAAGCACTCATTTTATGAGTGATTCTAAACAGGGAGAAGAGCTTTGTTTGCCCAGAGAGTAACCCAAGGGGAGTCCAGTATCAGTGGGGGTGTTAGGCTGCACTAGAAATTATGGAAATGGTAGTGATTACTCATCAAGCAATTATATAATTCAAGTTTAGATATTTCTAACCAAAGAATGATCTTGGAAAATTATGTCATGCAGTATCTAGAGTGGGTGTGACTCATACTCAAATTTGACTAATGATTTATTTACCAGAAGTACATTCATTCAACAGCAACAATTCTTCATTAATTTGGCTGATACTTCAAAAATCTAAAAAAAAAATATTGTAAATGTAAATAAGCTGCAGTTCATTGGTTTCAAACAGGATTTTTAAATGTTTGCCTTCAAAATTGAAGTTGCCAATATATAATAAATACAAAATAATTAAAGAATGCAAGTGAACACTTCAGGTCTGGTCAGCCAAAATGTTCAGAAATTCTGAATTATTTCTTTTACAATCTCTGTTACTGGAAAAAAATAATGGAAAAAAAAAAAAAAGCTTGATTTTATCCCAGTAAAAATGTAAGGTAGCAGACATTCAGCTGGTCTGGCTTAAAACAAGCAATTAGTTGACATATATTGTTGGCTGGACTATTTAGCTGGCTGGATGTTCTTGGATTTTTTTAGAAGCCAAACTATTAAGAAACTGCCTCTACAGATTTCCAGAGCTTTATTGTCATCAGTAGAAGAGCAAATGTCAAGAACAGAGTCAACTTTCTTAAATCAACAGCAGTGTCTCAAAATGTATAAGGAACTGTGCTGTTGTCAACGTTTACAATTCAGTGGGATTTTTCATCCTTTTTTCATATCAAGGATGAACTGGCTTCTCATTTAATATGGTGTCATGTTCCTTATAAAAGACAACATGGTCATAACACAAGATTGTGGTTTCTTTTCATATTCCTGTATTTTTTCATAGTTCTCTTTCCAAGTCACTGATTATGTTTGACAATGGGCATAAATCATCCTATTTCTGTGAGAGGCTGAGGTTCTGTGCACATACATCTTACCTAAGTGAAATTAAGTAAATTGTATTATTTGGTCTTAGCAAGTGAAAGGAAGGTTCAGTTCATTCAGACTGAAGCATCACCAACCTACCCTAACTTCTTTCTTCTCTCGAGCCAGTCTTAATATGTTGTTTCAAATACTGCATGCTCACCTTGTGGTCTCAACAAAAACTGCATCTCTCCCTTCTTACTTCTTTGGCTGCCATAGAGGTTTGTGTTTGCCTGCCAATATACAAACCAGTTGTTCTTCCACACTGTAGTAAGCTGACATTTTGGCAAAGCAGTTTCTTTCTTCTGGAGGAACTGGATACCTTAGCAGCTTTTTCCATAGATAGCCAAGGTAAAGTCTCAACTTGAATTTATCATGAACGGTGTGTACGTTCTTCTTCAGAAGAAAGGCCCAAGACCAGCCATAGCTGTTTCTTGAACTCACATCTCAGTTTTCATGGTGATGCAAATTTAAGCTCAAAAAAAAAGAAAAATAAAATGAGATCAGCAATGGGATTTGCCTGTAGATGAAGCATATGATGTAAGTTCCTCCTAGAGATAAGCCACCAGACTCCCTGAACTCTGAGTGTGACTTACCAAGAGTAGTGATTTTGTGTAGCCTGCAGGTCTCCCTGCTGATTGTACATTAGCAATTGTATCTTTCCAGTTTCAAATAGTATTACAATCTGTGCTGCTCTGAAATAGCTTTATCTGTGTATCTACTCTAAAAAGGAAGGAAATTAACCTCAAAAATACATTTTGTAGCAAATAATAGAAGCTTCCTTCTGTCTGGTATTGTTGAAAATGTAGTCAGGAGACTTATATTGAAGGGAAAATAAGGACATAATTTAGGAGAGACAGAGAGAGGGAAAATCCCATTAATGATACAATTTAATAGAGCAATCTCAAAACTAAAACATCTCTCATCATTTAGACTGCAAATAACACTGAAAATATAGATCTTGGTTTATGAATACAGTAAGTCAGTACAAGAACAGGGTATCCTACTGCTAGAATAACACTTGTCTGGAAATTGAAGACACTTGGAATTCTGTTTGGCTTCATGATCCATGCACTGTCATGCCATATTCCCTAAATAAACCTGATTATAAGCTGCAATGTAGCATATGCTAAATGCATTGACTTTATGACAGTAGCATATTCTGTTCACTTTAATCTCTAGGTCTTATTTTGTGCATCACTGTGAACAATTTCAAGGCACTTTTAACAGAACTTATAATTCAGTGTTCTGCTGTTTTACACCGTGGTACAGTGCTATTTAATATATAGAGCAGCCTGTCATGCAATGTAAAATGTGCACTTTAAAAGTCAGGACACATGAGCTGAGTTGACAGCAACATGAGTATTGCCTGATGCTTGTGCTCTCTGCAGCCAGTGCATGGTAGCTGGGAGTGAGAGGAAACTCCCTTTCCATCACTGCAAAAGATCCATGCAAAGTATTGGTGACCTGATATATTAGGACCAGCATTCCTTATCTTCCTCCATTTCAACTGAGGCCATGAAAAAAGCTGGAGGCCAGAATTTCTGAAAATCACACTGTTCAAGCCCTGCAGCTGATCAAACCAGTATTCTCCTGGATTTCAGTGGAAGGATCACAGTCCTTTGGATTTCAAGTTAGAAAGCCCTTTCTCAAGGAACTGACTCTCAGTGGATCTGTGTTGTGTTATATCACTTGGACACATGGATCTAGACACATTAAGGCAAAAAAAAAAAGTGAATTCCTGACCCCTTCCCTCTTAGGTGATTGTTTACAGCTCATCCTGCCTAAAGAACCTAAATCAACAATGTCCTGCCAACCTATTTAAGGGAAAAAAGATAGAACCTTTTTGGTTGTCAAAGCAGTAGAGGGCAAATACAGAGATGGAGAAAAATCAAGGGACCTTTTTTTTTCATCTTCTTTATGTTGATATATGTCGTGAGTAACTTTTCTGAAACCAGAGAGGTAAGCTGACAGTAACTGAGTGAAGGAGAGTCACAGCAGAGAAGGCTGGCTGGCAAGCTGGGGATCTCTGCACACCCTCAGCTTCATGGTAGCCTTCAGGATGAAATTGGCCTATGACTTACATGGCTTCAGATGGATTGCCTGGCCATGTCACAGGCAATGCCACCATAATCACTGATCTTATAAAAGTGAGAAAGGTCCTAAGTTTATGCCAGCTTTGTGTATTTACAGCTGATTTCTGTGAAAGATAAGCCAGACCCTATAGAGAGCCACAAACCAGTAGCCTAATGCTGTGTTACCTTAACAACTGTCTCTGCTATTGTGGTCTAATAAGTATATACAGGCTTCCAAAATAGGTAGTATCTACTGAGCAGTAAATACCAGTGGTTTTCAAATGCTGGTCAGAAAGGTGAGCATAAAACTATTAGGTCTTATTTCTGTAACATGGTGTTTCATTATGATCAGGGCTGTACCTGCACAGTCACACAGGCAACTTCAGCTGGAGGGAGTGAAAATCCAATGTGGCCTTTGTTCCTTTTCAGAAAAGGTTAACTGTGTCTGCACTAATGGGAAAATGCTTCACATTCCTCCTGGAAGAAGCTTGGGAGAAATCTTTGTCCCATGAGGGACTTACCCATTTTGCCTTTATCGAAGGCCTGTGTGAATTTGTTCTGCAGCACGTCAGGGAGGTGTGTTTTTTTTATTCCTCTTGTACTGTTTCCATGAACAAGTTAGCATACTGGAGAAAATATGTTGCATTCTGGGGTTCAGGGATTTGGATGGCACTGTCATGGTGTTTGTAGACATGTGTTGATGTCTTTTTTATTTCTTACTCAGAAGCTTTTTCTTGTCCTTTTGGTGTAAAAAGGACCACAGCAAGCAAGCTCCTTATTTTGGGATAGATAAACTTGGATAGGGGGAAGCAGCTGGGAAAATAGGAGAGGGAGCAATGTCATTATAGGATCTTAATCTTAAATTAATTTAATCCTTTAAATTGCATGGGTGTCAGGCAAGGAAGTGCTAAGTGTCTAGTCAAGGGGAGCTTTCACTGCTCACTGACAGACTATGAGAGTTGGGGTTATTCAGCCTGGGGAAGAGAGAGCTCCAGGGGCACCCTATAACAGTCCTCCAGTACCTGAAGGGGCCTAAAGGAAAGCTGGGGAGAGGCTTTTTACAAGGGCTTGTAGTGAGAGGACAAGTGGTAATAGATTAAAACTGGAAGAGGGGAGATTTAGGTTAGACATTAAGAGGAAATTCTTTAGTGTGAGAGTGGTGAGACACTGGCACAGGTTGCCCAGGAAGGTCGTGGAAGCCCCATCCCTGGAAGTGTTCAAGGCCAGGTTGGATGGGGCTTGGAGCAACCTGGTCTAGTGGGAGGTGTCCCTGCCCATGCAGGAGGGTTGGAACTAGATGATCTTCAAGCTCCTTTCCAACCCAAACCGTCCTAGGATTCTATGTCATTCTTGCTCAATGCTCAGATGTTTATTTCAAATTCTGTGACTTAACAGTTTTCTGAGGAGGCACATTAAATTCACTCTTCCTCCTTTCCTCCTCACTTAGAGGCCCAGAGCTAGTTAAAAGCCACCTGCTAGAAGATAGACAGAATAAACCCTCCTAGTAACTGAAAACATTAGGAAGATATAGATGTGTATATACATAGTATCCAGATGAAGTAACCATCTTTAATAAATATTACTTACAGTATTTGCAATTCAAATGTTAAATTGGAGTGTAAGTGCCAGAGAGAGACCTAGAATGAAAATGACTGGAAAGTAACTATTTTTATTGCAAACAGAAAGAAATGCACAAGGTAATCAAACAGCATACACAATGAAAAGCAAATCAGATTTCTGAAACTCTTCCTGGTTTTAGTGACTCCCACGTGGCATTTGCAGCACAAGCAAGCAAACTTGTTTGTATTATGTATAGCAGGTTGAATCCTTACATCCTTCCCATTCCCTTCATGACACTCTAGCACCATAGGTGATGATAAGTTGATTTAACAGCTGTTTTCTCTGCCAGCATGCAAAGGGATGTAATCTCTCTTCAGCTGCATCTAGTGTAGAGGGTGAGCTAGACGAAGGAGGGTTGGTCACAACCAGAATATAATTTATTGTTTGAGCAGGGCAGAGGGCAAAATCAGGGGCAGCCAGGTACATGTGAAAGACCATCACCTCTGGGCTGCTCTGAAAAGTCCAGAGGGAGCTGAAATATGGTGTAGGTGAAGAGAACAGAGATTGAGTTCACCTCATAATTTAAGACATAATTCTTTCCTTTACAAAACATAAGATACTCTCATATTTTAATCATCATACCCAGTTGCATATCATCACATAGGTTAGAAATATTGCCAAAATGCAGGACTTTATACCTCAGTAGTGATATATATGCAAATTGATAACCCCAGGCAGATTGCCTAGAAAACATGGGAACCAATGGCTAGCATGTCTCATTATTCTTCAGCATTTTTGTTTTCTAAGTATTTTTTGCTTTGTAACATGAAAGAACTAGGCAGTGGCTCATGTGCCCCCCTGCCTCTCCCATCATTTCCCTGGGTGATCCTGGACAAGTTACTTCATTAATTTTAATGGGATGCTGTCATGACAAAAGGCTTGTGGGGCTGAGCTGCAAGCTTGCAGTCATTTAGACCTTGTTCAGGCAAATTCCTGTTAATGCTAATGGGAATTTTCTCTGTGTCAGGACTACAAGTGCATGTGCTCAAAAGGCTGCAACAGTTGGATATAGTTTCTGGTGACGTAAGGGTTTACTAGAATCTGCTATTAATACTTACCTTCTTGTTTGTCACTTGAACAAATTAAAAAAGGCCCTTCCTCAGGCTTTAGTGGCTGATTCTAGTCACATCAGGCATTGTCAAGTTAGCAGCTCTGCTTAATCCATTCAAACTCTGAGCAAGTCTTGGCCATGAAGGAAAATGCACAAAATAAGGTGTGATTTACTCCCTACCCTTGTACAGCAAAAATGAGCAGGTAGGTGCCGTTTCCCAGAAAACCTTGTCTTCTTGTTCCCATGTCTAACTGGGCTGAGAACAGCCCAAGAAAAGGTGGCCAGGCTGGCTTCAGTTGCAGGAGAAATCCAGCCAATTGTGATTCTTCAGCAAAGGAGACCAGAGACAGTTTAAATAATTCTAACAAGATTCTTAAGAATATTGCAAATAAATGGAATATGGAAATACTAGGCTAGAATGTGAATCTGCCTGATTTACATAGCTTTGTAGAGTGAATATTGCTATTGTAATTAAAGCAGTGACAGCTACTGCTTAAATAATATCCTTTTAAATGCATCCAGGAGTACTACAAAAATATAAGAAGAGTCTGAAAAAAATATATTTGAACTGTGTAAAATACTGACAAAAATTTAAACAAATGTTATTATTATGTTCTACCTGGATTCTCTGTAGTTCATCTCACAGCTATTTCTGGCCCTCAGGAGCCTGGAACAAGCTCTAGACATGTGAGAGGGGAGAGGAGGATGTATTTGTGAACACTTCCCTTCAAAACTGAGGAATAGGTCTAAAAATATTTGTGGCTTATTTTTATTTACGCATATGTTTTTCTTTTTAAGTGTTTTTGGCCCAAGAGAGTGTCGAGAATTCCAATGGGCATGACCAGTTACACTGGTAGCATTCCCTGGCTGCCTTGAAAGGGTCAACAAGATTCAGAAACCCCAACATGTAAATGCCACCAGGCATTTTGGGTAAGAAGCAACCACAGTCACTGTCACCACGGTTGGCATTGAAAACCTCCAGCCCTCTAATTCTGCACACACTCTATACAGGAGCCCTTAGGTCCTTATAGTGTAACTGGTTTCTGTGATCCCTTACAGTTCCCTGTGTGTTCTCTATTGAGCTGCTTCTCTTCCTCCTGTTTTGATTCTGCCTTTATTTCTCCACTTTATCCCTTCTCTTCTGCAATCCCTTCTTAGCCACTTCTCACTCTGAAACACCTTATCTTTCCAACCTCTGTTCTCCACAAACCCCAGAGACTGATATTTCTCTCCTTCCCTGATATTTCTCTCCTTCTCTCCTTCTCCTTCTCCCCTACCACATGTTGCCCTGAAGCCCAGATTGCTCTCCCTGTTGATGCACAGTGAGCAGCTCAGGGCAATGGACATTACTTGGTGAGACAGGCCACCTGAGCATGACTCAGTACTGAGCTATGTGCTTTCTGGCAAAATACAGTTTATTCTGTGAGAAGGAAAAAGAAATACTCCAGCCAAGATAAATCAAAATCTTCCCCAAAAGTAGCATGAAAAACAGTCTTTTATTTTAAATGAAAATTATGGAAATACAAGCTTAATATTATGGCATCAAATGGCTAGTAATTCCTACTTATAGATAGTGATATTGTTTAGTGTATTTCATCCTGATAAAAAATCTATTTACTGGTCATGGGCCACAGAACACCAGAGATATGCAGCCATCATCTAGCAAAGAACAGCAAAACCATCATGAACTTTGTGTTGAACAAAAAAAAAGGAGATTTGTTTTACAAATCTCACTTACAATCCCTTCCTGTAGGAAGCCACACAGAGCAGTATTTATCTAGCTTAGACAGAAGTGGATGAGTTTCAAACTATGCTTCCAGAAAGGGCAGGAGTTTCTAATGTACTCAGGTCACCTCTACTTGACTTCTCCGAGTTTGGCTACCAGTCCCACCAGTCAAAATGGTTTCTTCCATTTTCTGTCAATGACATGTGGCATCTTAAGCAAGGTGTGCCATTCCCAAAAAAACTATTTTTTTTCCTCAAAATAAACAGTGGCCCAAGAATTCATGGGTAAGGGTTTGAAATGCAAAGTAACCTATTTATGCTTCTTTCACTAACCAAAAGGTGCCTAGTATAAATAAACAAGAAGGGAAGGAGCAGCATGAATCAAGTAAATTTGTATTGAAGTTGCACTTCAAAGTGAAGATAACATTTTCTAATACATCTGTGACCCAGATCCTCAAGGATATGTAGCTGTTTGATGCTTAAATAATTTTAAGGACATGGGCACAGATGATTTAGAAGAACATCTAAATATCTGTCCTCCAAACTGCCTGTGGTTGATGTGGCCATTTTTGCAAAGGTTTGCAAAGGAGAAAAACCTGAAAAGGGTATATTAGAGTGCATAGCAGAGAAATGAAACACTGGATGAGCTCATGAGAATTTCTAGAAAATACCCAGACCCTGGTGAAAGTAATGCTGTACTTTGGGACATCAGCTCTTTACACATCTTTCTGTGAATGATTGCAGTAAGTTGAGAAGGGAGGATACAGAAGTAAAGTGAGGGAGAAGCATGTCATCACAGGGAAGGTTTTTCTTTTCCAGGTCATCAGTAAGAAATCCTAAACATCAGGATGGAATACTGCTCTGGATGTAATCAGTTATTAATATACAGGGGATTTTTATTATGAGGCATGCCCATGAATAGTAAAGGCATATTTATTGTATGCAATTCCAACACAAGGATGGCAATGGAAAACCTGTAAGCATGGAGAATTGTGCAAGAGAAACCTATTTACATGACGGTTTTCTAGTGTATTTTTTCTGTGTGTCTGCTCTGCATCAACAGATTCCATGGAGATTGAATTTAAAGGAAAACATAAGTAACTCTGCAAAGTGTGGTTCAGTCTCTGGGTTCAGCTCACATTAAAAACCCTTTCACCCAGCTTTTGCAGTCCATTACCATACAGTAGAAAACTCCCTTTGCTGGCATGGCTCAGTGTTGCACTGCACACTTCTCATTCAGATACTTTTTTTTCTTCTTTTTTTTTCTTTTTGTCTTTTTTCCCTGTGACTATTAACTTCAGGGAATATCTCCAGTGAAGTGCTAAGGCATAAACGATGCAAATCTTTCTTATAGTAGAAAAAAGTCAGGAGAGCCAACATCTTGGCCTCTTCTGTTGAGCAGTATGTTTTGACACAGTGGTTTAGGTTCTCTCTGAAATAACAAGGATTGGTATGATGTGCCCCCAAAGAGATTAGGTGAATGAATTACACAGGAGATTAGGGGGAAATCTCATTTTGTGCATCCATCAAAATAACACCTTTTCTGACTCAAAGAAAAGCAGCCTTCCTTTTCTCCCTCATTGGGCCAGATCCTTGAATGTCCTGCAACTCTAAGAGGACTGAAAGACCAGTGAACCTGAAGCTACTCTATATTTGCAGCAAAGTTCTATACAATCTATCCTGCAAAGGTCACTTATGCCAGCTAAGAAATATGAACATGAGTCAGTCCCACATGTCTCTCAACCCTCCAAACCCCATGAAGAGAGCATGCCATGACAGAGTTAGCTGTAGAAGAGTTCCTGCTGATTTATAGTTAGCAAAATACAACAATACAAATTCCTTCCCATTTGGAGAACCTTAAAATACTTTATAAACAATATGTCCCACCGCACATTTGAGAGACCAGATATTTTTGTGTTTATATGATGGGTAGCTGAACTAAAACGTGTTCCACTTGTCAGGGGTATCCAGAGAATCAAAAGCCTGGAAAAAAACCCCCACGACAAACCAGTCTCAATAATCTTGTGCTGTAACTACAAGAAAACCCACCCTATTTGCTCTCCTCTCTGCTTTGGTTTAGTATTTCCCAGGGAAATACAGTCATGGCACATCTGTGTTGCTCTTTCCGTGTCAAGGATCTCAGACTCCTTTAAAAATGGTGAAAGATACAGTTCAGCAATAACAATCCCACCCCTTCAGTGCAGCTGTATTTGGAATGAAATGTAGCCACTGTTCAACAGTCCAACTCGATGTAATAATCGCTGACAGAAAGTGAACAGTGACAAAATGAAACTTGTGGGAAAACTATTATCTGATACGCATTGTGCAATAATTTAAACCATAAATTGTGGAGAATATAAAACTTGTCCCAGCATTTGCTCTCTTTTCTCTTCACTCTTCCCATTTGTCTGTACTTACATTGCAATTGTTCTTCCATCACTTTTTTTCTCTTATTAAGGATTTCACATCCAAATCCAAATCCTGCATATAGCTGCATCTCTTCTTCATAACTGGAGTGTTTGGCTGGACACTGCAGCCACAAATACCTATGTGAATTTTGTACAGCCAAGTCCTCTTTGTTCCTTTCTTTCTTTCCACTTCCTCCCTCCTCTCTCCATCAACACAAAATTATACATTCCCATCCAACTCTGACTCTTTTGGAACGGGTAGCTGTGTGCAGAATGATTCAGAAGGCTGCATTGTCTTAGAAAAAATGGCATCTTTACAGAAAACTATAAAGGTACCTTTGCTTTTCATGTCAGACAGGAATGCTGCTCCAGCTCTCCACCCTCTCTGCTTTACAAGTTCAATGTAACAGAATCTAAAAGCACAGATCTATTAGCCTTTTGGGAACAATGGGAATCATACATTTTCTCCTAGGCCATCAGGAGGAAGTGAAAGAGCAAAATGTATCTACAAGATAGAAGAGAGAGGCTGGGGATGGCCTCACCGAGCTATTGAGGGATAATCCACCCCTTGCATAATATTGCTATGACAAGGCTTAGCAGGTTTAAAATGTCAGATAGCATGACCCAGTGTCTACAGAAAGGATAAACCAATATATTTTATTTGCTTACACAAAAATAGCTACTGTCCTGCCTTTCCTCTTGAACAGCAGCTGGCGGGGGTGCATGTGAGTGGGAGAGAGGTGCTGCAGTCTGACTTGCTTAGCAGTCAAATGGAGGAGAGAGCACCCTGAACTCACAGTGGGCTGCTCTGTGGGAGAAGGAGTGAATGTCCTTTCCTCCTTGATAACAGGATGAATGCCAATCCCATACATTTGTGTATGTTCTGAAGTGGATTTATTGGTAGAAGCCCTTACCATGAGCTAGCACAGAAGAGACATCTTTACCATGTCATGTTGTGACCCAGGCTGCTTCCCTGGATGTGGGCTTGAAAGTGCATGTCTGTATTTGTGTACGTGTGCCCATGTGTGTGTGTAAATCATACAATTAGATGTCCTTGCCATCACTAACTATTGTTCTACTTTTGATATTTTGTTTCTTTTTTTGAAACCCAGCTAATTAAAACAATAAACAAAATGTTGGTGCTGTACCTAGTCCTTCCAAAGTCATAGTATCAGCAATGTCTGCAGAAGCATACGCCAGTGTTCTTGGTTCTCATCCACTTTCTAAATATCAATTTCTTCTTGCAAATGGAACATACACATGTATTAGACATATACAGCCTGGACAGCAACAGTAAGGCCTGTCCTTGAGTCATTTCATTGACATTTAGTTCTGAAAACCATCTCTGGCAATCTTTCAAGACCATGTGGTAGGCAGAGCCCTGTCCAAACCACCCGAGTTTGGAACTTCCCTGCTTGTAGTCAGCACTTTGATAGTTAATTCACTACAGATGTCAACATTTATCATCTGGAAGGATCTAATACCTCAGGTGTACCTTGTTAGCACACAAGTCTCTCACAAAAAGTAAGTTCCCCCTAGATAATATTTAAAGATTAGTTATGAAAGATGACTGAAACAATACTTGAAAACACTCCCTTTTCCAAATACTATGTGGCAACAGCGCATTTCATATCATAATAGTCCAATGAAAACTACTTAAATACTAAGAAAGGTGAATGAGCCATTTCAAAACTGAATCTGATACTGCAATGTCCTGTACTTCTGCACTCATAGCACATTATGAAGATTTCCTGATGTGGCCTAGGAAAAAAAAGCTGTGTATATGTTAACAGTTATACAGAGGGTGAAAGAGCATGGAATTCCAAGGATGGAACAATACAGCCTTGTTGGCTTTGGCAAAGTACAGGCTTTAGTTATGAAAATCTGAGAAATTTGGGGTCAGTCCCACAAAGGCTTACATTTGTGCATATCTTTATGCAGAGCTCGTGCGTGCAAATGGTTAGAGCATGTGACCTCTGGCGTGGCTGCTTCAGCCCTGAGTTCTGCTCTGTAAAGTCTAGGGTGTGATCTTGTCCTCACTGAGGTCGGTGGAACTTTCCGTGTGAGCATAAATCTGTGAGCCAGCAGAGCTGGCCCATAACTGGCTAAACCAGTAAATTAGCTACTCAGATGTTGAGAACTTTAAAATAGTGCTTTCCTCTAACTTCTGAGGGGGAAAAAAAAAAAAAAAAAAAGGAATCTCTGAATAGTGGCTCTATGCTGGTTTTTATGATTAAATTATTTATTGTGGTATCATCCCAACGCCTAAATGAGGTTCCCATTCAAGGCTTCTTTATACCACAGTTATGTGAGCAATCACTGCTTGGGATCTAACCATCTTTTGTATTTTTATAAAGAGCTTTGAATTTGGAATCTTGAAGTAGTGTGGGCTTAATTGAGAACACTGCCATACTTGGCAAACCTGGTCCTAACACCAGTTCCAGCATTGGTTTAGGCAGGAGTGATAGATAAATCACTCACTCCTGTTCAGTGTCACTCTCCATAGCAAGATATGTACTTGAAGTTTACACAGTGATAGAAGTAATGATTTTAAACAGTTTCTATTGTATGACACAGGAGTGCTGGAGTAGGTATTTAAAAAAAAAACAAAACAGGATGTGTCTGCTAACTACCTAAAATACAAGATTGATTTTATTTTATATTTACTGCAAAAGAGCCATACAACATCAAGCAGGTGATAAGGCTGTTGGGACACAAGCATTTGGTTGCTGCATGTGGCATTTGCATGGGATGGCAGAATCACTGATCAGGATTTAATTTTCTTTTTTTTTTGCCCTAATTTGCATTTCCTATTACTGTTTGTTGCATTTCAGGCCTGTGGGTTTGGGATCTGACCACAAGCCAATTCAAAGCTCAAACCAGTAAAAGTCTAGCATTCCTTTGTCTCCTCCAAAAACAGCCAAACAAGAAGAAACACACTTCTTCCTGGTCTTTCCCCTCAAACATACACCCTCTCCAAAATGTCTGCTCCTCAGGAAACAGGCATGAGTAGTACAGAATCCTTTGTGTCTTATTTAAAGGAGTCTCTGGCCATAGCTTTTCCTTTGGTCACTCACAATGAAATGGATGAGGGTGAGACTGTGTCACTCTAATAGAAAGGGAAGCCCCCCAAAAAGGCATGGCTGAAGCCTGAGTACCTCACAAGAATGGCTTTGAATCTTTGTGTCTGTGTGGGAAGAGCTTCCTTGGTACCATCTGCTTAAAAAGAAAAAGAAGGAAAAATAGGGAACGGAACAGCTTATTGTCCTTGTCCTTTCTGGGTTTAGTGAGATGGAAGAATCAGCAGCACTATGAAACTGGAAGGAAAAAAAAATAATTAAAAAACCACAATCAAGATGAACTGATGGTCAACCATTCCTGTGCTCTGTAATTACTTTATTAAAAATAACAGCAGCCTTCTTAGCCATAAGGAGTTTTCCTTGGTGTCTGTAACAGAATTAGCCCCAGTGGGACAGCATAGCCTAGTTTTACGTGGCTGTGTAGTGAGACATCCCACCATGAGAAACTGGCACAAGCTGACAGGGGACCTTCATTTCTGTTTGAAATCCTTCCATTTACAGTTTAATCAACCGCCTCAATTTGCTACTGTGAAGGGAGTCATAGCTTTGATTCTTCCCTGATCTGAGAAGTGCATCTGTGATCTCTCCTTTCCACGTGCAACACCTGCACAGAAAGTGCACTTCACCTCCTTCAGCATCCACAACATGGAGCATCACGCAGGGCTGTGCCTTAGAACATGCCAGGGAGAGAGATTAGGGTTAAGAAATGATGCTTTACTTCCTCCAGGTCATAATTATAGGGAAGCACTTTAGAGCATCCAGATTATGTTATCAAGCAGCCTCATTTAACCACAGCTCTGTCCCCAAACAGTAAATAAAGTGCATGTGGTGGGCATGAGTCCTGGCTCCTGCAGCAGTGTCTGTGGAGCTCCCTGCGCTGGAAGTGGAATTCCTACATGGAAGGGTCAATGAAAAGTAGGTGGGTTTGTTTTTCTTTTTTAATTAGAATTTGAATTTGTATGAGAGATATGATTTACAGCCGTGGGTTTAGGGCGGTCTCCTCTGAGGTCACGACCACCTGCTGGACTACAGGCACAAGGCGAGGGAGAGAAGAGGAAGCTGTAGCCGTTTGTAGAGAAGTGAGCCCGTAGATCGGGGTACATCTTGCTCTCTCCGAGTTCCCTCAGGCTTTGCCCGAGAGGGGCAGCTCGGCTGCTGCAGCACGGAGGGCAGACTGGCTGTGCTCTGGGATCGCCCCCAGCGCGGAGCCGGGAGGGCTCCCACTGCTCTGCCCGCGTCTGCCGGAGTCACCCTGCAAAAAAAAACCCCCAACAACCCAACAACAAAACAACCACAAACCCAACAAAACACCCACAGGCTTCGACTGCTCTGAAGCATGAGCTTATCCGGTGCCCGAAGTGCCGCCGGGCGGGCACAGCCCCTCCAGCCTGGGCTGTTCTGGCTGGCGGGCCAGGGCAGCGGGACGCGGCTTGGTGCCCC
>NW_009954537.1:655632-658108 GCF_000747805.2 Chaetura pelagica | reverse complement strand
GGGGGGGGGGTCTGTCGTGCGGGTTTGCCCGGTTTCTGGGCTGCTGGCAGTGGGTTTGTTGTGTGTGCGTTGGGTTTTTGGATCAACATCTATTTGCGGGGCTTGGGTATTGATCACTCGTGTCTTGGGAAGCTTGTTGGTGGTGGCTTGTTTCCATGACGACAGGACCCCTCGGAGTGCTCGGGGTTATTCTGTTTTGCCCGATTTCTTCTTTCCGTGCGGTGTGTCTGCACATGTACGGTGTTTTGGCACCGAGAAGAAAAACCTGCGTGATCCTGTGGCCCCTATTCAGTATTCCTCTAGTGCCCAGTGATTGTCCCGGCCTTAATTAATGATACATGGATGGGACTAGGCAAGTGAGTTGTGTGAGATTTCTTAGTACTTGTTTTAGTGCCTTATCTTCTTTAGCTATAAAGGTAAGGCTAAGCTGCTGTTTGAATGTCCCTTGTTCGGAGTGCTCATTAGACGTGTTGGTGCTGAAAAGTGTGATGTTTGTAACCTTTTAGTTGGTTTACTGTTTAGTAAAAGCCTTTGAGAGGCATTGTGTTGCAGTCTCTGTAGTTCTGCTGCTACAGCAGGACTGGGAATCAAGAAATGACTTATTGTGTAACTTAACAGGTCTCTTAACTTCTCACCATGCCTCAAGAAAAGCAGATGTTGCTCCCTTGTACCTGTGAAGTGCTTTGAGCTAATCAAGCAAAGCACTTTTTCTAAGATGGAGTACTGTTAAAACTCCATATACTGTTTTCTGTTATGAGGAGTAAACATATCCTTCACTTTTCTCTAATGATGTGGGTGAAAATCCCCCTTTTGAACTTTATTCTTTATTTAACACAGCACAGCCATGTTAGCTTTTCAAATTGTGTGACCTGTGTACAGAATCACCAAGGCTGGAAAAGACTTTTAAGATCACCAAGCCCAGCCTATGACCAACACCACCACATCAGCCAGACCATGGCACTAAGTGCCACATCCAGCCTTTCCTTCAACACATCCAGGGATGGTGCCTCCACCACTTCCCTGAGAAGTCCATTCCAATGTCTAATCATCTCTGAGGAAGTACTTCCTAATATCCAACATAAATCTCCCCTGGAGCAGCTTGAGGCTACATCCTTTTGTCCTGTTGCTAGTTGCCTGGAAAAAGATCTCAGCCCTCACCTGACTACAGCCTCCCTTCAGGTAGCTGAAGAGAGTGATGGGGTCCTCATCCAGCTGAAATCTGTGATTCTCATCCTGTTCATGCTACCTAGCAGTCACTGCTCTCCTGGGTTAAATTCATCAGAGTCAGGTAAAAATGTGACTCTTGATCAGCCTTACGTTTGTAGGAATATCCATGGTGACAAAGAGTGTATGGCCATAGTAAAGAAAGAAAAGACTAAAAAGCTGAATGACAGTCTTGATCACTTGCCTTAGGGTTGCAGCCTGAGAGGGACTTAAGTGCTTTTCTCGAGCAAGTGTGCACTTTTGACTGTGTGTCAGGTTAAAACATTGGGAACTGTTCTAGCAATTTTCATCTTTTTTCCAGGAAGCATTTTAACATGTTGAAAGCATTGGAAGACAGTGTGTAAGAAGCATTTTAAAACAGGCAGCTCTACAGGAGTAGTAAGAAGGAAGGAAGGAAGGAAGGAAGGAAGGAAGGAAGGAAGGAAGGAAGGAAGGAAGGAAGAAAGAAAGAAAGAAAGAAAGAAAGAAAGAAAGAAAGAAAGAAAGAAAGAAAGAAAGAAAGAAAGAAAGAAAGAAAGAAAGAAAGAAAGAAAGAAAGAAAGAAAGAAAAAGAAATTGCATCTTAGTCAGCATTTCATCTCCTCTGGATGTCATTGACTTCAATTTCCATACTGAACTATTAAATTGTTACTGTTTAGTGCTGCACAGTCAATAGAGGTAGAGAGAAAATGATCTAGATTTTACTCTGTGCTTTATGTTCTCTGCAAAGCTCAGACTTTTATTACTTTTGTTAGTAAGAACCACAGATTTTCCAGTTCAATTCTCAGACCGTAGTTGCCATGAGAGGAAAAAGAAGCATCTTAATTTTTTAAGAGTGATAATAGGGCAGCAAGATGGATAATTCATAAGAAGCCTGTGTTACTTCTGTAGTTCTTTTCAGAACAATAATCACATAAAGTTGTGAGCAGACATCTGAGTATATGACCTGTCACTGATAAAGTTGTTCTGTTTAAGGGAGTGGGGAAAAAAATGCACAAATGTGAAAGCTAAATTCATAGTTAGGGATGATGATGTTGGTTTATAATGTATTTTACTCAGTATTATACCAAAGTAGCTTGTATGTACACTGATTTCCAGAACAAAAATGCTTCTAACAGTATTCATATTCAAGATGTATATTTCTCAAGCTACGTATTGCTTATATTTTGCTGGCATGTGAAAAGAAACGTAGTGTAGTTTGTGTCTCTGGTATTGGAAGTGTCTCAGCTTGTTTGGTAAATAAGGTACTGGACCAGTGTTCCATCTCTTTCCC
>NW_009954537.1:625464-655606 GCF_000747805.2 Chaetura pelagica | reverse complement strand
GTCGTGCTTATCTGGAGTGTAGGATTTCCAGTGTAGAGCCTTCTTACAGTCATATATTGTGCCCAGACAGATCTCCGTTGAAGCAGCAACATGTTACTGCAGTACAGTAACAAGAAATGATAGCAAACGTTTTTCCTGTATCAGTCACCCTGGTCTTTGCATGATCACTAGTTACCATCCGTCAGGCAGTCAGATTGTTGCAGATCACCGTGGAGATGTAATGGAGAAAAAGTTCACAGGCCTAATCCTCCAAGGACTAGAGAGCAAACAATGGCCCATACCTGCTTTTTCTGAACACCTATGTTTGCTATCAGGTTGAATGTACTAGTTTTCTGGATGTAAAAATAAGGCAATAATAAATTTAAAACATGCATCTTAGCAGCAAGGGCAGAAACCAGCACTGAACATCCAAAGTGGAATCTTGGTGATCTTTCTTTCTGGTCTGGTGATCTTTCTTTCCAGGGTTTTTTAGGAGAGGGAAAGGCAGATGAGTTTACAAGTGTACTTTTTGAGTTTATAAAACACACAGCTTCATTTTACAGAAGCGACTAATAACGTTAGGAAGATACGAGAGCTGTTTCTGTATTATTCCAGTTGGCAGTATAATTTTGTTCTACATAAATTACTATAAGATTTTACACTTCAAAATATGATGTACATGGTCCAGCTGTGGTTTGGTTTAATCGTTATGCTAATAAATACTTATTCTTTTTGATAAGCTAGGCTTTTAGCTTGAGGTAGGGTTTTTTCCTATGAAAGGTTTACAGATGAAAAAGTTACTTTTCAAGTGATCTCTTTTCTGTTACATGTGATAGAGTTATTTCTGTCTTTCATTGGAATTTAGCTGGCAAAATTAAGATAAAACAAATAATGTATTTTTGCATACCAGTGAAAGGTGAAGTAAAACTGTTTGGGTCACCTTTTTCTTTTTAAAGATGTGATCTCTTAAAGATGGAGATGTAGAAAATTTCCTTTCCAACCTTTCTTTTACTTGCCATGTTTTAAATGAACTGATGTCAAAGTACAACGTACAATGATGTCAAAGTGCCTTAGACTTTTTAGGCCCAAATTTGAAACAACCCAAAGACACCTCTTTTTTAAAAAAAAGTGTATTCTGGAGGGAATCCTGTCCCAGGTCTCTAAATTGCCTGATGCTGCACACCTACGAGCTGACAGGAACAAACTCACTAGTCACCATGTTTTAAATGAACTGATGTCAAAGTACAACGTACAATGATGTCAAAGTGCCTTAGACTTTTTAGGCCCAAATTTGAAACAACCCAAAGACACCTCTTTTTTAAAAAAAAGTGTATTCTGGAGGGAATCCTGTCCCAGGTCTCTAAATTGCCTGATGCTGCACACCTACGAGCTGACAGGAACAAACTCACTAGTCACTTTGGAAGCTTTGGTCCTGGGTGTGTTTTTTTGCTTACAAAATAGATGAAAAGAGGCATCAGCTCAAAATCATCATCCAGTTCTTTGTATTGTTCAATCTAATAATCAAGTTCAGTAGTTTCAGCTCTCTGCCAGTGATCAATTTGTACATCACTGCAATATATTCTATAGGAAGTCTGAAAAGCAAAGTAAATCTTCCATCTCAGAGTTCCACGTGGTGGGGAGAAAATGGTGTGGCCTCCTAAATAAAGGTGCAGAATGCATTAACTTTTTAATAAGAACTTCAAAATGTAGGAGAAAAATAAGGTATTCAGTGAAGACAGGCATTACAAAAGTCTTAGCCAGATAATGGTGAACTGGGTAGTAATAGTTAGTGGTCTTAATAGTCACCACAAGCCCGGTAAGAACAGAAGCTGAATGACAGATTTTAGAGCAGATAAATCTGAGAGCAAGCAGACCAGACTGCCTTGCTGCTTCAGAAGCACCAAATCTGAGGATTAGATTCAAAGGCAGTGAAAACAAGACAGAGCTGTTTGCTGGCCTCTATAGATTGTGCAGTGGGAAGTCTCCACTATCGCTGTGCCTTAGCCTCAGTTGTGAAGAGCTCATCTGCTGGTGATGGGCAATGTCAGTGGTGTAATTCTGATTCAAAGAAGTTAACTAGAAGTGAAAAACACACGACAAAGGCTTTGTCTTTGCTATATTGTATCTGGTTAATACCCAGTAGATTTCAGAAGCCTCTTCTCTCTGAAGAATCCTTGAAAATGTGTGAACAGCATAGTGCAGCCTTTGGAACGGTTCAGATTTAAAGATTTTTCCTTTTCTTTCTGGTAAGTGGAAAAAAGTAGGCAAATGTAACTGTTTGCAGTTTGTAGGGCAGATAATAGATTTCTGCTTTGGTTGTTACGCCAGGTGTTCACATACTGCATGACAACATGTAAAGAAGGAATGCCCCACCCCAAAAATCATCTTTACATGTCAGGAAAAACAAATAGCATGTTCCCCATGCTGTCAGTTTTTACAGCTCAGTGCCCTCTGTCAATATATGATGCATCTAGAGTGGAGCCACTGAGAACTTAGGCGAGTTCAGATGGCAGCTCAGCTGTTAGATGCTGCTTCTGAGCTGGCTTTTCTCTTCAGCTGGCATAATACAGCCTTGCTGGTATGGTAGGACTGGGCTGCGTGGGCTGCTTCGCTTGCAGGAGAAATGCTCTGAGCTCCGCAGCTGACAGATCTGCTTGCCTGTCTGTGCAGGGTGGAAGCCAGGGTGCAGGTTTGTGATATTCTCTGGGGATGACACAGGGAGAGAGATCTCCCCTGTGCATGTGCAGCAGCCTCAGCCTCAGCCCCAGCCTGCGTGCTTCTCCGTTGGAGCCCCTGGATTTCGTAGGCTGACCTTTCTTCACTAGGGAAGCTTAGCGGGTGGAAGCCAGGGTGCAGGTTTGTGATATTCTCTGGGGATGACACAGGGAGAGAGATCTCCCCTGTGCATGTGCAGCAGCCTCAGCCCCAGCCTGCGTGCTTCTCTGTTGGAGCCCCTGGATTTCATAGGCTGACCTTTTTTCACTAGGGAAGCTTAGGAGGTCCACCCAATTTTGTCATTTTATGCCAGGATGCCTGATGTTGCAGACAGGGAGTCTGTTTGGGCTCTATTTGGAGCCAAGGGCAGAATTCTCACTGATTTCCATAGGAACAAAATGTGTTCCTAAACATACTTCAGTAGCTAGAAAGAAACTTCCTAATAAAGACCCAGACTATTAACATTACACAAAACATCAAGCATTGTTCTAGGCTTCAAAGCTCTTAACAGTAACATGCTCGGAGACCAAGCACAGCACTGCAAACAACAAATCTCAGGATATTCCTGGCAGGACTGTGGAAGATTACCAGCTCTCATTCTGCTCTGAGGAACAACTGATGCTTGATCATGTTACTGATAAATCCTACTTATTCTCATGGACACTATTCGGGCCCCTTAGATTGTATCAGGAAAAGAATTGTAGAAGCAGTGAAGAGTGACATAATAGCTGTTGAACAAAGGATTTACTGTGTCAAGCAGAAAAGGCAGTGGGATTTCAATTTACCTGAGGAAGCAGAAGGGCTTTTTCCACGCTGATGTGAAACTATTGGAAGTTACTAAGGAAAACTGTGGGCTGCAATATTGCTGCTTTGAGTTGTTAAACTTCAGTCACACCAGTTCCTAACTAAAACTTTTTTCTTTTTTTTTTCTGGCCTTCCTTTAGGTATTATTTTTTTCTCTTCCTGTCCATCCCTCATCTTACCCTTACTGCCATTCCTATGTCTCACTTAACAGGGGAAGCTTTTTAGTTGCAGGCTTTTTCTTTATGAGTGGTTAAATGAAGCACCTAGGGCCTGTTGGAAGTAGGGGGTTTTAAAACATTGCTCATAGATAGCTGCAGTTCCTTGCTTGCTTTCCAAAATTCCTATATTCCATTGATGTTGCCACTGCAAACCTGTCCAAATAAAGGTTTCAAGGTGCAAGGAACTGGTGGGAAGGCAGTCATCTGAGTCATGTAGATAGTGTATTTGCCATTTGTGTTGCATTCCCAAACATGACAGTTCCAGGGCTGCTTTGTCACACAATTTTCAGCTAGTGGTAGTCAGAATACCCTTTTCTGTAATTACCAGGTGAAGTGTGGTTATCTCCCATCTTGGACTGTTTTGGTTTTGGGTGAACATTTGGGAGCTTGAATTTTTTCCTCTGTAATGTCCTAACAGCACCAAAATTCAAGTAGTTCTTCCTCACCTACTCCCCTTACACTTCTAAAAAACAATCAAAATTTTAAAAAATAGGTGAAATTCTACAGAGGGAAACTTTTCCAAGGAAACTGTGTCTGCTTCAGACACCTGATGTTGAATGGCAAATATGAATGTTCAATATATGTTAAAATCCAGAGTACTGGCATTGCTTTACACAGTTAAGTTTGAGTTTTTTGTTCCTGTCTCATTTTTTCAGTATAACCAGGGCATGTCATTTGGACAGAGAGCTGCCAACTTTCCATTTTAAAAATATAAAATATTTCTATTTCTAAAGGTACAAATATCTCAAAATGCAGACTGTTTGACTGATATACTTGAAAGCTGTAAAAGACAAAATGAGACTACAGGCAGAAACAGTATCAGCCCAAACTTTTATAGTAATGAAAACTTAATGTTATCCCAACTGAGGGAAATGTCAAGCATATGTGAATGGAAACTGAACAGCATCTTCACAGGATGGTTTTCATTGCTATTTTGTGCAGAAAAATAACATTAAAAAATTCATACTTCTAAATACCATGTCATTAGTTATACCAGCATTTAAATTTCCCTTATAGATATGTGGTGCAGGAGCCACATATCCAGCTCTGGAGTCCCCAACAAAGGAAGGACATGAAGTTGTTTGAGTCCAGAGGAGGGATGTGAGGATGATCAGAGTGCTGGAGCACCTCTGCTATGAAGACAGGCTGAGAGAGTTGGGGCTTGTTCAGGCTGGAGAAGAGAAGGCTCTGGCGACACTTCATAGTAGCCTTCGAGTACCTGAAGGGGCTACAGGAAAGCTGGGGAGGTGTGGAAGATTACCAGCTCTCATTCTGCTCTGAGGAACAACTGATGCTTGATCATGTTACTGATAAATCCTACTTATTCTCATGGACACTATTCGGGCCCCTTAGATTGTATCAGGAAAAGAATTGTAGAAGCAGTGAAGAGTGACATAATAGCTGTTGAACAAAGGATTTACTGTGTCAAGCAGAAAAGGCAGTGGGATTTCAATTTACCTGAGGAAGCAGAAGGGCTTTTTCCACGCTGATGTGAAACTATTGGAAGTTACTAAGGAAAACTGTGGGCTGCAATATTGCTGCTTTGAGTTGTTAAACTTCAGTCACACCAGTTCCTAACTAAAACTTTTTTCTTTTTTTTTCTGGCCTTCCTTTAGGTATTATTTTTTTCTCTTCCTGTCCATCCCTCATCTTACCCTTACTGCCATTCCTATGTCTCACTTAACAGGGGAAGCTTTTTAGTTGCAGGCTTTTTCTTTATGAGTGGTTAAATGAAGCACCTAGGGCCTGTTGGAAGTAGGGGGTTTTAAAACATTGCTCATAGATAGCTGCAGTTCCTTGCTTGCTTTCCAAAATTCCTATATTCCATTGATGTTGCCACTGCAAACCTGTCCAAATAAAGGTTTCAAGGTGCAAGGAACTGGTGGGAAGGCAGTCATCTGAGTCATGTAGATAGTGTATTTGCCATTTGTGTTGCATTCCCAAACATGACAGTTCCAGGGCTGCTTTGTCACACAATTTTCAGCTAGTGGTAGTCAGAATACCCTTTTCTGTAATTACCAGGTGAAGTGTGGTTATCTCCCATCTTGGACTGTTTTGGTTTTGGGTGAACATTTGGGAGCTTGAATTTTTTCCTCTGTAATGTCCTAACAGCACCAAAATTCAAGTAGTTCTTCCTCACCTACTCCCCTTACACTTCTAAAAAACAATCAAAATTTTAAAAAATAGGTGAAATTCTACAGAGGGAAACTTTTCCAAGGAAACTGTGTCTGCTTCAGACACCTGATGTTGAATGGCAAATATGAATGTTCAATATATGTTAAAATCCAGAGTACTGGCATTGCTTTACACAGTTAAGTTTGAGTTTTTTGTTCCTGTCTCATTTTTTCAGTATAACCAGGGCATGTCATTTGGACAGAGAGCTGCCAACTTTCCATTTTAAAAATATAAAATATTTCTATTTCTAAAGGTACAAATATCTCAAAATGCAGAACTTGAATACAAAGCTGTTTGACTGATATACTTGAAAGCTGTAAAAGACAAAATGAGACTACAGGCAGAAACAGTATCAGCCCAAACTTTTATAGTAATGAAAACTTAATGTTATCCCAACTGAGGGAAATGTCAAGCATATGTGAATGGAAACTGAACAGCATCTTCACAGGATGGTTTTCATTGCTATTTTGTGCAGAAAAATAACATTAAAAAATTCATACTTCTAAATACCATGTCATTAGTTATACCAGCATTTAAATTTCCCTTATAGATATGTGGTGCAGGAGCCACATATCCAGCTCTGGAGTCCCCAACAAAGGAAGGACATGAAGTTGTTTGAGTCCAGAGGAGGGATGTGAGGATGATCAGAGTGCTGGAGCACCTCTGCTATGAAGACAGGCTGAGAGAGTTGGGGCTTGTTCAGGCTGGAGAAGAGAAGGCTCTGGGGACACTTCATAGTAGCCTTCGAGTACCTGAAGGGGCTACAGGAAAGCTGGGGAGGGGCTTCTTACAAGGGCTTATAGTGATAGGACAAGAGATAATGTCTTTAAACTGAAAGAGGGGACATTTAGGGTAGATATTAGGAAGAAATTCTTCGCTATGAGGGGGATGAGACACTGGCACAGGTTGCCCAGGGAAGTTGTGAATGCCCCTTCCCTGGAAGTGTTCAAGGGCAGGTTGGATGGGGCTTTGAGCAACTTGGTCCAGTGGGAGGTGTCCCTGCCTCAGCAGGAGAGTTGGAACTAGGTGATCTTTAAGGTCCCTTCCAACCATTCTACAACTCTGTGATTACCTGAATAAAACACTGGTGGCACATCTGGCTTCTCAGGAGAGTTGCTCGCTGACAGATTAGGCTAGAATTGAAAAGTCATGGGAGAAATCATGGGAGTGGGTGTCCTCAATATTGAAATGATTTTTGTAAAGCAATTTCAGTCATGTTTGTGATCTTTTCATGTTATCATGCTTGTTATCTTTTTTGATTGTGGAGTTTTAAGAGTAATTAATTGTCATCCTCTTGTAAAGTTTTGTGACATGACAGCATTTCCTTGATTAAGATGTTGCTGCATTTTCATTTTTAGAAATACTATTGGCAGGGATTTGTAAACCTGGCCTCTAGCCAGAAAATAAATAGTTGCTGAAGCCAACTGTGTAAGGAGATCATATACACACAAGTTGGAGACTGTTAATTATTACATTGTATTGCAGCCTCTCTCATCTCTGTCAGGGCAAATCTGTGAATTCCTGTGTGAAGTAACTCAGTAGTCACGTAACTGGCTGCAAAGGGATCACTCCAGTGTGGGGACATTAGCCAGTGCTGTGGTTACTGAGCCACATCCTATCCCATAGTCATTCAAGGACTGGTAGTGAATGGAAAGGGTCCTGAGGGCTTGGTGCTCTTCTGCTTCTAACCTGTGATTTGTGAAAGTCTTCAAGTTGTTCTATTGCTGGAAGAGCAGCAGGGTGGACAAATCACTGTGTGGTCAGTATTTGTGTTGCAAAGATCAGGCTCTGCTGCTCTTAAGCCTTCCCATTTCTGTTCCTTTTCACTCAGAGTGAGCTTCACTGTTCATCTCTTAACTAGTGTCATTCAAAAGCAGCAGCTTTGAAACTCCAGAGGCTTTGCCTAAGAAACATAATTTTGCATAAGAAGCCAACTCACATTATGCTGATGATAATTACTTTTCAGGAGCCTCACACATAGAACCATCTTAATGAATTACAAGCCCATCTTGCAACAGAGAAATGATTTGTCTGTCTTTCAGAGTAGAAGAGCACAGGTGGAGAGTTACTGAACAGGTCTCAAATATTTCTTTCATATGAAATAACGGTTTTGAAGACACACATCCTACTTGTATAAGTCCATGGGCAAATTCCCATTTATTTGAATAGAAGCAGGGTCAAGCCCCATGTGTCTGAGCGATGCTATTGTGAAAGCAAACCCTTGCTGAGTCCCCTCTGCAGGAGCTGAGATGCACTCCTGGCCAGTAATCTAAATATAACAATGTGAAATTTATGAGGAAGAGAATTGGCAGTAATAATACTTCTTTTGCCTTCCTACTCTTTATCATTAGCTTCCCACACTTTTGGGTCATTCTTAGCAGAGAGCTGTTCAGTCCATTAATTGTCTCTGTTAGACAGTCTCTATCTTCTTTCTCATAGTAATATATTCATAGTGGGGAAAGTTCTATCCATCATTAGTCATTTAAGCCCTAAGGCCAAAGTCTAAAGCTAGTTTCCTTTTTTTTTCCCTAGAATCTATTACACATAAGAGAAATGAATATGTATCCACACACACACACATGCATAGGTCTCATTAAAATTAATTTGTATTACATGTGTTCATTTTTATGCTTTTGTAATTGGTCTGATCAAGAGAAATGAATATGTATCCACACACACACATATGCATAGGTCTCATTAAAATTAATTTGTGTTCATTTTATGCTTTTGTAATTGGTCTGATGTCTCGGTGATAATATGAGGGGTGCAATAATGCTTATAGCAAATTTTGGTCTGGAGTCTGTAACCTTTATAACTATTTTCTAACTCCACTTAGCTTCTCCCTGAATCTGAGTTTGGACTGTAGTGGAAGATGTGCAATAGTGTGAACATGAGTCCAAATGATTGAGGACTACTAAGAACAAAATTTATTACTTTATCTATTGAACACAAGTAACTCCTCTAAACTTACTGCAGCACCTAAGCAGGACTGAAGTTTTTTCTATCACAAGAGTGAAGGATCTCTGAAAATGTCACGGTACGAGTCATTATCAGCAGATCTCCTACGTTAGAAGGATGAAATAACATCTGAAGAGCACACTACTTTAAGACAGAAGTAGGAAAGTACTACTTAAAATTTAAAAAATTCCTTCTGCATGGTTTGTTTTCTTAGTGGTGTGCTGTACCAGGTTTTGGTCAAAACTGAAGTTCATAAGGGGACAAACCTTTCATCATTTCTCACCATATAAAGCACAAGAGAATAGAGATTAAACCCTCAAAACAGGTAATCAGCAGGGCACAAGTAAAGCCTAAGTTTCTATATGATGTTAGATTCCTACCGAAAGAAAATCTGTGGGAAGATTCTCATTCCTATCTCAAATGACAACAAAGGGATCAGCTGCTCTCCTAGAAACAATATAAGGACTGCATGAGTGTTTTTTTCTGAATTTCTTATTCTACAGAGGCCCAAAACTAAGTCTGCTGAGGCTTTTGCCTGCTGTATATCCTGTGCAGGCTCCAGAGCAACCTTAAGTTAAATGCCTAGGCAGTAGTTGTCTATACACAGTAATAACTGCTTATCAATACAGTGGCTTTGTCCTTTAACAGGTATCTGATTTCAAGATGTAGATGTCTGTTTGAAGAGGTCTCTTAGGCTCTGACCCTGAGTTGTGATTTCATTATATTCTGTGGTTTTTGAGGATTGAAACCTGGGTCAGCCCTTCAGTCAGTTACAAGGAAGGGTGAATTCTAAGTATCAACTTGTGAAGTTTTTTCTTCTGTAGCTGAGCATCAGAACTTGAGGCTATGTTAGTTTGTATTTGTCCAGAAGCTTTCAGGTAGCGTGGATAATGTCTTCTAGTACCAAGAGGTTTCAGAAAACTGATCTTTGTGGCCGTTAAAAGGTGGCTTTGAAGTCATGATCTGGTTTTGTAGAGTAATGCTTTGTTTGTGTGTAGGCATTCTGCAGGGATGGGGGACAGAGCAAGGAGATTGTGCTTTCGTGTGGCACCTTCAGATTGGGCAGATGACACAGGAAAGGGTTTTAAGAGTGGATGTTTGGGGTCAGATTAAGAATCCATCTGGCTTTTTGCTGTGCCTTTTCTACAAGCTGGGCTAGGTAACCTATCCTGAAAGTATGGGGCAAACATATTTCCCCAGATATACCCTCTCAGCTTTGGGCCATCTGCATCACAGGTAATTTCTGTGCTAGAGGTCTCAGTTTTGTGCTTAATGGCTGTTAGTTGATGTTTTGTTTAATTGTTCTTAGAAGTAAAATTCTGTCATTAAACAAAAATCCAGTTAAACTGCATGCTGTGTGGAAAAAAAACACCTCATTTTGTTTGCCTTAAATAGCTATCTGATAATATTGTAATTCTTGTATTGTGAAAAGTGCTACATGACTACTGCCTGTTCAGTTTGTCAGTGCCACTTGTAGACTTTCAGACATCTGTGAGATTCCTCTCCAGATGAATCTTCCTACTCTATTTATTCTTGGATACAGAAAACATTCTAGACCTCTTACTATCCTCATTCCTTCCTGTTCCCTCTCCAGCTCTAGAGATGTGCCTAAACCATAAACTACTATCATGCTATGATGAGCTTTTCTTTTGTTCCTTCCTTTTTTCTCAGCAGCTTCTAAAATTCAGCTTTCTGGCTGCTGCTGAGTACTAAATCACCATCTGCATAGACTCGCCATGCATAATTGTGTGATTATAGCTTTCATATTTCTCTAAGATGCAGTAGCACACCCCGAGTGGGAGCCCACCACTGTGCAAGGCAAGTGAGGGGAGGGGAGGGAGTTTTGCTTGCTATTTTTTCCCCTAGTTACTCAGTACTGTGAGTGAAGGATTCCTGCAGGAATGATTTCTGGGTGAAGACAAGGAAGTGTTCTGCCAAGCTGTGGATGCTTTGAAGGAGTTGTCTCAGTATAAGGGAATGTATTGTCTCAGGGCTTGTCATAGTTCTGTAGGACTGGAGCTCCTAAGTTCTCTAAAATAGATTTGGTCAAGAAATTCTCCTGTTAAGCCTGTGGATTTCTTTGTCTTCTGCCAGAGGGTCTTCAAAGGACTTAATGGGCAAAACCTGACAGCCGAATGATGTTATGGAGTAATAGTTACATCAGGAATATGCCATGCTAGTTTTCAGGGTCAAGAACAGCAGTGGGAAGAGCAAAACACAAGATTCCAGAAGATAAATTGACAAGAGGGAGAGGAAAAGAGACCTGGAATCACACACACAAACAAACAAAAGCAACAAACAGAAACCCCAAAAAACCCAAACAAAACACCAAAAAAAAAGGAGAGATAAATGTTGGTCTCCACCAGAAATCTATTAACTTAGAAAAACATCATCCAGATGGTGGGACCCTTGATCAAATGACGGCAAAAAAGTTTGTGGAATGCATGAGCTGTGGTCATCATGGTGATGTAGATTCTTGTTTTTTCCCAACTGGTAACAGTGAAGCAGTTCTCCACTATGACTTTCAGCTATGTTTCTGGTACAGATGTAAAGTTTCTGAGACAGAAATGCTATTTGGCTTTTGCTCGCTGTGCAGTGTTTTGATAAGCAGTAGGAATTGGACTCTGTGGTGCTGAGAAAAGGGATCTTCAGTGATCTGAATTCCCCATGCTTGTTCAGACTGCTTTAAAACTAGAGTATGTGTCCTTGGGGTGCAGTGCTTGGGCTTCTTCTGTGACACGTCTTAAGATTGTGTTTCCTCACAAAATACAAAACAAGAAAAATCTCTAAGGTCATCAAATCTGCCTTCCTTTGTAAATCACAAGTTTTGCCCATGTGAAAACTAGCACTGACTTCAGTGAGTCACCAGATGTTTAGGGTTTTTCCCTCCCTTTGTCTTTACCTGGCTATAGGATGGGTAATCATTACCTCTTTGGGAAAGTAAATTTCAGTTATTGGTGTTGCAAGAGAATTTGGTTCATCTTGGAGTCACAGAGTATGCCTAGACAAAATACTTAAGGGGACTACTATCTAGCTGGTTTTCATGTGAGTTTTATCCCAAGAAGACAAAGCAATCACTGAACATCATCAATAGCAAACAATAGCAGCTCAGATCAGATACTGAAGAAAATTGAGTTATTTTTACAGTAATCCTTTGTCATGGCACCCTTGTGGTCACCTGAACAGTTTGAGGTGCCTCCATTTGCAAATATGGTATTAATGTTATTTTTATTTTTAGGGGATTTACCTTCTTGCTTTGATTTACTCTGTGAATTCTAGTTCTTCCTGGCGCTGTTTAAATCCTCTAGTCATGCTCTTTTGCAATATCTTTTAGATTAAGGCACCAGCATTGTCAGCATTAACTTTTTATATCACAAAAAAATCTATTATTTTACTTTAATCACCTTATTTACAGGTATTCTACAGAATACATTCCCTTAAGGGGTACCATAAAGTTATTATGTTGTGATTTTTTAAAACAGATTTAGGCATAACTTTGGGATGCCTAAAGTACAGGAAATACTTAGAATAATTTGGCTCTTGTAGATTTTTCCCATCGTTCTATGTATTTAATTGGGGGTTTTTTGTATACTGCAGGTGCATTCACTCCTTGCATTTACATGTTATTGCAATAGCCATATAACAAACAGCTTCTCTTGTAGTCTGTGTCTTAAGGCACAGAGTGTGGAGTGGTGGAACTTTTCTGAGCTCTGTTCTGTCCCTTTCTGTATAACATTAACATTGACCTTGAACTCTGTGTTAGTAGTTTTAAACATATGGAAATGGCCTGTCTAGTGAGCAACATGGTTAAACTCAGTGATGGGTAGTTTCTCCTCCACCATATTGCACCTTAATTTACTTAAGCATTTTAGATATACTATATATATATCTATATTCTTCCAGTGCCTGAGGACTGGAGGAAAGCCAATGTCACTCCAATCTTCAAAAAAGGCAAGAAGGAGGACCCAGGTAACTACAGGCCAGTCTGTCTTACCTCCATCCCTGGAAAGGTGGTGAAACAGTCATGTTAGTGCCATCTCAAAACACATTGAAAGGAGGGTTAGCAGGAGTAATCAGCATGGACTCACCAAGGGGAAGTCATGCTTGACCAATCTGATAACCTTTCATGATGGAAAAACTAGATGGATAGGTGAGGAGAGGGCAGTTGACGTGGTTGTCTTCAACCTCAGCAAGGCTTTTGACACTGTCTCCCATGTCATCCTCACAACCAAACCTGAGAAGTGTGGATTGGGCAACTGGGTGGTGAGGTGCATTGGGAACTGGCTGAAGGGCAGAGCCCAGAGTTGTGATCAGTGGGGCTGCGTTCAGCTGGAGTCCTGTGACTAGTGGTGTGCCCCAGGGGTCAGTACTGAGTCCAGTCCTGTTCAATATATTCATCAATGACCTGGATGAAGGGATAGAGTATACCATTAGCAAGTTCACTGATGATACAAAACTGGGAGGGGTGACTGACACACCTGAAGGCTGTGTTTCCATCAAGCATGACCTGGACAGGTTGGAGAGCTGGGTGGGGAGAAACCTAATGAAGTTCAATAAGGGGAAGTGTAGAATACTCCATATGGGGAAGAACAACCCCATGCACCAGTACAGGTTAGGGATTGACCTGCTGGACAGCAGCTTTGGCGAAAAAGACCAGGGAGTCATGGTGGACAACAGGCTGACCACAAGCCAACCATGTGCCCTTGCAGCCAAGAGGACCAGTGGCATCCTGGGGTGCATTAAGAAGAGTGTGGCCAGCAGGTCATGGGAGGTTCTCCTCTCCCTCTACTCTGCTCTGGTGGGGCCTCACCTGGAGTACTGTGTGCAGTTCTGGGCTCCCCAAGTTACAAAGGACAAGGAACTACTGGAGAGGGTCCAGCACAGGCCACTAGGATGATAGGGAACCAGAGCATCTGCCCTGTGAAGAAGGGCTATGAGAGTTGGCGATAAGAGAAGTGGGTCTGTTTGGCTTAGAGAAAAGGAGGCTGAGGGAGGATCTCATCCATGTTTATAAATATAAAGGGTGGCTGTCAGGAGGATGGAGCCAGACTCTTCTAAGTGCTGTCCAGTGACAGAACAAGGGGTAATGGGCACAAACTGATACACAGGAGATTTCACCTGAATATAAGAAAATACTTCTTTATTCTGAGGGTAGCAGAGCACTGGAACAGGCTGCCCAGGGAGGTTGTGGAGTCTCCATCCCTGGAGACATTCAAAACCCGCCTGGATGTGTTCCTGTGTAATCTGCTCTAGGGGATCCTGCTCTGGCAGAAAGGTTGAACTACATCATCTCCAGAGGTCCCTTCCAACCCCTGCCATTCTGTGATTCTGTGATTATGAAAACAAAGTACTCTTGAACCTTAATTTAATTTTTTAAAATTGTGGTTATGATATAAAAACTTCGAAAACCCCCAACTTTTTATGCAAAATACAAAAGTAATAAGCAGCTTGTTTGATTTCAGGCTGATGATCTGGCTTGTCTTTCTTCAAAACCCTGCACATAAAAGTTAGATAGAATGCTTTTGAATTAATTATGTTACTGACATGTTTCTCATTCAAGTTATGCAAGCTCTGGTCCTCATGCTCTTGCTTAAGTGACATAATCCCCTTGCAGTGACTGCATCTGTTCTTCATATGGCACGAAGTTACCTTGCTGTCAGTTCAACGTAGGTTCACGGGGAACTTTCTGTATCAGATTTCTTTTGCATGTAATAGTTTGGTTTCTTTGCACTTTGCATAATGATTGTCCTCTGTACACTTGCATTTGCTTCACTTGGTACATCCTTCTTTTCTCAAGAAAGTTCAAGTCTGCCTCTGCCAGTGGTATTTCTCTGCTTCTAGTGCATATCGTAGTTACAGCTTGGTCTCTTGGCAGTGCATATTCCTCATTGATCTCTAAGGACAGTTTGTCCTCTCTGCTGGATTTGACTAAAAGACAATCAATTGTGGTCAGAAATAAGGTTTCTTAAAACTGTCTCACACGTAGCTGGTGCTTGGTGCTAGTGGACAGGATGTGATTCGTTAACGTTGAGGCGTTATGCAGTTCACTTGTCAGCATTCACTGGAGTCAACAGCACCTTCCTTATCTTCCAGGTAGAGGTGTTCGTATTGATTTGTGTGCAGAAAAGTGCTTCCTTCTCCATTGAGCTGAGTAGATATAAATCTGTGCAGTGCTGAAAGTTTTTAAAGATAGGTGAGATGTACCCCAGGATTCTCTGAATATATGGGAGATTTTTACTTAAAGATAGTAAAAAGGCTTTTGGAATAGGTTTTAAAATGTATTTTAGTGGGTTTGAAAAGCTGTTTTGTCACATCTAGCAGCTTGAGACATTGTACTATGATTGTTAGCTGAATTCAGGCAGATTCCAAAAGATCAACTATGGAGGTGGAAATACCTTAATAAACTCACCAATATTAACAGTTTTTATTACACTGGACACACAGTGTGCATTGTGATAATGAAAGTCATTGCTTTGCTGGTCATTGGAGGATCAGGACTGCACAAGGTTCAGACATGCTCCTATTTTTCTAAACCTGCTCTGTGCCCTTCATCGAATTCACAAAAAGTCCAGGTAGCAGCAGAGGTTACTCTGGTGGAATGTGACTGATCTCATGAGGATCTCTCAAAAAACAAGGTTGTGTTTTAGCATCTCTCATATCTCTATCCCTCATAATACATTTATCATGTATCTTGGCTGTGCCATACATATCTATCATGCAATATATCATGTCTGAGTCATATCTTACATATGTAAGTATAATATGTTTTGTGTATCACGTAGCATATCACATATAGCATATATTGCATGTCATGTATCTTCATAAGTATCTTATGTATCGCATACATCATGTATCATATCATACTGTGCATATCATATATATGTCAAAACCCACATATCCTAGAATTTTCCATCATTTTAGCACAAGTAACCGAGGACAAATGTTGAAGCAGGGAAGCCTGAAATGCCACTTCCATTTCATTGTGAAGAACATGGAATGATGAACATTTAGGGCCAGCTTTCTGCGATTCAATTAAAACCAAGAATGTTTCAAAAGCTTTGGCATATGTTTCTGCTCCCATTAGTTGGTTACATGAAGTATTCTGGCTTCCTCTGATATAGAATCCTTCTTGGTGACCAAAAAGGACTAGTGTAGTGATGACTTTGCAAAATCCAAAGGGTAAAACTCAAGCTGCTATACCCAAATAGGGAGTCTTTTTTTTTTAAGGTAGTATGAATATACCTGTCAGATTAAAAAACCCTTCAGGAACACCCAAAAGAAAAAGAATATCAATATCCAAGAATATTCCTTGTCACTTAAGATGTTACAGAAATCTTTCAAATGACAAGGTGGAAATCACTTTCACATCACTTGGTCTCTGAAAGTAAAACCTCTAGTGGTTGAACAGAAGTCATGCTGCTTTTAATTAGTGACAGAGTCATTTTTACTTAAAAAAACTGCCTTGCAAAAGAACAAGACATCTGAGTCCATTAAGAGAAGTGTGATCTGTGACTTTTTTCAGCCTGGGTCAGTATTTTTCTTAGGGTACAACAAACCTTTCCAGAGTGTTTTGCATCCTTCATCTACAATGACAAATTGAAATGTGATGCCATGTGGATAAGAAAGTAGCAGGCTAATTAGGTGCTGTGGTGTAATGTTGACAGGTTGATAGATCCATTAGGGTGGAAATGCTTTTGCTGTAGTGCCCACTATGTAACTGCTTGTAATCAAATCAAATCACTTCTAGGCTTCTCTCATTGCATTCTCTCTCTTAAATGCACAGATGTGCATGTGCATTTGCCTTTGTCTACTTTTGCTCATGCTTTTCCACAAACTTCTTGCATGCTGGAGGAGGGCAGCAAATGTAACATCCATCTATAAGAAAGGCAAAAAGGAGGATCTGGGAAACTATAGACCTGTCACTCTGACCTTGGTACCAGGGAAGGTCATGGAGCAGATCATCTTGAGTGTCATTAGAAGACATATAGAGGATAACCAGGGGATCAGGCACAGTCAGCATGGGTTTATGAAAGGCAGGTCCTGCCTGACAAACTTGATCTCATTCTATGACCTGATGACCCAGCTATTGGATGAGGAAAAGGCTGTGGATATTGTCTATCTGGACCTCCAGAAAGCATTTGACACGGTTCCCTGTAGAACTCTCATCAAAACCTGGCTGCTCATGGCCTGGATGAGCAGATGATCTGTTGGGTCAAGCCCTGGCTGGACAGTCAGGCCCAAAGAGTGGTGGTCAGTGGAGTCAAGTCCAGCTGGGGCCAGTCCCAAGTGTCCTCAGGGCTCAGTGTTGGGACCGTTTCTGTTTAAACATCTTTATTGATGATCTTGATAAGGACATAGAGTGTATCATCAGTTAGTTTGCAGGTGGCACCAAGCTAGGCAGGAGTGTTGATCTGCATGAGGACAGGGAGACTCTACAGAGAGAGACTTGCATAGATTGGATAATCCCCAGGGATCACCCCCATGCTCCTCAAGTCGTGGGCTTGGGAGAGCACATCCCATCAAGCCACTGTCTTCATTCCAGCCATCCCATCCTGCCCCAGGACCCAGCAGGCTGTGGCTCCAGCAGTCTGGGCTGTGTGGCCAAGATGTGACACTGCCCACCCAGGCCAGACCCACTGAAACACTTTCTCCCCAGGCAGCAGAAAAGCTCAGCCTGGCTGTCCCTGCCAGCCCACTTTGTCCATCCTCAAATTTCAACGCAGTGGAGGGGATGAACCAGAGCTCTCCTACCTGGTGCAAGTCACTCCTGCCCCGTGTTTATTCCAGCTGACCTTGGGTACTCTGGGAAGCAGCTCCCAGGAGCTGGAGCCCAGGGTGCTCACTGGCTCCTGGGACAGAGCAAAGGTAGAACAAGAGGGAAGGGCTTCAAGCTGCACCAGGGCAGGGTCAGACTGGACAGTAGGAACAATTATTTCCCAGCAAGAGTGGTCAGAGAGTGGAACAGGCTGCCCAGGGAGGTGATGGAGTCACCATCCCTGGATGTGTTTAAGAGTCATTTGGATGTGGTATTGGTGGATCTGGTTTATGGGAGAACTTTGTAGAGTGAGGATGATGGTTGGACTCACTGATCCCAAAGGGCTCTTCCAACCGGAATGGTTCTATGATTCTTAGAGCCTTTGTAGCCAGGAGACATGCTGTAGGAGGCCCTGATGTTGAAGGGATTAATGTTTTTATGTGCATGTCTCAACTGGCTTCCTCTTCTGTTTTTCTGTTCCCTTCTTGGTAATACCACTTTCCTGCTAGCTAGTGATGAGTGCAATGGGAAGCCTGACTGGAGAAAAGTTGGTTGACTGGGATGCTTTTCCCTTGGTATCAGACCAAGATAAAAGTTTTCATTCATGTTCCTGGCATGCTGCTATGTTGAGTAAGGCTGAATTTACTTGTCTTGTGTTCTTCTCTACCTATAGGACAAACAACAGAACCCAAACACATGCCTCAGTTTGACTGGCAGCACTTCCAAGCACTGATTTGTTCTGAAACCTTGTATATGTACTTCTGTGGAAGATCTGTCTCTTTAATAATAACATTGGCTTTCTAAAACCATGCTGATCAATCTGTTCCCACAGAAAGTTTGAAAATGTCTGTGAGCAGTCACACCAATATGACTGCCTGGATTTTGAAATGAGTAATTTTAATTGTGAGTTCTTTGTTAACCCTTTGCATGGATGTTCTTCAGAACTGGCTGTGTTAGGCAGTTGGAATTGAGACAGTGCTTTATTAACAGCCTGTTTCAAGTACATCGAGCTGATATTCCCACAGGTCTATGCTTAAGTGCATCTAATTTGTCTTGTATTGGATGTATTTAGCAGTCAGTAAGAGATCTTTAGTTCAGAATTCTGTGTTTTGCTATCATACACATGGCTGCTTTGGCTTTTCTCTTTGCTTGTTAGTTTGTAAATATTAATTGTCATATTTGTCTTCATTCCTAGCCAGTTTTCCTTTCTGCTTGCTTTAACAAACAATCCCTTCTGGATTTCTTTATGGCTTGCTTTATCTACACAAAGATCCCAGGTATTTTTCTACTAGATAAACAAATAGAATTACTCTTTCATACACATCAGTGATTCTTACGTGTTTGCCTTTGCAACTTTTACCTGTATTAATTATCAAATTACTATGCCCTGCAGGGAAGCAAACTGTGATGTTTGACTTATGCTTGCTACCTCTTGACTTCACTGAAGATTATAACTTCTTCAGATGAGCTTTGGTCTCATCTCTGAGTATATTTGGCAATAGTCTTCATTTGAAGAGCCCCTTTGTGACACTGTTCATGACACTGGAAGGCAATTACAGTGCTGATGCCTAACCTGGTGATGAACCTTTCTGTGAAGGATTAAATGGAACTTGGTGCCCACAGTGTTGCAGTTTCAAGCTGCAAGCCTGATTCACTGAGAAATGGTTTTCTAAGTGTGATTTTTCTTCAGTTATTTCTTAATTGGTGCTGCAATTCAAGGAGAGTTTTAATTTTAGTCTGAGAAAGAAATACTTATGTAAGTTAGAGGGGCCTTCCCAGTGATTGTTAATGATATGAGGAAGATGATGAATTGTATGGCTTCCTTTGGACATTCTTCTGTTCAAAATTGCTTTCAGAAGTTATGAGCAAGATGAGATTTCACTTTTCCCCTTTCTGTTTGATATTTTCAGTATGCAATTGACAGTAGTGGGGGAAAAAAACCCCAAAGATACTACCTAAAAGCATCCTGCAAGAGTAAATAGTTCCTAGATGAAGTACCTTAGATTAAGAACATGGCCTTCTTTAAACTATTTGTTATTTAGTGAGTGGTGGTTATAGTTGATGAGGTTTCTGAACTACTGTGATGTACCTTCTCAAAGAAAACCCTGTTTTTTCAGATATGTAAAAATTAGTCTAATTCAAACCATTTTGAAGCTGTTCCCTTACTTTTTCAGATCAAATGATATTTCAATACTCTTTCATTTTCTAAGTGCAGCTTTGAAATAAGCATTATGAACCAAGCCTTATTAAAAGATAATTCTAGCTTCCTAATCAAGGACTCTTTAGTTCCTCCTGTATTTTTCCCCTGGCAATACATAGAAGATTTGCTCCAGAGAATACTGAAAAGATTCAAACTGTTTATTGGAAAGTGGGTTGCAAAAGGGCATACAAAATTAGAAGTGATACAGCAAGGGAAGATCAGCCCTTTTGTAATGTAAAAAATAAGAGAATGTTGAACTGATCCAGTAGCCTTTACTATTTATTTACAATCAATCAATAAAAGTCATTGAACTAAAAGATATCTATGCTGATAAGAGCTCTGGAGAAGAACAGACATTTATAGAAACAAAGAAATAGCTGTGGAATAAGTTGCTGATTTTAATAATTACCAAAAGAGTTTTCATGAGTAACTTTCTTCAGAACATCATAAGCCTCTAATGAAAGAGATACAGGAGGAATTTACCTCTAAGACAAACTGTTGCTCATGTCCACTTTTAAGTAACCAGCAGTCTGTTTACAGAAGCAAAACTGTGTTTGACCTGACTGATATGACAGCCAGATTTTCTGTAGGAATTTCACTGTAGCCTCTTTTACTGAAATACCCCTAAAAACCTAATGTTAAAAATCAAAACTTCCGTTTTGCATTTCTGTACAGGAACTTTTGTCATTGACTTAAGTGTAATGAAGTTGGCGTTAGAATTTAATTTCTGAGCTACTGGCTATATGGCAAAATGTATGAGGAATGAGAGTGACATTAAATAGAGTCAAACATAAATGGTTTTGCCTTTTCAAGGGTAGAAAAAACCCACAACTGTTAAATCAATCCAGAACGTTTCATTTGACCCAGGACAGTGTGTGTTTCTCTTGCTCTACAAATGAGAGAGAAATAAAATAAGCTTTTGAATGTTTATAAATTATGGATTTTTTTGTTGTTGTTGTTGCTCTCAAATGTCTGAATCTAGAATATGAAACATTTCTCATTTTAAAAAACGTCATTTTTAGCTGACTTTGTAAATTATCATTCTTGTTAGAAAACATAATCTTTGGTGCATGTAGTATAATAAAAGTGTCCTGTTTTGATTTATACCATGAACAAGAAGGAAATCAACTCTTTTCCTCAAAGAAGACATTTTAAGAACAAGAACTTGTTTAAATTCTTACGAGTTAAACTACATATGAAAGAAACTTAGACAATTTTAGGTTTAAAAGAACAGAGCTGAGCTTAACTATCTAGAGCATGGCCACCTCATAGTGGCTGATAGCAGCCTGGTTAGTAAGCAGAAAAAGGATGATTAAGCTAAAGTTCCAGCAGTTGTAGCAAGTGTCATGCTAGCTGGAAAGAAAAAAAAATCAAGCCAAAGCAAACAAACAGAAAAGGACAGATCAAACAAAAAACAAACTCTGTTGCAGTTCCAGTGATTAGTCTAATGTTTTACTGATACTGTGTTTGTGTCGTGTCATGAATATACCTTCTGGGATGAGACAGCAAGGCTGACAGTGTCTCAATGCAAAGCAGAGGCAGAAGAAACCCTCAAAAATTCATGCACAGGAACAAGGTACTATTTTGGCTTTTGAAATCTACATGAGCCATCCTTGGACAGATGATTTCCTGTAATCAGAATGATTTCAATGCTTAAAAATTTTTCATGATTGCAACCAGGACAACTACATTTTTTCCATTGTATTAGTGTAGGATGGATAAGATGCTAAGTAAGAATAAATTACTCATTGCATGAAAGACCTTGGATTGGCAAAGCCTTCTTAGGAGGGCTGTGTTTGTTTGTTACATTTTGCTATAACTACAAAACAGGATTATTCTCTTAAATCAAGATTTCTAGACAATATATGTAAAAGTTGGTTTGACTTATGGTTACATTTAAGACTTACAGTAACTACAACAGCTTATGCACTGACTATTCAAAAGCCTTTGGAAAAGGCCATTGTTGTGGTGCCTGAACAGGACAGTAATTTAGATGGTAATTACATGACAGAAATTACACCAAAACATGCTGCAGTCTGTGCTTACCCTTTTAACTGATGTTGAAGTTGAGGTATTAGAACATGAGGATTCAGGGACGAGGAGCTTAACCAAGATAAGGAGATATTTCATTTTTTTGAGAGAGACTAAATAGGACAACAAGGAACATACAGACTAATAAAGATATGGCCTTTGCTGAAATACCACAAACCAATGCAGTATGTTTAATAGTGTAGAAAACAGTTGATTTCCAAGGAAGCTGAGGAATAGACTGTTTACTTCAAGATGATGTATCAATGGCAGGGAGGTAGAGGAGGATTTTAGAGGCAACTAGAAAGCCAAATAAAAATTCAAGAGAAGGAAGAGTTTTTCAGAAGCCAGCTGGTCTTTTCCATCCCCACCACAGGAAAAGGAATAGAATAAGGTTATACAGGAGAGGAGAAATCACTTTTGCATCTGACTCATGTTTCCTTACTTGGATGACCCCATTTTCCATTGCACTGTCACAGTTTCTGTTAAAAGTTTCTATCATGTCTCCTCATTTGCCTCTTGAAATATTAGCAGATTTTCCCTCAGAGTTTTTCAGAAATGTTCCTGTGAGTTGTCATTCCACATAAAATAAGGAAGGCAGATTTCAATCCTTCTTGGTCCACATCAAACTAATTTATTTGGGGGAAGGCTGAAATTTGGTTTTGGAACCTGTAGCTGAAGTGGGTTAATCCTGAATATAAAAAGCCCCTCTCGTCACAGACTCCATTAGATTCAGCTCAGCTGCATTTCAGTTCCAAGGATTTCATAATCCAGTATATTTTCAATGTAATTGACTGTTGCAAGACACAATTGATTGTCTGGGATTTATGACTTCATCCATACTGATAAATATATTGTATAGTGGGCATCAAAGGCCTTATGGTTAGTGAAAAGAAAATTGCTGGAGAATGAGCATCTGTGATGGCTGCCAAAAGGATTATTTTTTTATTAGACAAGAGAGCAAAAGAAAAAAAAGTTATAGTAGATGCAATGTTTGGCAACAGCCCCTGAAAATGCATTGAGATACTAGGATTAAAATAATACTCTGCTCATAAAATTTGCATGCTTCTTGTGCTCTCTTCACCTCCTAGCTGCTGTAGCACTAGGAGTATTTTTGTCCTATCTTTTTTAGTCAGGTTTTATGATAATTTTTCTGTGTTCCCCACTCAAGCAAAATAGCTAAAAATACCCATGTTATAGGAGAATTAAGTTGTCACTTAACAAATGTAATTAATTTTATATTGCTAAAATACGCAGATTGTGAGAAACTCTGGGCTAATAAGGGATCCTTCACATAGAATTTGATGAAGTAATCATAGAATCATTAAGGTTGGAAGGGACCTTAAAGATCATCAAGTTCCAACCCCCCTGCCATGAGCAGGGAACCACTAGATCAGGTTGCACAAAACCTCGTCCAACCTGGCCTTAAAAACCTCCAGGGAAGGGACATCAACAACCTCCCTGGGCAACCCATTTCAGTTCCTCACCACCCTTATAGGGAAGAATTGCTTCCTAATATCTAACCTAACTCTCTCCTCTCTCAGTTTAAAACCATTACCCCTTCTCCTATCACTATCTTCTCTGATTAAAAGCCCCTCCCCAGCTTTCCTGCAGCCCCTTCAGGTACTGGAAGGCCACTATAAGATCTCCCTGGAGCCTTCTCTTCTCCAGGCTGAACAGCCCCAACTCTCTCAGCCTGTCTTCATGGCAGAGGTGCTCCAACAGCTCCATGTGTTTCCTGTGCTGAGGGCACCAGAGCTGTACACAGCACTCCAGATGGGATCTCACCAGAGCAGAGTAGAGGGGCAGAATCCCCTTCCTGGCTCTGCTGGCCACACTTCTTTTGATGCAGCCCAGGATGCAGTTGCTCTCTGGGCTCCAGCACACCCTGGTGGCTTATGTTGAGCTTCTCATCTACTACCACCCCCAAGTCCTTCTCCTCAGGGATGCTTTCCAGCCATTCTCCCCTCAGCCTGTATTTGTGCCTGGGGTTGTGCCCACCCAGGTGCAGGACCCTGCACTTGGCCTTGTTGAACTTCTTCTTCTACCTCTTGTGAAGCTACCTCCTGCTGCCTTTTCCCTAAGGATGGCAGGGTGGGTGCAGCTCCACCAATCTATTTCCCTTTCACATTCTCATACGGTCCTTACCCTCTCCACTTCCTGCTTAAGCTCAGCAGCCAGGCTGAGCAAATCATTCACCTGGTGGCAGCGCACACAGATGTTGTCTTTGCTGTCACCCTGTAAGAGTGACAGACTCAGACACTCCATGCAGTGGATGTGGTGGTGTTGCAGGGAGGAAATGCAGTTATTCAGCCAGAATTTTGGTTTTCACAGGAGTGTATAATTTCATCAGTATTTCCTGTTTAAAGCATTAGACCTAGAAACTTGATATACACTTCTCAAATCTGATGCATTTTTCCTTCATGACTGTAACTGCTCTGTGCATCAGCTTCTTTACTGTAAAACAGAAATAGTACTACCTCCCCACTTCTCTTTGTCATTTCTTTAGGTTCTAAAATATCTAGGAGAAGAAATGGACTGCATGACTGTAATTTGCTTGCTGGTAATATCTTTGACGTGTGACACACATGATGAATGCCATACCTTCTTCCTTACCTGTGAGATACCTGAACTTGAAATGTTCTGTTGATGTTGTTCTATATGTTGATCTATAAGAAAAACAGGAAATTTATGTCACTGTCAGGGGAACCATTTCAGGACATTCTGTAAATTGGAACCACAGGGTAATGCAACCAGAAGACAAGTTACTATGGATGTGAGCATCTAGTGTAAAAAGCTGATCCTATTGACTTCAAGGCAAAATTCCCACTGACCTTGGTAAAGCTGGTATTTTACCCTGAAACTTGTAATTAAGTTAGCTAAGAAGCTGATCAAAACACTATGGTAAAGTTACTTTGCACAAGATGCAGAAATAAATGCACCTCTCTATGTAGAGAAAACTCATATATCATAAATCAATTGAGCTGAATAAAAATACATGGCTGGGTCATGCTTGTTTTACGCATGAGTCAGTACACTTTCTATCTGCAAGTTACAAGGTGGTTACTGTTAGTGCATGCTGAGGTAAGTTGGATTTAGAAGGATGCTCAAACTGAAAACCTAATACTGGCTTACAGAAAGATGGATAATGTTTTTTTGAGGAATGCTTTGTTTCCCACTGTAGGGCACAGTTGTCACTTCAGGGGATGACACATCCACAAGGGTGGTAATTCCTCGGTCCGTTGCTTTGTAGGCATGAGCCTCTGTTTCAGGGTCACCTGCTGTTGTTTGAGATGTGGGGTGATTTTTCTGCAGTGTGTATAGTATGAGCTCATTGACTTCCTACCAAACTTGCAAATGTACCAAGCAAAGGTGAAAATGTGTTTCAAGGGTAGTTGACAGCAAAACCTATTTCAGTAGTGACAAAATTTTGTATCCAACTGAATCCAGTGGGACTTAGCCCCATGATTGAAACCAGGTATATTTTTCAGTCTTTATTATGGCACTTACTGCAGTTATGTTCTTGAGGCATTTAAGTTTTGCCTTTAAGCTTCACTGTTTACTAATGTAAAACTAATCCCTATAAATACCGGATTTTTTTCTAGTAGCGATGCAGAGAGAAACGTACGTACGGGTCACATGCAGTCAGTGCCAGCTTTTTGCTGGAATGACCTGGAATACCATGCCAGAACCTGTTTCAGATGTGAGCTGAGCTTCACTTCCTCTGTGCCTGTACATGAGGCTTTCAGAGCTTATTTCCAGTCTCTCTTCCCTATGTGCACTCTAATTAAAGACTTATAAATGGCAGGTGTTACAGGTGGAAACCATTTCTTAGGCAGGTGGCTGTATGGAACAAAGTACAGCACTGATGCCAGTGGCTTGTGACTACTGACCATATACAAATAAATGTTACACAAAGGCAGAAATTTCAGTGTGCAGTTAATGCATCTGGTGCATTCCTGTATTTTTCCTCAACTCCATTGGGTTCAATGGGGAGGGGGTGTTCAATGCTTGATCTCTGTGAGGTCAAGAAGCAAGATTTATCTGAAATTCTAGAAAGAAAACCTGCTGAAAGCCCAAGCTTTCAATACAATAAGCACTTTTTACATCCACTAAAACAAAGGATGTGAAACAAAGGTTGGGGCCTGTGACATTACACTTGGCAGCACAGCTTGGCTTTACCTGTTTTTTCAGTTACAAAAATGCATGCTCATTTAAAAAAAAAAAAAAAAAGATAAATTGATTGCTGAAAGCCACTTTCTGTTGCTCTGCATGTCTTTTTTTTTTCCTTTTGCTTGGCAACCTCCACACCTGCTGTTCTCACTACTAAAAATTGTCCTTTCTTTTCTTCTGCAAGGATTTCTGCCTAAGATGAGAGGACAAAGGGTTCACTAGCATTTTATCTTGGTTCTGCTGCCTTGTAGCTTTCAAAATGAAGTTCTCGTTAGCAATTCAGTGTTCTCAGGGCTCCAAAATTTAGGGATTTTAATTAGAATGGCTGTTAGCTGGGATGATTGCAGTAGCACAGGCGTGTACTGCTCTTAAAAAACAGCTGTTTAATGTCTTCTTTAAGTGTATGGTCTGCAGCAGTGTGAGGCTGGCGTGTTTAACAGCAATGGGGCAAAAAAACAAGTGAAAGGAAGTTGCACCTGTCCTCTACCCTACAATTTTTCTCACCAACATTTGCTGGTTGGAGGCTCCTACAGTTTCCTCTTTTCTGTAGCTGGTGCAGCTCCTTATCCTGTTCTAGTCTGCTTAAGAACAGCCTTAATTTGTGATGGTGCTGAGAAATATATCAGTATATGAAAGATCTGAATATGCCATTGCTGATGTTTTAAGGCGGAAGACTGGTTCTTTCTCAGTTTACTCCCATGTGTGGTTTTCATCATTGTCTTTCATAAGAGGGTGAGAAAGATTTGACCAAAATGTTTCCTGGAATCCAAAGAGTTATTTGCCTCTAAAGGGAACACTGTTTCACGTTTCAAAAGTGACAAAGTCTTCCCTTTGAACAAATTTGCACAAGAGCCAACCCATCCCAGAAACAGCACCACTGCCATGAATGTGGCAGGATTTTGTCAGTTCACCCCAGGTTAGTACCTGGTCCACTTTATTGATCATAAGCCTTTTTGTTGCCAGCAATAAGGTCATATCAAGACTGCAGCATAAAGCCAGATGATCTGGTTCTAGGTGATTAAGGAAGTGGAACATCTTCCTTAAAGGCTGAGGGAGCTGAGTCTCTTCAGCTTGGAGAAGAGGAGACTGAGGGGCGACCTCATCAATGTTTACAAATATGTAAAGGGTGAGTGTCAGGAGGACAGAGCCAGGCTTTTTTCAGTGATGACCAGTGATAGGACAAGGGGCAATGGGTGCAAACTGGAGCATAGGAGGTTCCTTGTGAATATCAGAAAGAACTTCTTTCCTGTGAGAGTGACAGAGCCCTGGAACAGGCTGCCCAGAGAGGCTGTGGAGTCTCCTTCTCTGGAGACATTCAAACCCACCTGGACACGTTCCTGTGTGATGTGCTCTGGGTGACCCTGCTCTGGCAGGGGGGTTGGACTGGGTGATCTTTTGAGGCCCCTTCCAACCCCTAGGATTCTGTGATTCTCTGATTCTGTGAACAAACTTAAATACTGGAAGCAACCCGTAGTGCTTCACAGGGTAGATGAGTGTACACGTGGGTCTGCACTAGGACAGCTCGTGTGCTTTCAGTTCACATTTAGAACTGGCTTGCAGTGCAAGTTGAGATGTTTTTCCTTTAGGAATGTTGGAATAACGCTGCCAAAATACTTGTAGTGCAGATCCATCTATGTCAGATAAGCTACACATTGTGATGGCATAGTAAAGTGATTCCTCATGAGGTAAAAAACTCCACAATCTTTGCTAGTTTAACCACAAATGGCATCTTCTTCCAGCGCTGCAACATTAATCAGGGGCTGCACCCTTTCCTGATTTAGCTGTGCCAGCAAAAGTAGCTGGTTTTCCCATTGCAGTGTGTTCTGGTTTTCAAACGTGTTAAATAGCATAGTGACATTTTTGAGCAGGATCATTTCAATACTTGCTGGACAGAAAACCATTTTAGAGCCTTTTAGAAAGCACTAGGCAGGACATGCTGAAGGTAATAACTTTGCAAGGACTGGTGCCTAGTGGTTAGCCAGAGTTTAAGTACTGCTTGGTACCCATACAGGGGCTTGGAATGTCTAACTTGTTCATTAAGAAATGGAGTATGAATTCATATTTGTCAAAGCAAACATCCTTTCTAAAACTGGTGGAAAGAAGAAAAGAGTATTTATGAAAATTCTGAATTCCTTTGAATTTGACATGTTTAAATTAATCCTTTTTTTCTGAGTCTGCTTTAACTTTTGTTTAACTTATGCCTCATATTTTTTCACTTGTAAACAAAATAGTTTTATAAACTCTTACAAACCCAGAGCGAGGAAAGGTTAGACACCAATCTGTTTAGATGCAGATCATGTTTAACGATGTTCAAGAATGTCAGAATGAAATAAAATGTAGAAGTCAGCAGACTTTTCACAGGAAGGTTAGTTTTTCAAAGGAGGCCATTTTTGACAGGAAAGTATATCAAAAGTGTTCTCATAGAAACTATAGGTAGTTCTAAATGTCAGGATCTGAATCCACATTGGTGAAACAAAAAATTTACTTACACTTGTTTTCACTAGATAAGTTATTGATACATTACTTTTATGGATAATAAAAATATATTAGGTTTACTACCATATTTATAGATACACATCAGGTTTTAGAGCTACACTACAATATAGAGATGAGCAGTATTTGTCTGTCTATTAGATTTAGGAGATTTTCAAAACATCCTTGTTATAAAACAGCTAATTTTGCCTTCATAACTTCTTCTGTGTTTCAGTAACATCTTTAAAATTGCATGGACAAACTGTTTCCCATAAAGTAATAGAAATTACATTATTTATTTAAGAGTTGGAAATTGAAATAGTTTAGATTAAAGTATTTTTGCTCTGGTTCTGTACTGAAAGTAGCTCAAAAACAGAAGTGTAGGTTTCCCTAGAGAAGAGCTTTGCATTTCTTAAAAGCTGAAATGCTAACTTGATTAACAATAAAGTTTTGTAATCACTTTAAAATGAATCCTCTTGCTCTCAAGCTGTCTTAGAAAATGATTACAACACTGCATATGTTTCCTTATCATTCCTGGCTCATGGGAGACCAAAAGCATTCAGAATTTCAAAGTCAAAATTCAGTTGTTTCAGATTGCTTTTTTTTTTCCATTAGTAGCTTAGATTTGATAGTTTCATTTTACTAGACTTATGTATTAATTCACTAATAAAGCACTCCTTTCAGCTTACACAGCTGGCTAAGCTTAGAAGTTGGTTGCACAAAATCACTAAGCCACCTTGTTTGACTCAGTAGCTCATCCAGGTGTACATCTGAACTGAGTGTAGCTCATTAAAAATTGGATGACTACAACAAATCTTTGTCAGCTGCCTACACTCCTACTGATGCAGTACATGCAAATGAGAGTGTATGACTATTTCAGTCTCTTAAGACAACTAAGTGGTGTTCAGAGCATTAGGAAAGGTTGCAGCTCTTGGCTGAAGGAGTTACCAGAAGTGAGAAAGTTGCCACTAACTTGGAGCTGAAGTCAGTTATCAGTGTCAGTAAATAATCACAACTGCAGCTGTTATTTTTGCATGGCTGACTATCTCCCCAGAGTAATTTAAGTATTTTTCCTCAAAATGAGTTCTGATGGATGCAGTGAAGGGCTGGCCTTATTCTGACCGTCATCAGCAATAAATCCAGGAAATAAAATATTTATAAAATCATTATGGTTGGAAAAGACCTTCAAGGTCATCGGGTCCAACCATTAACTCTACTCTACCAAGTCCAGCATTATGTCACGTCCCCAAGCACCACATCTACATGACTTTTAAATACATCCAGGGATGGTGACTCAACCATATTTATCCTACCAAATGCAAATACAGAATTTATTGCATCAAGAAATTGATTAGCTAAAGTTTTTTTGCACTACAGATACATTATAGTCGTATCTTTTAATATCTTCAGTTTTGCTACAGAAGAAGCGAGGAATTTGGCTGTCAAGGTTTTGTGCTGTCTTAGGGAAGTTTCTCAGGAGTTAAATTTTGTATTTAAAAGGTCTGAATGTACCACGGATTCTCTAAAATTAATTCTCTTGTAATAGAGGAATCATTTGCTTTTGTGTCAGATTCTACTGCATAAGGTACAGCCTAGTAAGAACTGCTATAAACCCATTTCCAATTTGCATGTGTATGATGTGTCTCTCAAGCTGTAAGTGCAGCA
>NW_009954537.1:623996-625424 GCF_000747805.2 Chaetura pelagica | reverse complement strand
GGTAAAAGAGGCAGAAAATAAATGAGCTTTTGACATTGAGGCTTTGACAGTTTGGAGTTGTTGCATGTACAGTTTTCTGGGCCGTGTCCTGTTGCCAACAGCTCTACACTGCTTGCAGTTCACCAGATGGTCTTCAGGCTGTACTTACTAGATTTATTTCTTTGAACTCATGCATGTTATCTCTTCATAGCTTATTGGAGAATAGCTGGGGGAAATAATAAGTATGGGGGTGAAATAAAACAAAGTAGTTCATATTTTCAGTTTATAAAATAAGAGGGAAGAATTTCGTTACCAAGTTAGTGTAACATAAATTGACTTATATTTAGAAATGCTAGAACACTAACTGCAGTTGTGTAGAGACTCACACTTGTTAAGCATATGTGTATTAAGGTGTTTTTAGGGAAGAGACACTGAGTAATGTTAACGCTGCACTGAATCTGAATGGTTTTCTGCCAGCAGTTCCTTTTGATAGATTGTTTCCATCGTTTCAAGACAACTGTCAACTGAAAACTAGTACTCATTTTTCATAAACGTTTCCCTGAGGTTATTACAGTGTGAAACCACATTTTCTTAATAATCAGGTTTTCTTTCATGGCAGTTACATTGTTGCCTTTGTAATAGGGCTGTAATTTCATTGTAATAGCATTCATGATCTCATACTAGATGCATTTTTAAGCCCATTTTAATATGAGAAGTGAACAGAGATGGACTTAGAAGTTAGGCTTGGATCACAGCCTTCTCTTTTCCATCTAATTTTGAACAGCTTTCTCAGTCACTGTGATTGCCTCAGCCACATTATTCATCCCCTAACTGCAGCCACAATGCAACCAGTGTTGTGTTGTTTCCAGATGAGCAAATTGGTTGAGAGGAGGTGGAAGAAGTGCAGCAAAGCTAATGTGTCTGAGGTTAGTGATGCTATTTTCCAGGAGGAGACTGGGAAATAGGAGATTATGGAAATCAGAGCTTTTCTAGGTCTCATTTAGTAGTAACTGTGAAAGATGACCATGTCCCAAGAGAAAGGAAGAAGTGAGAGGAAGCCTGTCACATGGTCTGGCATGACTTCCTAGAGCCTGGTCACTGGTACTTACTAAGATTGAATGGCCTGCTGGACATTAGTGCAAAAAAAGAGGGAGTCATCCTCAGTTATGTACTGAGTTATGTGGTGATATACTTTTATCTCTGTAGTTATATCTGTATGTAAAAGTATCTGATGTGGTATAAAAGTGATATACCTATATATTCTTTGATTAAATGAGAATCAGCAGAAGCTCTATGGCTCTCTGCACTTTTTTTATGCTGTAGTTTTATTTACTTTGGAGGAGTTCGCAGCTGTTGGTGTATTTATTAGGTCCTTCTGGGCACTAACAAAACATAAACTGAAACCAAAATGACACTGAAGTTACAGCCTTGACAAAAACTGCAGAGCCA
>NW_009954537.1:619678-623958 GCF_000747805.2 Chaetura pelagica | reverse complement strand
GGAAAGATTTTAAGAAGTGGAAGTTGTTAACCTAAGAAAAGGCTGAGTGAAGATACGATTCTTTAGTGTGAGGGAGGTGAGACACTGGCACAGGGTGCCCAGGGGGGTTGTGGAAGCCCCATCCCTGGAAGTGTTCAAGGTCAGGTTGGATGGGGCTTTGAGCAAACTGGTCTAATAAGAAGTGTCCCTGCCCATGCAGGGGGGTTGAAACTAGATGATCTTTAAGGTCCCTTCCAACCCAAACCATTCTTTGATTCTATGATAGTACTCCTTGTACGCATTCATTAAGGTCTGATGCAAAGAGAGGTGTAGTCACTGTATCTCTAGGTAAATTGTTCTCCACCTCCACTGGGGATAGAATGGGCTTGAATCAAAGCAAAGGAGCTGCAAATTAGACAGGAAAAACTTTCCAGCTGTGAGGTTAGAGAAACACTGGAAAGTAATTGCTTGAGAAGGCTGGAAAACCCCTGCTAATGGTGGAGATTCTGTGAGCTTCTGCTAGTTTAGATGTACCTAATCCTGTGACAGAAAGATGGATTAAATAATCTTTTGATTTGCCTCATTTTCTGTTATTCTGTACAGAGAGCTAACTTGTGAGGCAGTGCTGATGTACTTGATAAATTCTCTTGCTAGCTCCTTTTGTTCTTTCTAATAACCCAAAAATGCAAAATGTGCAATGTTTTCAAACATCTCTTGTAAACATAGCTTTTATTTTCCTTCAGAGTGAGGGGAAATTATCTCGACGTAAAAATCTTGCCACGTGAAATGGTTATTTCTCTTGGCAGCTTTTCTTTCCAATGATTCACTTATTCCCTTCAAGAGAAGGCAGCCTGATAAAACTGTAGGGATAACCAAAGCAATGCATGTAGCAGCAGAGTTACAGTGTGTGAGTAAAAGGTGAAATCTGGCATAATTACCTGGTACATGTATCTGGTCTCTGCACCTGAAGTCCATGACAACAGAGGAGGTTAAAGGCAAACGAGTTAAGTTTCTGTAGTGGTGGTGACATTAGAAGTTACAGTGCAATTGCAGGCTCTTCATCAGCAGAAACAAAGTCACCCACTTGCTGTGGGTGCTCTGTCTCCTATTAATGTCTGTTCTCCTTGATCAAAACATTACACCACCTTTCATTTGAATGCTGCTCTCTTCTAATCAGTCATTATTGCATCTTCTGCAAGGGAAAGCCATATTCCTAACATCATCCTTTTTCTGTGAAAGCACAATACTTAAAAAACAAACACATGAGTTAGGACCATTTCTTCAATTTATAGACACGTTGACACACAGAGTGAAAAAAAGTCTCTAAAACTGATTCCTCAACCATTTCTTTAGTCTGTGATGCAGCTGCAGAGATAGTTTTGATAGCTGGCAGAAGGGAGGAGGTGGGGTGAGGATCCAAGGACATGGAAAAGGATGGGCATTCTCTGTCTCTCCACAGTGACCACAAATTTGCTTAAATGGTTCATTAAGAATGAAAGTTGGTGTACTAGACCACCCCTCTAATTGCTGATTTACAGAATTAGAAAGAAAACTTAATCTCTTAGTCTTCAGGCCCTCATTAAAAAGAAGGAAGCTCCGACCAAATCTTCCTTTCCTCTTCCCTTCCATTGGAATTCTCTAATAAAGGCCCTTTCAGTCTTGAGTAATAATAATAATATTAATAATAATAAGTTATTCAGCTAGATCACTGCTAATTACCATGTTCCTGTCACCTCTATGCTGTGACCTAGCTCTTGGAAATATTTGGTATGACCTAGGCACTTTCTTTTAACATGCCACCTGTTTTGTCCATCTCTTCCACCTGGCTGGTTGAGCTCTAAAAGCTCAGAGACATCCTCAAGATACTGCACTAAGTATGACTGCTTTACTCAGAAAACAGCATGTAAAAAGGTTTTCAAAATGGCCAAGCAGTGAGTGGTTAGTAGTACCTCTGTCCTCCTAAAACCAGTCAGATTCAGTTTAGTTGTCACTGAATCAGTAGTAATAAAATCAGAGCATTTCCTTGGTATCACAAGTATGTATGTATGTATGTGTACATCTATATGGATTCTGTCATTCTCCTGGCCTTTGATGTGTGGCTCTAGTGTTCTAGGCTCTGGCTCTGATCTTCCCAGCTGGCACTTAAAAAAATACAAGGGTCACAACACTTGGATGAAAATGCCAGTTTCGTTGTTGTCAATTCTATGGGACATAATTGAATAAATCTCCTCTCTGAAGAGCTTCTAGATTTCTACATACAGTCAGTACTGATTCAAAAATTACCAGTAAGGCTGTATGTACTCTATTACTAGCAAGCCTGTACTGTAAAAAAAGTATTCTTTTTATTTCCAAAAGCATTTTTGTCTTATTTCCAGTCTGAGTTAGTTTCCTACAACTGACATGCTTTTTTCTTTCTACTCAACTTGCATGCTGTTAAGAGAGATATTTTACAGAAATCTACTGTGTTGTATCTATCCTTTAACTACTTTCATCAATGACAACACTGAGATAAATAAAATTTACCATAAGCCCAGAGTGATATGCATTTATTATTCTCCTTAATTATGTATTAATTTGATTATATATTAACAATTCAACTAACTTTTTCTAGATCCACATCACACTCACAAAATTGTCATGACCTGAATGATCTCATTTAATTCTAAAAATGGCCTTGGATTTCCTCAGGTCCTCTGAAAGCTGCCATAGTTTCCCAACAAACTGAAAAAAGGATTTATATGTCCCTCAACTTTTATGTGTCCCTCACCCTTTATATGTCCACCACTTCTAAAATTATTGGATACAAATTTCACAGGATTGCAAATATCAAATTACAAACCTTAGTACCAACTCATTAATGTATTCTTTATATGGAACTATTTAATAGTGTCACCTATCCCAAACATCTGTCTCTTCCCAGATACACAACAGAAGTCTTTATTGATCTATTTTTAATTAATTGTTACTAAAGGTAAGATTTCCCTAGTAATGCATCACTATGAGAATTTCTGCAACTTTGTATTAATCAGGAAAAAAATCTTACTTCTTTTATTCCTAACAATTTCATCAATAGCTTGTTCTTTCTATCTGCTTTTCTTTATTAAACAGAACCTCTGGCTTATGTTCAATATTATTCCTTTTTATGCAATTCTAACTTCAAGTCTGATTGGTGTTTTAATAAACATGACATTCCTTCTGAAAAAATGTGGCAGCTTTTCAAACAGGATTGATGCTTGGAAATATTCTCAATTAGCATTCGTAGTTTTCTGCACTTTTTATTTTCCTCATGGTGTTATTGTTTCTAATTGTTTTCCCCTTGGAAGAACTGGCTTATTTTAATGCTACAAATACAGTGGTTTGTGTGTTAATGTGCTTGCAGATGACAGCATAAACTATCATGATTCCTTGTACCAAAGTTACACTGATTTTTAGGTTTGTGGTCTGCTGTCTTTCATATGCTAAGGTGTCTTCTTAGAGAATCTGCTTGTGCTGGACACAGCATTTTGTGGTGGTGAAAAATGTTTTGTCTCTAAACACTTTGTAGACAGCATTGTGCCTCCTCTCCTGTGCCTACATATGTAACTCAGAATGTAATTGTTCATCATAATGTTGATTTTTCACCCCCTCCCCCTTTTGTTACTTGCCAGCGCAACTGTCTTGGGATTTTAATATGATTCTGTAGATTGTAATAACCATCTATTAGTGAATACCTAGTATTTAGAAGTTAAAGCCCTGATTTCTTAAGCATTTGACATCATGTGGCTATTGAGCTTTCAGAAACAGTGTAATTTTTCACATAAATTGCCATTTTCTTATCTTTTTTTTCCAAGTTGCTTCTTTATAAACACCTTAGAACAATTTATTTTTATATAGCAACCCAAGACTTAGACCCACCACACCAGCTTTCAGCAGCACCACCTTGGCTTTCTGATTTGTAGCCCAAGCTCCTGCTGTTGTTGCTCAAACAAAACATTTACTTCTTTATTATTCTCTACTGTCAACTTGTGTCCAGGATACTGAAGACTCTGTATGTCAGGCATAATTCTGCCTTAGCAGTGACAACAGCAGCAACCTGATCCAGTGGGAGGTATCCCTGCCCATGCAGGGAGGGGTGTTGGAATCAGATGGTCTTTAAGGTCCCTTCCAACTCAAACCTTTCTATGATTTGATGTTGATCACAATGCTTGCACTAGCCTCTGCTAGAGCTGTAGAAGGTACAGCTGGTGACTGTGCATTTGGACTTGCCCAATTGTGGTCCTGTTCTACTAGGTTAGCCTTTTTGTGATGTCTGCCAGCTGAAC
>NW_009954537.1:569719-618313 GCF_000747805.2 Chaetura pelagica | reverse complement strand
GACCAAAAAGGAGGTGTCTGTGGAGGAGCCGTGCAAGCTGCCAGCTCCCAGGTGAGCAGCTTGGTCTGGGCAGGGTGATGTGGTTGGTCAAGCCTGCAGGTTCTGCTGGGGATGCTCAGCAGCACTGAAACACGGGGGGTGTTTTGAGTTGGAGCCCAGGCCCCTGGGGAGCAGAAAGACAGTGGGAAGAAATGGTGAAGCTGGGTATTGCCAGCTCTGCAGGTAAGGAGGCTGCTGCCAGAGAGTAGAATAACTGACCTCTTTCCTCCTTTGCAGTGATTCAGTGTATTTCTCCTTCCCTGACCTCCCCAGAGAAGAAATGGGGTCATCAGAGTCCCCAGTGATGCACCCATACTCTGATGGGGAGCTGGTCTCTGTGGACAGGTGAGGAGCAGAGCCAAGGAGATCTTCTTGGCTTCAGTGAGGGCAGGGGATGTGCCCTGTTGCTGGGAAGGTGGTAAGGAAAAGGGATTTGGGGGTGTTGGGAGAGGAGGGTTTTCCTGGCATGATGTGGTGTGGCTAGAGGAAAGCTCGGAGATGGTCAGGGACACTTCTGGCTGTGGCCACAGATGTAAGAAGCCTGTGTGCTCAGGGTTCTCCTGCCTCTTCTGAGCTGCTTCTGGACAGCCAGTGGCTCAGCACTTGGCTTCCTGGAGCCTCAGCTTCCTGTAGGTCTTGCTCAGATGTGAGTGTTATGGGGCAGAACTGACTGTATGGAAAAACAACTTTACAGGGTTCTTGGCCCTAAATGTCCATGCAGTGACAGGAAAGCATGGGGTACGTGAGGTCCAACACTCCCTTCTCTTCCTCTAGCCCTACCCTGAGCCATCCATCTTCTGCCAGAAGTGACTCTGAGCTGGAGATCAAACTACAGGAGGGTTTTGCTCTAGGAGCTGAATCCCACATGCAATGGACCTGGGGAAGGCTCCCTAGGCTTAATTTGAAATCATCACAAGCCTTTCATGCCAGCCTCACTCTGCTCCTTAGGGAATTTCATGCCTGACATCTGTAGATGAGGGTTTAGATCATTGCTAATTCACACGCATATTTTACAGGATGAAATTTATTATTTATTATTTTGCAGCCAGCAGGAATGTAAATTTTTTTTTGTCCAAGACAGGTCAGCTTCTATAAAGGAAAACTGCTGGCTTTATGCAGTAAGAATGATGGTGCTGCTACTCTCACTGGAATGCTATGAATATAATTTTTAAACTGAGCTGAAATGAAATCTAATGGCAAGACTCCTTTTGAGTTCCCTACTTTCAAGTCTGTGACATACTAAGATTCACAATCTTAGTAATAAATTTCTACAGTCTGTCTGCACGATTGAAAAGTGCACTTAACTATTAGAATTGTAACTTCCACTGGCTCCAGAGACAGAAAGTAAGAGCAGAAGCAACAGAAGAGTTCCCAGAGTTCTCAGAGCCTGGTCTTCATTGTTGAAAAGAGAGGCTTCAGTTCAGAGTAGGGAGGCTCTGGTTTCACTTAAGAAAAGGGTGAGATTGGATTGAGAATACTGAAACTGCAGACTGATTTTATTTTGGTGCTATCAAGGTCACAATGGCATGCAATTTGAGGATTTGTGACCACTTCCTGGCTGCACAAGGAATGCACAGCAAAGGGAGGTGCAGCACTCAGCCATGCTAGCAGAATACCCTTTCTGGCCACTCCCTCTTAGATCTGCTTTGCAGTAATGTTGCTGTTTATATTAATTTTGTGGATTGAAACACATTTATAAAACCAGGGATGACAGCAAAGCAAAAATCTGACATGTTATTTGCACAATCCAGCATTGTTTCTTTGAAGTGGGAAATGTATGTCCACATAGCAGAACCATCAGAAGATCTCAAATGCCTGGTGTTATGCCAAGTAAAATGCATCCATGTGAATATTTCTGTGGATCCATATGGAAAGCTGGTAAAGACCAGCCATTCTGAAAGCCTTGGGGCCTTAAAAATGTTGTAGTTCACTTTTTAATGTAGATTAATCTTAAGATGATTTTAAATCGGTCATTTGGAGCATGAGAGACTCTTCTCTTGAGATCAGTAGTAACACAAGTAGGACCATCTGTATCACTTACCTGCTTAAAAATAATTTTCAAAAATAGTATGAGAATTTGCACATGCAACTCAATTTCAGAAACAGCTGCCATCTTTGCAACAGGCAACTTAAGAGCTTTTCAGGTACAATACTTTACCTGAAGTGTTTCTGTAGAAAGAAGGCTCTTTAATCCTCAGGATTTAAGCAAAGTTATTTTTAAGGAAAAATACTTTTTCTAAAAAAAAAAAAAAAAATAGAATACACTGTTTATTGTATTTCTGATTCTCAGAGAAGGAAAGACAGGAAGTAAAATTACACAGATTGAAATAAACTGATTAAGTTTTTTTCACCGTGTACTAGGTCTGACTGAGATGGGGCTAATTTCCTCCATAACAGCCTGTATGGTGCTGGCTTTTAAACTGGTGACCAGAACAATGTTGGTAACACACCATTATTTCAGCTGTTACTGCATGGCCCCTACACAGGGTTAAAGCTGCTTCTGGATTTCATTGTCCACCCCAGTGAGGTGGGCAAGAGCCTTGTAGGGGGCACAGCTGACCCATACTGGCCAAAGGGATATTCCACATCATATAACAGCATGTTCAGCAATAAAACTGGGGTGGAAGTTTATTTAAAAATTGCTGAGGGACTGGCTGGGCATCCGTGTGCTGGTAGTGAGTGATTCCTTCTGCATCACTTGTGTGTCATTTGGGGGTTTTTGTTTGTTTGTTTTTGTTGTATTTGTGTTGTGGGGTTTTTTAATTAATTTATTACATCTTCTTTATCTTAAACAAAAAAATTTCGCACTTTCCCCTTCTGGTTCTCTTGCCCATTCCCTGGGAGGGGGAGTGAGCAAGCAACTGTGTGATGCTTAGCTGCCTACCAGAGTTAACCCACCACACACTTACTGCCCAATTCGGACTGTAATTCAAGCATCATCTTACGCTCTTATTTCCGTGTATGTTTTACTCACTGACACACATTTTACTTTTTAAGGATTTGCTCAGGTCTGCATTTTATTGCAGACATCACTCCTCCTCTGACCTTGTGTTACTCTCATTCTTTCTTCATTCTCTAGTCATCCTTCCCACTGTTTTCATTCCAAATGAAGTTTGGCATTTGCTTTCCTTTTAAAATGGGCAAAGGTGCTGTCTGGGGATAAGGGGATACTTTCACAGGTGCTGTTAAATCATGAGACTTAACACTATTTTGCAGTGATGAGCAAGCTAAACTTCTTAGGGGCTTAAAGCCCTCTAATGCATTCTCCCAGTGCACCTTATCTCTCAGAGCACTGAATGTTTTCAGAAGTAGGGAAGCATTCGATTGGTTATGAAACATAAAGAACTAGTTTTAATTCTTACAATGTTCAGTAGATGTATATACAAGTCAAGTGAATAAACATCACTCTTGGAAGTGCAGTTCTACACTATGAAGGATACACACTTAACTTGCATTTACTAGGTCCAATAATAACATTTAATTCGTTTGTTGACATAGGCATTAATTCACCTTTCTTCCTAGTAATGATGACTGGTGGAACTACATGCATAGTAACACATGTAACGTAGCTTTGGAAGGCAATACAAACATTTACAAGACACCTTTACAGGTGCCCAACCATGTGCATCTAATGCCATTTGACTTGATCATCAGTGTGTGCACCAGGTCTACAAGATACCTGCACCTCCTCAGCTGAAAGCTGGAGACCAGCCAGACCAGGCTAGGGAAATCTTAGCTGACACTGGACACCTGTATTTAAAGAATTGAATCAGCCTCCTCTTCTTGGTAAAAATCAAATTATTAGTTAAAAGTTCTGTTAAGTTTGTAAATTTCTCCCATGCCACACATTTCTTCCCTTGTTTTCTAGATTTTACTTTTGCAAAGACAAATGATATGTAGTTAAAACTAAAATGATGATGGGACAGAGCACAATCTCAGCAAGTTTCCTGTTGATACAGAAGTGGGAGGAGTGGCTAATAGGCCAATAAGGCTGTGCTGCTTTCCCGGAGGACCTGGACAGACTGGAGAAATGGGCTCACAGGAACCACATAAAGTTTAGCAAAGGGAATTGTGAAGTCCTGGACATTCCTGGGGAGGAACAATGACAGGCACCAGTAGCTGCTTGGGGCCAGCTGGCTAGAAAGCTCTTTGTGTGCTGCCAGCAGATTGAGGAAAGTGGCCCTTCCCCTCTACTCAGCACTGGCAGGGCCACACCTGGAGCACTGTGTCTATTTCTTGGCTTCCTTGTGTGAGAGAGACATGGAGGTGGAGGAGCTCCATTTGGAGCTCAATATCTACTGGAGGGAGTTCAGTGAGGGACTATTCAATGATGAATCCTTCTTCATCATAAAGAAAAGGCTGAGAGCAGGGACTGCTTAGTGTAAGGAAGAGAAGGCTCAGGGCTATCTTATCAGTGTATATAAGTACGTGAAGGGGGGACATAAAGAAGGCTGAGACAAACTCTTTTGGGTTGTGCCCAGTGACGGGACCAGAGGCAGTGGGAATAAACTGAAACAGAGAAGGTTCCCTCTGAGCATCAAGAAACACATTTTCATTGTGAGGGTGACTGAGTACTGCTGCATGTTGTCTGCGGAAGTTGTAAAGTCTCCATCCTTGGAGATACTCAAAAGGCTTCTGGACATGGTTCTGGGCAGCAGGCTCTAGGTGGCCCTGCCTGAGCACAGGGGTTGGACCAGATGACTTCCAGAAGTTCCTTCCAACTGCAAGCACTGAGTTTTTTCAAAACTTAATCGATCCTGGAACACTTTCATTATTACTATGTTAATTAAGGAAGGTGAAGGGAAGAAAATACTTGTTCAAACAAATACATGTTAATGCAACGACATGCTTTGTAGATTTTGCAACAGAATCTGAACATGCAGATTTGTTACAAGCGTTAGAGGATCTTGCAAACCGAAGTCCATAGAAAGACAATTTCTTGCCTAGTTCTGGCATTCTCAGGTTTGGAAGACTCATTTTTCCCAGGAAGGGCAGGAAAAGATATGTATTTAGTTTTCTCGTTATCTGTGCTACTTGAGAAATATTATTCTTCTAGCACTCTCAGTTCCTGACTGAATTAATCTACAGAACTATTTTCTCCTTTGTTAAAGTAATGATGACAGGTATTTGTGCGTGCACATGTCAGTGTGTGTGCATGTGTATATATGTATACATAAATGTAAAATGTTTAGAGTGGCTTTCCTTCACTCAGAGGGCAGTGCAAATCATCTTGTTTTCTCATCAGTTTAATATTCTGCTTTTTGTTCTAGGCTTCTTCTGTACACACAAACAAAGAAGTAACCTCCACTGTCATGATCCTTAAAATGTAGCTAGACCTACAGAAAGAGAGATTCTTGAGATTAATGTGGTTTATCAAATTGAGAAACAAAAGTGTTAGGAATAGACTTTTTAAAGCAACATAGAAAGAAATGAGGATTAGATGCATAAAATGCATAGAAGCAATTTCAGATTAACAGAGACTGTATCTAGAGAGATATAACACAGTTAAATTAGAGCAAATAATGATCTGTAACCTTTTGTAATGGTAAACTGATACAAAAATCATACAACAAGTTACAAGGGATAATTGTCAGTCTGAAGTGAATATCCTTTATTAATTGGTGGAACCTTATGAAGTGCAGCTACCTCCAGCATTGTCTTGCCTCTGTTCTCTAATCAGGGTAGAAACATTTCACTGCTAAGAGTATTCAGACTCCTGACTCCTAAATTTCACTTGCCTTGGAGTGTAAGGACTTTGGGTAGTCTTTATGGTACATGTAGCCTTAAATGAGACCATAAGGCCTTGGACAACATAAATTATAAATAAGTTAAAATGTCAGCAGTATATGGAACCAAATATTGTCTCTTATAAGACTTTTCAGATCAATCAGGAATTTGTGTTGTTGCTTGTGTCCATGCTGGAAGAGATCTATATCCTACCCCTCTGCGAGGCTGATTAACTCAGGGAAACCAAGGTGATGGGATAGCTTCCAGTTCAGGGCTGTTTGCAACCAGCAGCCTTACAGCATGGTCAGGCAGCTTGCACCTGCCCACAGTCTTAACAGGTAGATGGAACCACACTGGACATGTCACCACACAACTGTCAGCCTCAAGTCTACATTCAAGGGATGTACATGGAAAGCATTTAATATTATACATACATATATAAAATTTATTTTTTTCTATATAAATTACATATATATAATTTATTTATGAAAAAAATATTCTCAGAGAGGTAAAAAACACTTTACTTGAGGGTTTAATGTAGGAACTCCCAGGAATAGCTGTATTTCTGTTAATTCTATCTATTTGAAAATTCAAAATCATTCAGATCTGTTATACTGTCTTATAATTACTATTTCTGGCAAAATAATCCTTATCAATGAATGACCTTTACAATAGAGATTATTTTTTTTTGTCAAGAATAATGACTGTAAATCAAGTGCCATCAAACTTTTGTTGCAGTTTCTATGGAGGCTTTTTGGTTTTATGAAGTCATCCCAGGAGAATAAAAACACATTGTTGGGTGTTCATGGGTATCCATATATTTAGAACAGAAAACGTTTCCCCAAATATTTTTGTGCTTCTTAGTGTGGGGGACATTTCTTCCCTTGAAAGAAATCATAGTGATCAGGAACAAAGTAGCAATAAAAGTCAAAACGTAACAAAAGGATAAATATCGTAATAGCAAATGTTGAAAGTTCTGAACCATCGGTGTGTTTCAGAAATCAAACAACAATTGTTTAAGCTTAACCAATGAAAAATGATAGTTCATAATGTGTAACAAGTCACTCACCAAGCCAATGTTGTGCTTTGTTTTACAGCCCTGTCTGCACATTTCCGGGTCTGCGAGCCGTACACGGACTACAAAGGTCGCTACCACTTCGGTTTTCACTGCCCCCGTCTTTCTGACAATAAATCTTACATCTTTTGCTGTCACCATAACAACACGGTATTTAAATACTGCTGCAATGAGACAGAATTTCAGACTGTTATGCAGATGAACTTAACGGGGAATGCAGATGGATATATGCATAAGTAAGTGCATGAGTTTTAAAGTACTCTTCACCAAGCTGTTCCTGCTCTGATAACATAGTCTGAGGTTTGCTTCATCATGGGAGCAATTAGAATCATTGCATGTACAGAAAAACATTGCTGGGAGGTTTTTGCTGTTACAGAGCTCCTAAAAGGAAGGCTATTTTAGCTTTGCTTTCTTTCCTTTGACACGGGCTATAAACATTGCTAGGAGTGCTCCTATGTAAAAATTGCTTATAAATGTAACAAATCTCAAGTTACATAGAAAAGTTACCAAAGTCTCACCTGTGGGCCCAGTCTGATCCAAACTGTGTTCAAATGTGCATTACTAAAAATAAACCCCAAAGCTACCTGCAGGGGAGACAGGAAGTGAGGTGACATTTTCCATATCAACCCAAGTATGCTGTTTTGAATCTCTGATGGCTTGAATAGAAATCTCTTGTAATCACTGACGCTGGGGGGCAGAACTTATTTGCTCATGTACCAACACTGTGTGGTCTCCTTGCCTATTACCTGGGAAACTTCCATGTACTGCTGGGGCCTCTTCTCTAAGGTGAGTATCTGTAACTTTTTTTCTAAAGAAAAATTAAGTAGCCAGTAGATTTTCATTACTGATGACTTTCTTTAAGATGACAAAATCTTCACTTGTGGTCCGTCTCCTTTTTAGTATTTGACATTCTGGCTACACTCATCTGCTGCAATTTCTTTTGGTGCAGAGGGCAACTTTCAGCTGATGTAAATCCCCAAGGTCCAATTCTGAACTATCTGCTTTCCCCTGCCATTTTATTCTGGTATCCAGCCCCTCCAGGGTAAGGAAGGGGCAGATTAAAGACAACTGGAATTCCAGTCTGTTGATTTTTGTTCACAAGTGATTTTATTGTTTTCTTCTGTGGTGCAAAAGTCAGTCAGTGTGTTGTCATCCATTCCTATGGAAGCAGGTGCAAGGCTGCTAGGAGACTATGGTGCTGGACTGGTGATGTTGTCTGTGTGTGCAACTGCATCCAGCAGCAGGCAGCTCATGGAGTCAGCAAACTGTCATCTCCCTTACAACCACTCCTCATACAGCTCTGCCTAGAGAGGTTTGAATCTTGCATAGATGTAGAAGTTGCACACTCTACATTTACAGGTTTTAAAGGGGCAATCACCTACTATAAAGAAGTCTGTGTAGTGTGAAAGAAAGACAAAAATAGACTCTACCCATATAAGATACCTTTAAATCAATGTGAAACCCTACTGTCTTGTTACTATCTGTGCAGCTGTGTCCTTGAGGTGAAATTTCCTTTCCTTGGCCTTGTAGTGCATCTGGGAACATCCTAAGAACATATCACACAGAACGTTGGGGAGACACTTAAAGTCTAACAGGTCTGTTAAAGGCTGTCCATCTCCTCCATCCTTTGTGCATTCTAGACAATGTAGAAACTGGTAGAACTCCCACCTGGGACTACCCATTTCTGCCAACATATATGCCTCCAGGCAACCTGATGGAGGTTATATCCCAGTATGCCCCAATGCTCCCATGCAATGCATGCTGTATGGTAAAAGTAGGATGTGATCCCCCTTTGTTTACTAGGGTGACCATGCTACCAGAGCAGCCATCAGATGCCTGCATGAAGAGATGTCCTCCAGGACTCAGTGCAGAAGGGCTGGGGGCACAGTTGCAAACAGAACCAGAAAACTGCTTCACACTCAGCATGATAAAAATGCTCAGAGTGACAAAAATAAAGTGTCAAGAATAGACTAGCGTGGCTATTGCCCCCACACTTTCCCAGTTCTTTGTCTTGCACAGAGCAAATATTCTTTACTTCTTCCCTTACTGTTCCATAAATGCTCCACCAACACTGCTGAGCAACCAAGTCTGCCTAACAGGCAGCTTCATCAGAGTTTGGGATGTTACTGGCCAGTTCAGCCAAGTAGAAAGCCAATGCTTCAGGCTTTTTCCAACATCTTCACAGCTACTCTGTGTAGTCAGGACTAGAGTTTACTAAGGTAAGGCCCTTCTGGTTTTACTGTCATGAACAACCTGATATGGACGGGGCAGTCAGCAGCTTTCCAAAGCAGGCATGCACAGAGGAACAGGTACAGTGTGGCTGCAAAATCCTGGGGTGCATTAAGAACAGTGTGGCCAGAAGGTCAAGGGAGATTCTCCTCCCCCTCTACTCTGCCCTAGTAAGACCACATCTGGAGTATTGTGTCCAGTTCAGGGCTCCCCAGTTCAGGAGGGACAGGGATCTACTGGAGAGAGTCCAACAGAGAGCTACGAGGATAATGAAGGGACTGGAACATCTGACGTATGAGGAAAGGCTGAGAGACCTGGGGCTGAGCAAGACTAAGAGGGGACCTTCTTAATATCTATAAATATCTGAAGGGTGGATATCAAGAATGGGCCAGTCTCTTTTCAGTGGTGCCCTGTGATAGGATGAGGGGAAACAGCACCAAGTTACAACACAGAAGTTTCACCTCAACATGAGAAAAAACGTCTTTACTGGGAGGGTGACAGAGCACTGGAACAGGCTGCCCAGGAAGGTTGTGGAGTCTCCTTTGGAGACTTTCAAGACCCATCTGGATGCATTTCTGAGTGATCTGCCCTAAGTGTTCCTGCTGCAGCAAGGGGGTTGAACTCGATGATCTTCAGAGGTCCCTTCCAAACCCTATGATTCTGTGATTACCAGTCTTTTTATATATATATATTAAAAAGTCACCCTATTCAGTTGTGATAGAGAAGATATGGCAAGATTCATTCAAGAACCACCACATTAGTTCTGTGCTGATCTGCAAAGGTGTGTGAAATCATGCTTAATACAATTAAAAGCTTCTGGAGAAGCAGCTTAGAGAAGTGCAAGTGTGGAAGCAGTATTGCCTTTTTTTAACTTCCTGAAACATCACCTCTGATAAAATGAAGACCAGGAAAATGAAGAGGTTCTAAGTTTCCTCATAAAACTCCACCAATGTAGGGAGATGGGGAGAGAGCTTTCCTCACCCTGAGCTTACTGAGATAGGTAGAAATCTTCCTGCTAATTTTGGTGTGGTGTAGAGGGACAGAAAGATGCCTACATAATGCCTACATAAAAACATTATAAAAGGCATCTTATTAAATGCATTCTGACTTTATTTAAAATATACAATAATTTAACTTTATTTGGGTTCTAGTAGATCCAGGATTCACTTTATAGTAACAAAATCAGTTCTTTGTTTAGCTCTCATTTCACACATGACTGAAAAAAATTCTGATTAAAATTAATGTATTGTGACAATGATTTAGGATATGGGAATAGCAATGAACTGAAAAAAAAAAAATCGTAGTTTTTAGAGAAGAGTGAGTCAATATTATTATTTAGTTTATTTGAATAGCAGTTTTTGGTTTGTTTTTCCCCCTAGCTATTCTTGTGATCATCAAAACAAATTTCTCATTTTATGATACAGTTGAGGGGAAAAATTAATGGAATGACTTGTAACTTCATCATCGTGGCACAGCTGAAAAAACACATTTGTCTTCTGCAGTAGCACAATACCACTATAACCAAGTTTGTTTACATTTTGTTGTGTTACTATAACAGAAGATTTCTATGTTTTTATAAGTGCAGAATACTTTGCTGTTATCTCTTTGGAATCATGCAGATGAATCAGTTTATAATAGTTTAAAATATGAAAATTCATTTAGTATTAAATAGAGAAATACCAATGGTGTCTAAGAGACAAACATAGTTCTGCCATCCAAAGTATTTTTCCATAAAACTTTCTCTGATGGATTGTGTAACTATTCTTTAAAATACATTCATTCTCAGATTTTCTGTTATGCATGTTTTGGTGGATTATCAGCAGTACTACTATGCTAGGGGTCCTTAACCTGGTACTGGAACAGTGTTTTGGAAGTCAGTAATGTGGCCCTGTTTTTCCTTCTCTCTTAGTCCAGTTTTCCAGGGTTGGATGATTTTTGCACTACACACCAGAACGCTGCACCAAAGGCGAATGCAGAATAGCTCTACCTTTTCTCCATGCACAGCATGTCCCCTGCAGAGCTGGCATTTGCTTAAATATCTCTCAGAAAGTCATCTTTCCAAGAAAGCAAAAAGAAATGATAAATTATTCATTCCACTACCAGCTGCTGCAAAAAGATGTAATTTAGCTGGGAAGACCTTGTCGGTGGTACAGTAACATCCTACAGGAAAACACAGGATTGGGGAGAGGCCTTGAGTTAATAGGAAAAACAAAATAGTAAAAAACCAATCATCTTTAAAGTGTACAGGTAAAAACTTCACAGCTTTCCTCAGTGTTAGAAGTACCAAGGCATTTGCTAGGGTGTAAGCTTTCATTTCCCTGGGGCAACCCTCAGAAAGTGTTACTACTGCAAGTAACAGCCCCATTTAAGGAGAACAGGGAAAGAAACAGTTTCCATGGCCATCTGCCCACATTTAAACTCTGGAGCTGTAGAATTCTGCTCACAATTGGTTTGATTTGTTGTTTTTCTAAGCCTGAGTTCCCAAATGAATTCTTTTCTATTCATGTACTGCACATAAAAAAAAAACAAAACCACCCAATTCCTCTAAATAAAATATTGCCTGGTCCTAACCTGCTTGTCTCAAAAATTTAATGAATTAGATTGAAACAACCACATGGATAAGGCAGGTTCTTTTACTGATATTCTTTTCATTTGTGTGTAGGGATGTTAGGGAAACCTAAGCAGGATTCTGTGGGGAGAATAGGAACAGAGATGGATAGTAAAAGTATCTGTTGTTCTCAGAGAGCCCAATCTAAGGCTTCCTGAATCCAGAGCAAATATTTCCATTTATACAAGTTGGCTTTGTATCAAGGCTATACCATATATGCATGGTATTTCTATAAAATATGAAGAATCTTTAAATAATGAGCTACTAAGCTTTTCTGATACATCCAGGAATTAACCTGTTTTACAGAGAAGGTGAAAAGAAATTCTAACTTTGACTCCAGGTTTAGCTTTCATGTTTGTGTATCAGCAGAAGCAGAGGACTGGTCAACATAGCTTTAGAATTAATTTTCAGTGTTTCATTGCTCAACTTTGTGTTGAACCTAAACAGAAACCTCCAAAATGACATATTGGGCAGGGCAGGAGCACTAGCAGGGCAGGGCAAGCTTCCCAGCTAGGGAAAGGGAAAGCAGAGTAAGCCACACTAAAATAACTTATTGTCATTATTGACCCTGTGAAGGAACAAAACCCTCTCATTTAAATCTTGATACATTTGGAATCTGTTCACACTTTATTTTTAATTAAAATGAAACCTGCACAAAATACTTGAAAATCAGATTGTGAAATGAAAGTTTTACAATTAATTAGTTATGTTCAGTAAAATAAAAGCAGGTTGTAGGATTCCCAGTTCTTTTCTGTGTCTCTGGCCTTGCTGTTATTCAGTGTAAGAAAGATTATTTATTTTATAATTAAGACACCTTCTTAGTTTGTAGGGAAGTTTTAATTTTTGCTATAATTAGTCATGATGAGCAAAATTAATTTTTTCTACCATCATAATAGTTCAAGAAACAGCAAACATCTAAGTATGGCATTTCCCTTTGTGTGCAAAGTATACTACTTATTAATTTTGTTTGTGATTTTTCACAAGGCCCTTTTGATAGTGGTGTTGTCCCACTTTCTGTAAATTAAAATACTCTTTCATTTTTGTACTTGTGAGAAGCAGATGTTATTTAGAAGGAGCAGATGGATACCTCACATATGGCTTGATTAGGAAATTGTTGCTTTAAACTGGAGCATTCAAAATAGCTCTGATTTTTGCTAACCACATTTTTGATGAATGAAACTACTAAATACCTAAAGTACAAACAAATTCTTTTGAGTTAACTATAAGAAATGCTCCTGCCTCTCACATTGTTACCAAAACAAAAATAACATGTTTTCTAATGTCCCTCAGGCTCAGGTTTGGGGCCAGTCTTGTTCAGTATCTTTACCAATGATCTGGATGAGGGGATGGAGTGCACCCTCAGTAAGTTTGCAGATGACACCAAACTGGGTGAGAGTGTTGATCTCCTGGAGGGCAGGAAGGGACCTGGACAGGCTGGATCAATGGCCCAAGGCCAATTGTATGAAGTTCAAGAAGGCCAAGTGCTAGGTCCTGCATTTCTTATCACAACAACCCCAGGGAACACCACAGGCTTGTGGAGGAGTGGCTGGAGAGCAGCCCAGAGGAAAAGGACCTGAGGGTGCTGGTTGACAGCCAGCTGAACATGAGCCAGCAGGGTGCCCAGGTGGCCAAGAAGGCCAACAGCATCCTGGTCTGTATCAGGAATAGTGTGACCAGCAGGACCAGGGAGGTGATCCTGCCCCTCTACTCAGCCTTGGTGAGGCTGCACCTTAAGTCCTGTGAGCAGTTCTGGTTCCCTCACTATAAGAAGGACATTGAGGTGCTGGAGCAGGCCCAGAGGAGCCACCAAGCTGGTGAAGTGACTAGAGAACAAGTGATACAAGGAGCAGCTGAGTGAGGGAACTGGGGATATCTAGTTTGGAGCAGAGGAGGCTGAAGGGAGACCTCATTGCCCTCTACAGCTACCTGAAGGGAGGTTGTAGTGATGTGGGTGTTGGGCTCTTCTCCCAAGTGAATAATGACAGGACAAGAGGAAATTGCCTCAGGTTGCAGCAGGGGAGGTTTAGGTTGAGTATTAGGAAGAATTTCTCTACTGAAAGGGTGGTCAGGCACTGGAACAGCCTGTCCAGGGAGGTGGTGGAGTCACCATCCTTGGAGGTATTCAAGAAATGTGTAGATGTGGCACTTCAGGGCATGCTCTAGTGGCCGAGGTTGTGGGGCTTTTTTGTGGGTTGTGTGTTGTTGTTTTTGTGGGGGGTGTAGTTGTGGTTTGTTTGGGGATTTATTTGATTGCTTTTTTATTTATTCCCTTGGATGGATGGTTGGACTTGATGATCTTAGAGGTCTTTTCCAACTGTGATGATTCTGTGATTTGTTAAACTGAATTTCTTCCTGACTTCTCCTGCCTTCTCTACTCTTTTATTTCTATTAGCAGAAAATAGAAGAATTTACCCCAAAAGGAGTAAAGCCACTGAAAGTCAAAGGTAGCACTGCTGAGAAGGTCCCATTATATTTTCAAGTGCCTGACTGCCAAGATTTTTATGCATTACAAATGTCTACCCACTGTTGTGTGAAGCTAGGCATGCACGTGCAAGCCTTTAGTAGAGACAATGACTCTTAAATTAAGTGTTTTCAGAAGCACTATCTATTGTCTACTTCCAATCCTCCTGGGAATGTACTGGATTATTTATTTTTTTTTATTCCTAGACTTTTGTAATGCTAAAGTTACACAGGAAGGGACCCATTAACAGTCCTGAACTTCCATTTTTTACTTACAGTTATTTACTATGAAACCTCAATAAATCTAAGAACTTTGCATCTGTGTAGTGGAAAAATCATTCCCTGGTGAGATAAATCAGCCTCTTTAAGTGCTGCCAGTCAGCAGCACAGAAATTAGAATTCTGATTTCTTATCTGATTTCTTTTCTGATTTCAATTCTGATTTCTTGTTTCAAATCCTGATTTTTTTAAAGTAGAAAATGAGTCATACAAAAGTTTAAATGCACATGAAAGCTCAAAGCAGAGGCAGAATATTTTTTATCTGAAAAAGCTCGGACATGTTTTTAAAATGTCAAGATATCTTTCTGGGTTGCACCTATGATATGTCTTTTCAGCCTTTTATATTCTCATAGCACTTCCATTTTGGTCAACATTCTGATAATATATAGTTCCCTCTAGGTTCCTCAGAATGTCTGTGAGCATGATTGTGTGTTCAATTTTATTCGTGTAAGTTCAGGTTCACGTAGATGTGGGTTGCCTGTCTATTACTTCAGTATAATTTTTCTGCAAGATTTTCTTTCTAATGACATTTTTCACTAGTATCCCTTCTGCTTGCTCTTATTTTTACAGTCTCTGGTACTTATAGTTCCACATTAGCTCATAGGTCTAGATTAGCCTTCGTCACTGCACACCTCACCATCTCATTCTTACGCATTTCTTCCTTCTCTGTTCTGACCTCATCCTCCCCACCCACACAATTTGCACTCCAAACTGCATTTACACATGACAGTCATTATTCTTTTAATAATATTGCTTCTCCAGGAGAGCTTTAGTACTTCTCTCCCTTTTTGATTTCCAGTTTCGTGACTCCTTGTACCTTATCCTCCTTTTCCCCCCCATTTCTTTTAATATCTTTAGTCACCTGTCAGAGCTTTACATCTCCATGCACCACGTCAGCATCTGATAATTTTCATGGCCTTTACCTATACATACACAAGATAATTATACTAACACATAGATTTAAATATTGTACATATTTTCCTTACTGTGGAACATATTGTGTAATAGCATCTTGTCAATGTTCTTTTGTCCTAAATTTATTATCAGCAAACTAAGGGATCTCTAGCAGTTCCTCTTGAAAGCCTATACTTCTACTAGTGTGTTCTGTATCCCTCAATAATTAAATATTAAATTAAGAGCAAATCCAAGCATCTCAAATGCCTTTTAATCCAAGTGGTTTATAGTGCATATCAGCAGTGAATATTTGCAGTAAGTATAGTCACTCCTTGGTCTCAATTATTAGAGTATTTTGATATGGTGTGGAACATCTCCCTTATGAGGAAAGGCTGAGGGAGCTGGGTCTCTTGAGCTTGGAGAAAAGGAGACTGAGGGGTGACCTCATCAATGTTTACAAATATGTAAGGGGTGAGTGTCAGGGGGACGGAGTTAGGCTTTTCTCGGTGATGACCAGTGATAGGACAAGGGGTAATGGGTGTAAATTGGAGCATAGGAAGTTCAAGGTGAATATCCGAAAAAATTGTTTTACTGTGAGAGTGACAGAGCCCTGGAACAGACTGCCCAGGGAGGTTGTGGAGTCTCCTTCACTGGAGACATTCAAAACCCACCTGAATGAGTTCCTGTGTGATGTACTCTAGGTGCCCCTGCTCTGGCAGGGGGGGTGGACTAGATGATCTCTCGAGGTCCCTTCCAACCCCTAAGATTCTATGATTCTATGATTCTATGGTTACCCCTTACTCAAATGCCATCACTTTCAGCAGGGTGACTTCCTGGGAGTGAGAATTTGCAGAATAAGACATACAACCCATCAGCCGTGTACATATCAGTGGTCTCACTTGAAGTACTGAAGCTAATTGTACACCAAATTTCTGTTCTGGTATAAGTACACAGATGAGAGGGAGAAATGCTTGTAAGACAAGGAGCCTTAGTTTTAAAAACCTCCCACGTCATGCATATAGCAGTATTTAGATCAAAATAATAAGGCAGTTTAAGGATACATGCTTTAGAACAATTTTTTTTTTTTCATCTATGTATTATATGTATATAAATAATAAAACCTTGATAAATTAACACAATGACTGTTATTGATATACAAGGTAACTTTTGTTTTCCCTTTTTTCTTTCACAGCAACTACAGTGCACTGTTAGGAGTGTGGATCTATGGCTTTTTTGTGGTGATCTTGCTGGTACTGGACCTTTTATATTACTCTTCAATGAACTATGATATTTGCAAATTTTACTTGGCACGGTGGGGAATCCAGGGAAAGTGGATGACACAGGGACAGAGCCGATGGATTAACCCTGCTCAGGATCCAAGCCAAGTACAGACACAGCCTCAGCCAGAGACACAGCCTCAAACTCAGCCACAGCCTCAAACATCACAGACAGTACATACTTTAAAAGGAGATACTTTAAGCCCACCCCTGATGTCTTTTCAGAGTACATCTGCCTGGTAAGTTAAGCCGTATTCTGATATGTTTGTTTTATTCTATTGTTTTGTAGTGTGAACATTCCCCTGTATTTCAAAGTGCGTGCAAATTCAGGCACCATTTATAGCACATAATTCTTGATATCATGAACTGTCTTACAGAATTACTGCTTAGAGTGATTTCTTACTTTGCAATATATTGAAAAATCTTTTAGTACCCTTCTCAGAGAAATAGATGCTGCCAGTTTTTCAGTGCTAAGTAGTCCTACTGCTCTGTGGTACAAAGAAACTACAAATCTTTCTTCTATATTGACCATTATACATTTAATTTTAATCCAGTGTCAAAGACTAATCACTGTGTGTTTCAACCTATCTGTTGGTCTGGTTTTAAAAGACCGTATAAACAGCTGCACTGAAAGAACTTCAGTGGGACATGTCACAAATCTACACTATTTGTGGCATGAGATGCAGAAACAACATAAAAACCAGGTTAGTTTTTTATATGCAGACCCCCCAAAAAAAGCATAGCTTGATCTCATTTGACAGAGTGACACAAGTAGGGTACTTTAGTGTTAAATGCTACAAAACCAAAACAAAAACCCAAAAAGGAAACCAGACCAAAAGGGAGATAGATCCTTTAGGAACAGGCAGCATGTGCAATATGAGCAGCCATGAGACAAAATGACATTGAATTATTTTGGACTGTTTTTACCAAAAAACAGAAGCAAAGGACTAGAGCTGAATAAAACTGCTCTTAATAAGATGTCAAGAAAGGCAAGGATTTTTTAAAATTTTTTTAGTTTTTTTTTGCAAGAGGGCATAAAGATCTGGAAGGGGACAGAAAAGATACAGGGTGTATTTTAGAAGTGTTCTGGAAGGCTGAATACTGAGCTTTGGCAAAATAAGGTGATTTAAGAAAGAGTATTGTGAAGAAGATGACAGCAGTTCCTGCAATTGTAGGGCATGTAAAGCTACAGTGTTGGTCTTGGTCTGAAACCTTTGGGTAGCACTGTGTTGCAGATGGGATGGTAACAGTAGTCCTTCTATTTCATAACTTTCCCTTCAATTTTAAGTGTAAATCTAGAGCAAATAGGGTTGATGGTTTTTCATAATAGAAAAGGCAGTGATAGTTTGACCTAAGGACAAAGAGCAGTGAAAGAGGAGGTACCAGAGCCAGTACCAGATGTACCCAGTGCAGATCAGACTTAAGGACTATTCTAGCAGGCCTGGTCCACACAGAAGAGTCTAATAGTGCTACTTAAGATAGAGACTTACTTGTGCTTAGTTGTAAGTACTCTTCTTTTCACTACTTGTTTCACTTCTCTCCTTTTTTCACCTTTTAATTCCTTCAGCTTTTATGCCCATTGATTTCCCAATCTCCAGTCAGAATTGCCATACAGGTTAAGACTAACATTTGTAGTACAGTAATTGTATTTTAGCTTATATACATGTGTGTGTTCCTGTGGGTGTATATATATAAAACCATCATGACTGCATGAATGTGTGTGTGGATTTAAAAAATTAACCCGGGTTATGCCATATTTTAATTCCACTACACCATTACAAATTAAAGGAAACTATTAAATAATGCTTGAAGGATTCTTGGTCACTTTCCATTACTGACTTCTGTTGTTCTGTTTCTTTGCTTTTTCGAAGCATTAAGCGGGGAATGTATGTTAGGATCAGGTGAGCACATCACATATGGTCCTTTTCCTGTGTTTGCAGGAGATGAGCATTGATAAATCACTCCAGTAGCCCTCACCTCTTCCCCAGTGAACTGTCTGTGCTCCACCCAGTTCCTATACCATTGTCTTGTTTTCTAAGCCTTTCATTGTTCAATGAAAGAAATAATAAGATGTTTCCTTAGCAAAACCATATTTGTCCCTTGTATTTCAACATATAAAACACTACAAGAGATGCCATATTTTCAAACTTATGACCTGCAACTTCTGAAACTCACAGATCCTAACTAGATGTGTAGATTAGTCAGTCTGAGTTGGACATATAAAATATACCAAGAAAAAAGTAGTAGGCACTGGTAATCACAGGCAAGGTGTTTAGCATGTGAAAGAGGTTCCTGAGGCCACATCTGGAGTATTGTGTCCAGTTCTGGGCCCCTCAGTTCAGGAAGGACAGGGAACTGCTTGAAAGAGTCCAGCACAGAGCCACAGAGATGATGAAGGGAGTGGAACATCTCCCTAATGAGGAAAGGCTGAGGGAGCTGGGTCTCTCTAGCTTGGAGAAGAGGAGACTGAGGGGTGACCTCATCAGTGTTTACAAATATATAAAGGATGAGTGTCAGGAGGACAGAGCCAGGCTTTTTTCAGTGATGTCCAGTCAAAGGACAAGGTGCAAACTGGAGCATAGGAGGTTCCATGTGAATATCAGGAAGAACTTCTTTCCTGTGAGAGTGACAGAGCCCTGGGACAGGCTGCCCAGACAGGCTGTGGAGTCTCCTTGGCTGGAGACATTCAAACCCCCCTGGACACGTTCCTGTGTGATGTGCTCTGGGTGACCCTGCTCTGGCAGGGGGATTGGACTGGGTGATCTTTCGAGGTCCCCTAAGATTCTGTAATTCTGTGAGTAAACAGCTCCTTCAGAAAATTACAGACTTGTGGACTACAGCAATTGCTAAAACAGTGGGGAGTAAGAGGAGGAGGTTGCCTGGCTATTTATCTCCCCATTAGATAATCTGCAGGTTATAGAAATGAAAACATGGTAATTTTTCCATATAGAAATGAAGCTTAGTGTCAGAGTTCTGCTGCAGTTTATATTTGATGAATGACCTCAGTACTGTCTTGTGTAATTGTACTATCAGGGAAGAAGTAGAATGGAGTTACTGGAATTATAATTTCCATCTCTGGTTTTAAAATTGCCTAATCTATTAATATATTTTTTGTATTTTATACTTAAATTTCCATTATTCTTGTTTATGACACTAAGCTCGTAGATTAACAACAGATGTTCAGTCTATAAAATCAACTTTTCAGTTTGTCTTGATGTATTTTTTGTGTCTTAAACTTATCCCAGCTTTTCCCTCTGTAGAGAAAATAAGCATTTTTTCTTTAGCACCTCACAAACACACTTGTGTATATAGATTGGTCATATCTTACCATAAGAACAGTTCCTGTTTACAGATTTTTTTAATGCTGTGAGATATGCTTATATCCCAAGGCATGAAAACTTAAATACCATTAAAAACATTTTCCAAAACATTTTGGAAGTTTTATAATGAGACATATTGTTGAAGTTATTAGCTTCCTGCACTGTATTTATCCTAATGCTGTTAAAAAACATGCCCATTCTAGAAGACAGTACATGATGATAATAGGAAAGTGATTCTTGTACATCAAGAATCTCAGACTTTAGGTATCCTTAAGATATTTATCCTCTAGGATACCAAAGACTTTAGGTATCCTTATTGCAAAGAAATGACACTGTAAGAAACTATCCCAGGAAAGATGGCAGGATTAACATATAGTTTGTAAAGTAGTTTGGGATCTTCCTGGATGTAAAAAAAAAGTGTGCAAGTGCATTTTATTTTATAATTTCTTTTCTTGTTCTAGTTTAAATGCTATGAATTGGCAATCAAACCAATGGCTGAAATAGATACGTCAGAAAAATCAAGCAAGTCATAGTATACAGTGGGTAGAACCATTCCCAAGATGTTTAAACATTTTGTCATAGCAGATCACTTTATTATTTACTTGAGACAAAGAGGACCATGTATAGCCATAATATTATTATAGCTAAAGAAGTCTGGAATCCATTATCCAAGCTGCTGGCTGCTCTGCAGAGGGCTTGCAATGTTGTGCAAGGACGGGAAGGATAATAATTTATCTCAGGAACACCAAGCCTGATTTAGAATTAATATTGCTTCATCATGCAGTGTATGGATTTTGCAGCCCAACTAATGTCCATTTCTTCTTTAGCATGAAAACCATCTGAGGGCTGTACCAAGGCCTGTGTGGTCTGAAGGTCCTGGGGGATGTACCTTCTGCAACACAAACACCATCACAGACTGCAAGTGGATGAGTTTAAACAGTTTGTGGCTGGCCCCACGGTGTTTCCTCCAGGTGATGGCTGAGGTGCATGAGCTGGGCCCTTCCACACCCCCTGGTCCACGGGAGAGTCTGCAGTCTGGTTAGCATAAGCAAGCTTTTACCAGCTGGAGGTCAAACAGCAACAAGCAGCAGGCAGGTCGTTACTACTGCTCAACCGAGTCCAAGCCAGGGAGGAGATAAAATGGAATATTGTAAGTTGAGGAATCAAAATTCTGACTTCTGAAAAAAAACTTGTCCTCACAACCATGGGAATGTTGTTAATTAATAATGACTAAAAAAGGTCAGAGTAGCAAGGGAGATCACGTAAAAGGAAGTGTGGGCCAGGGCAGCCTGACAAGAGTTTCTCCAGATTCTCCATGGCTGTACTGTGTTCCAGAAGTGAGAGGAACAGATGAATGTGATCTCTCTGCCTTGCTCTGGTGATGTTAAACTCCTCACCTCTTCCATCAAGGATGCAAGTCACAGGGAATGCTGTGTGAAGTCTAAATTTTGCCTCTCTGTTCCCTGCCTTTCTGCAGAACAGCATGCAGAGGCAGCGTCTGCTCTGTGTGTGATTATATACGTTATGCTACATGATTCATGATTTTGGAAACCTGCTGGTAGCCCAGAAGCAGAAAAAATATCATCCCAGCAGGGTAAGCCCATGCTTATTTCCTTTATGTAGTTGGAATGGGTTAGACAAAGGCACGTCTGTTTTGCCTTCCCCTTATTAGATGTTGCACTCTGCTTTTGCTGTGAATTCCTCCCAGTTACATTGCCTTTCTGACAAGTAGAATAGTTTTCAGCCTGCTGCTCTTCACCTGCTACCTGACACCTCTTCAAAGAAGTACCAAGGCACTTACAAACAATGAAAGAAAAAACCCTATGAAAATACTGGCAGAGTTTAGAAGCCAGCAGGTAACTAAGCATGACCACAGCAACTGTGCAGAATACACAAGGAATAAGTACTTTGCAGGTGGCTAAAATGGCTATGTGAAAGGATTCCTTCTGATAGCAAATTTTGAGCAGGATACAAACTGTCACTGGAGTGCAATATCTACATTCAGTAGTTCTGCTTCTGTGATTTTAAAGAGCTATGCATGCAGTCTTGCCTGTGTCACCTACCTTGGGACACTGGCAATGAAGTGGACTAGCTGTGCAGTGGGAACATGGCTATAGCCCACCAAAAATATTATCCACTGGAGCAGGCAGGATTGCTTTGTGCAGAGGCTGCTCTTCATAAAAAATATTTACAACAACAAAGTGAACAAAATCTGCCTGTTTCTATGTTAAGTGTTTTGAAAAGAAGAAAGATCTCAAATACAAAATTGCAAAATAAATACATTAAACATGTATGATGTATGATAAACATGTGATGATGCTATTTTAAAGATGCAAAGTTTTGCATCATAGGGCAAAGCATAGTTTTTATTTACAGCCTCTATCTAGATTTTTCTATTATAATGAGACTAAATATGGCAAAACAGGGCACTGAAGTTTTTTTAAAAATACAGAAAGAAATAAAACTGAATAATCATATAGAGCTTTTATGAAAGAAGTGTCTGGGAACTAACATCACCTGGAGAATCTGTCTGGTAACAGGTGTGTCAGGTAACATCTACCATTGTCTGTGTGCCTCCATTCCCTTCAAAATATATTGGGTTAGAAAAGCAGATATTGTTGCTTTTATTTTTTTTCCTTCTAAATATTATTGCATGTTTGCTAGGGACTGCATAACTCTAAAAACAGAAATTGCTTAAAAACAAAAGCACAGCTAAGGAAACCACTTTCTGCTCCTAGAAGCACCAGATGCTGAAACTCATTTTGCATTGCATATTCTTTCTCCTGCCTGTTTGATGTCAGGAGACAAACAGCACAGACAGACAGTGGGACTGGAACCAAAATCTGAAAATCTGCAATGCTCTTAGTCTTATTTACTTGCCTCAGTACTAGAATAATGCAAATAAAAGGGAAGATTTATGTTTTCTTCTTACTATTCGCATTTCAGTGATTCAAGATAAGTTACTGAGTGCTTGCTTTCTTCTTTGTATTTAGAAGTTCATATTAGCATGTGAAGTTAAGCCAATATGCAAGGTTTCTGTCCCACTCACTCTGAAGACAGGCAATCTTTGTGTGTATTGATAGACACTGCATCTTTGGTTGATAAATATGTAATACATATTGTTCATTTTGTGCTTCCTTTTCCTTTTACTCTATAAATTATAGCCCTCGTATTGCAACATTTATTTCTCTACATTCTTGTTAACTGCAGATTCATTGGATATGGGCTGATTGATGTTCCCTATTTCAGCTGTTTCTCAACCTTTTTATCAAATTGGGATGTCACATTCATCAGCTTCAGGAAAGTCTTTTAAATAGATTGCACAGTTGAAGTGATACAACAACTTATATGTGGCAATGAATTGTCATAAAATAGCAGTAGAACAAAAGACAGCAGCTAAAAGGTTATCTGAAGACTGTTGCTAAATGAACTCTGCACATTGAGAAATGAAAGACAGTAAAAATACTGGAAACGAGTTCTGAACATTGTCCATGTTTAACTGTTATCACATATTTATGCAGAATTTTTTGCAGTGATGTCATTAGCTCTTCTATGTCCTAACCAATCTGCAGTAACACTACTGGAGTAGCAGACAGCAGTGTGCAATGTGCTTGAAATCAGCAGCCTCCAATCAAGCCCACAACTGCCCTGCACAATGTCACAGCACTACAGCATCACACAGAGAACTGAGTGTGACATCCAAAGTTTGATCAACTGATTCCATCTTTTCTGTCACAAAAGAAACCGCATAATTTTAAAAGACACTGTAGTTATTTTCATAGTTTAGAAACTCCTGCCCCTTACATCCTCTTAGGTGCCAGGTGTTCAAAGGTAATTGTAATAGCACATGCACATTTTACACATGCAGTGAAAAATAAAACAGCAAGGTTATTGCAAATCTTCTCACTGAGATCCTGAAGTATCGCAGAGAAACTCAAAAACAGCCCCAGCCACTTGGCAAGTACAGCTGAGCCCACCAGCTGAGCTTCATACCCACATACATTCATGCAGTCTGGCCATTTCTCTCAACAGCACCTCAAAAGTGTCCAGGCTGGCTGATTTTACTCTCACTTTTGCATTTATGTCAAATTGGGATGTCACATTCATCATCTTCAGGAAAGTCTTTTCAATGGACTGCACAGCTGAAGTGATATAACTTAACTTATATGTGGTAATGAATTGTCATAAAATAGCAATTAGAACAAAAGAGAGTAGACAGGTGCTAAGTCAGGTGCTCACAATCACTCCTAAATAAAACTGTAACTGAAAATCAGCCTAATTGGCTCTGACAAGCTTTTAAGAGTAGCTGGATCTACAGTAGCAAAGGCAAAGGTAGGAAGCAGTGATTAGCTTGCCTTACCTTGTATTGAATTCTGCAGTCTCAGCTACATTAAGCTTTAATTAGCAGGGATCAAAACTTTTATTACATTTTGAATATTCAACTAATTGCTTTTAGTTCTTTAGAGACAAAAAAAAAAACAAAAACAGATGGAGAAGAAAAAAAAAAGGGGAGAATGAACAGAATGAACAATACTGACCAAAGATATTGCAAGTGGTAGGTGAAATAAAAGGGGAGGTGTTGAGGAGCTGGAGTTAATGATCTAAACAGGCAACCCTTCCTGTGTTTATGCAAAGATGCAAAAGGATTTCTAAGTAGGAGCTTTAGTGTAACTCTTGGTTCTAAACTGAAAGAGAACACTTTTCAAAAAAAGGGGGAAAAAATGAAGATGATGATTGACAGAACACTGTCCATCTGAAGTAGGCTCTGCCCCAGGGAACTACTAAAAACACCTGCAAAACAACTTTATGTGTACACGCGTTGATTTTAACAGAGGTGAGAAAGAAGAAAAAAAATAAGACTCAGAAGCAAAAGCCCTTTGCTTTCAGTGTCTTGGAAGATCAACTCCCAGTGTATACTTGGGATACCAAGAAACAGAACATTCCCTAACTCAAGGAGGAAGAAGCAGGTAGTAGAGCTGAAAATCGTGTACAGACTCATTTCTTATTCTCAGTTATTATTAAACCAAAAGCCAGATGTAATAAATAATCCTTTTATGGGCTTGCAGAAGATCTTTTAGAGTACTCTAAAATTTCCACATGAAATAATGGCATACTATGGAATACCAAACAGTAATGAAATCATCAAAAGCTTGTATGATAATGCTGAATGCATGGCTATAAATGGTAACAGTGTCAGACAGTTATTTGCAGTGAGAGCTGAGGTCAAGGATCTATCACATCATTACTTTTATTGTCACTGTTCCCTGATTAGATCATGATGAAAACAACCACAGCAAGTAATTAGGCATTTCATTGGAAAAGCGATAAGACACGTTTGTATGACCTTGGTTTTATAATGATGTTTCACTGCAGAGTTCAAGAAAAGGCCAGCAATTAGACACAGTCAGTTTGTTCATCATTAGGGTGCTATCAGATACAAGGCTGTTAAAATCTCGACAGCAAAATAGATCAAAAAACATTGCAATTTGAGAAACATTACAGTAATTTTACTGTTCACTAAGTCATGAGAGAATGCTGATGTCAATCAGCAAACATTTTTCAAGAACTTGAAAGGTTTTAGAGAAGTTACCTCATCAGCACTGTCATAAATAAATATACACAGATAATCTACAACCATAATTGTGAAGAAAATCTATTTATTTACTGCAGAAAAAATAGGCCTCTGAAAAGAATTTGAAATCTACTGTATAAAGATTCTTGGAAATTGGAAATGCTAAAGAGGTAAAACCAATTTAAGACATTAAATGGCAGGAATATGACAAATGTCACTGGAACACAATTAGAGATGTCGATAATGTTAGTCTTATGTCAGGTGATAACGTGATCCCAAAACAGAACAAGTACTTTAAAAAAATCAGAGAAATGTGTTTAATTAGCCCAACACTATGTAGCCTTCACAAAGCAGCATCAAAGGAAGAAACGGTGGAAACTGGGCATGTATCATAAAATACAGGAGGGTAAAAAGTGGACTGTAAAAAGTGGTTATGTGTGAAATAGATAAGCTACCTCACTTCCCAGTAGGATAATCTGTTTTCTGGTATTTGTATGTATTTACTTAGGCTCCAAAGAATCTCAAAGGTGGAGCGATGGTGGAGACATGTCTACTTACAGTAAGTGTTAAAAGCAGTGATGGAAAGCTCTTTGCACAGTGGTTCATGAGGTCACCTGGCAGAACAGGGACTGTCGGGCTCAAATCTAAAAGCGGACAAGGTCCAGCTGCAATTTTACATTCTGAAGGACTGGTGCTTTGGTACATAGTTGAGTAGTTTATGCACAAAGAATCCTTGGAGGTTACAGGAACTGAGTGTGTTAACTAGCTGATCAGATCTCTGAGCTGACTTCTGTATTAGAGCAATTCCTTGCAGTCATTAAAGTGATGCTGCTCTGCAAGCTGACACACACTGTGCAGGCTGCCTTCTTCCCACTGAAAATCATGACTATCATGTAGCAGCATGTGGAAAAGTAATTGCAGTGATCTTCATCAAAAATTACAGTAAATTAATTAAACAGTCATTAACTATATACTGTGTTGATTAGTGATACAGATTTTAATCAGTCACACAGATGAGGGAGGCAAGTTATTTTCTAGTGCATTCCCAAGTTCTAAATCTCTGAGAAGTGATGAGTCACAGGGAGCTGCTGAACTTTTTTTTTGCTGAACCCAGCAGCTTTTGTTGTTCTTATGCTAACTGCTCACCTCCAGAACAGTTTCATCTAAAACCTTCTAAAGAAATTGTGATTGAAAAGTATCCAGAGTTCACCCTTTTTGATCAACAAAAACTGCCCCAACTTCCTTTGTGCTGCTGAAGTTAACAACTGAAATCAACTAGGAAAATGCCTGCTTCATTTTTTAAGACATTTTAAAGAAAATGACATGAGGAGCTGGGATTTGACTCTTTCTTTTTTAACTATTCACTGAAATCTCTCAGAGCTCACAACAAAAAATGGCATCCCAGTTAAAAAGACCCCCAGTCTTTGCATGGACAACTAAAAGAAGATAAAAACAGTGGATGCATTTTTTGCCGGATGTATTAAAAGTACAGCCTAATTGTGATGCTGTTGAAAAGAAATAAACTTGGTTTTGCAGTTGCCAACTCTTGCTCAGGTTGACTCTTCCTGTCATTTCCCTGAGAATACATAAAGCAAAAGTAAAAATAACCAAAGCAGTCCAACAACCATTCATGAGAAAGTTCACAAGGTGATTCTGGCTGTAAGGGGCAGGTTTTGGAGGAGTGAGAGGCAAGTGAGATAACAGAAAAGAGCTTGATAAGCATTAGGATAATGACAAGAATAAGCTTCCCATTTTAATTCCTAATCTTCCAGTGTTTGTTACACTAATAAATTTCACCTGTGAGGGCAATCTCTGCCTCATTTTTTTTCCACCCTTTATTTAGATTACTACAAACATAGTCTAGAATGTTTAAAAACCAATAGTAGTACAAATTGCCTAGGGAACTGCCTGGCATCTTCTTGAAGGCAGGTCTCATGACCACTGGCTATAGCTGAAGTTAGTGCAGCTCCTCTACACTGTGGAAGTAAATCATTCCTTAATGGACTCTGGTGTATTTGTCCACACAGTGCTCGTGTGAGCCAGCCAAGCTTTGTTACTTCCATTTGACAGATGAGACAGAAAAGCTTGTCATTTTACTGAGGGCCACACTGAAATATTTGACAATACTTCCATTATTGTTATTTGCGTAACATTTCGTAATACCGTAAAAGCAAGAAATTGTCTCCAGCCCCCAGGCTCCTATTGAATTTTCTAGAGGATTGTACTTCCCTCATATCTAGGAGGCAGTAATCCTGGGATTGTGGAGGCATGTAAAAGTCTGTAGGTTTGGGCTCCAGCAGTCCCAGGTCCAACATTCTCTACACACAAACATACACGAACACGGATTCTTCTAGTTGGGTTTTGCACTTGGCCCGACATACTATGAGGACACCACATGGAAGGTCATGAGTAGATTTGCTTGCACAGTGCAGCATGTAATCTAGTGCTTTATCAAGGTTCTAGTAGGCTGTCTAAGAGAAGAAGTAAGGGGTCATTAAAGGATTCAGAGACTTTTTGCACTGCATCAAGTTTCTACATCTGTCTCTCCAGTAGTAGTTCTGTCAAAATGTGCACGTGCATTACAAAAATCAAATATGCAACAGGCTGTGATCTAGGTCTTGAAGAAGGACTTTTGGTATCTGAAATTTAGCACACCTACCTATGCAACAAAGTTCCTAGTTCACAATACTAAGATTGCACCTTTTTATGTTAAGTAGTAGAAACATGGACATAAGGTTCTGATAACGGCACAACTCTCCACTGTTCTATTGTAGGCATCTCTCATGTAGAGTATCCTAGAACCATTTGAAATCTCCAGTAATACAATAGGTAACTATGCACCATCAGTTTCCTATAAACAAACAAACAAAATTCTTGAATATATAAAGAGGAGATGCCAGTTAAAAAGTAGGGAGCTGTGATCTCGCTAACAGTGGTGAAACTGCTAAAGGCAAGTGTTACTTTCGTTAGGGCCTGCAGCAGAAAAAATTGTAATGGCAGGTGGGAAAGCATTCAGAAAGACCTGCAGATCTTATCTGACTTCTGGAAAGTCTGACAAACTGTGAGACGTTTAAGAAGCTGAGGGCTAAAGGAACATAAAAAGGCAATTTGATCCCAATCTGCAAATTCTTCATGGCGAGGAGCTTTCAGATAATAGAGGACTTAGCAAACAAAACCAGAGAAAGATCTAACACCTGGAAGATCAATTTATACAAATCTTGACTGGCAATAAAGAGCAGGATTAACCTCAGTCAATTTAGCCATCTAAAAGTCAAGCATCTACTAGTTATTTAGGCACCCTCACTAATACATTGAAAGAAGCATTTCCAGAGGGCTGTTCATCCCACCTCTGTTTGGATGGATTGAATCAAATTGAAGCTTCTCTTCATTGATTTTTTTGATGTTATGCTGGAAGATGAGCTTGTACAAGTCAGTAATATTAAGCCAACTGAAATCTGACAGTGGGATTCATCTCACCTAAGTGTACTTTTCTTTGCTAAGTTGGTCATACACCAAGGAAATGTCTTGAGGTAGAGCAGAATACCCATTACTTGTGATTTTAAAACTGGCAAGGAGGCTGGTGGAATAAAAGCAAGAGTCAGTGTGTGGGAAGCTAGGTCTGCACAGAAGGCAGGACCCTGAGGAGAATGGATCTTTTAAAGTCAATTTTTTATCTGCATTCCCAGAAGACTCACAACAACATCAGTTTTTATGAAATCATAGAATCATTTAGGCAAGAAAAGGTCCTTGAAATCATTTAATCCAACTGCAAACCTAGCACTGCCAAGTCCATAACTAAACCATATCCCTAAGTGAGACGTCTCCACATCTTTTAAATACTACCACAGATGATGACTCAACCACTTCCCTGGCCAGCCTGTTTCAGTGCTTGACAATCCTTTCAGTAAAGACATTTTTCCTAATATCCAATCAAAACCTCCCCAGGCACAACTTGAGGCCACTTCCTATTGTTTATTGCTTGTTACCTGGGAGAAGAGACCAACTCCCACCTTGCTACAACCTCCTTTCAGGTAGTTATAGAGAGAAATAAAGTCTCCCCTCAGCCTCCTTTTCTCCACACTAAGAACCCCTAGTTCCCTCAGCTGCTCCTTATAAAAACTGGCCTTCATAAGCCTTGTTGCTCTTCTTTGGACCCACTCCAGCCCCTCAGTGGCCTTGTAGCAAGGGTCCCAGAACTGAACACAGCACTCGAGGTGCAGCCCCACCAGTGCTGAGCACAATCACTTCCCTACTGCTGCTGGCCACACTATTCCTGGTACAGGCCAGGATGCTGTTGGCCTTCTTAGCCACCTGGGCACACTGCTGGTTATCAACCAATATCCCCGGGTCCTTTTTTGCTTGCCAGTTTCCCAGCCACTCTCCTCAGAGCCTGTAGGGTTGCGTGGTGTTGTTATGCCCCAAGCAGCACATTTTCCTAGCATAGCATTCTTGTCGGACTTACAAAACAGTCACAGAACATGGGCCAACAGCTGCACATCAAAAATCACACAGTGCTTTTTCCAATTGTTTCTACCATTAGGAAACACAGGGGACAAACATGTGGCTTTCTTCCTCCCTACCTCTTCCAATCAGTGCCTGATGGTGCAGCTGCTGGGTAATCCCTGCTGATACCAGTGGGGCTGTGTGGTGACTGCATAATCACACCAAAGAATGGAAATCTCTGGGCAAAGGCTCCTCTTGGCACCACCTGCCAACTCCTTGTCTCTCACGTTCTGCGGGCACAGAAAGCCAGTGGTGGTAGCAGAGCAGAAGATGATATTTGTGCATAAGTAACTGGCTTCCAGTTTCTTGTTTGAAAGTGCTGTAGGATTATAGAGGACACAAGAACATTGACAAAGCACAGCAGGATTCTCTGTTACAAGGCGCACGTGTGGTAGCTGTTGTTGAATTATTCATTCTGAATTATTATGGTCTTTCTGCTTTTCCTCTAATACAAAGGTGCACACCTGAAAACCTCTGTCATCACTGGGCAACTACAAGAAGAATCTGTCCATGAATTGATGAGCATACACCAGATGCACAGCACATACCATGCACACACATGCAAACAAATGCGTAAATAATGAAGAACAACATAGAACAAACAGAGAATAACCCACCAGGTGGCAGTTATAAGTGTTCAAAACAAAAATGCCATCATTATAATTCAAACCAAACAATACCAAGTGGAATGCCTCAGCCTGATGGCACCAAGCAAGCACTGTTTTTCTCCCTCTGTGGCTCAAGAAATGATGCTCAGCAGGGGTCATACAGTGGTCATTGATCCATGCACTAAGATCCTATTGCAGCCGAAGGATGTTTTACACCCCAGCAGACTAATATCTAGATGCAGCTGTGAGACAATTTAAAATAAACCAGTCACAGCTCCACTGCTGGCATCAAAGTGTGTTTCTTTATGAGGCCATCAATACAGCTCAGATAACCACAAAAGAGAAGTAAGCTTTTTGCCTCTTGCACTCTGCTAAAATTATCCAGGTTCTTTGGACTCTTCACTTTCCACATCTCAACACACCTCAAGTTCTCCTTTGGCTTTTTAAATAGGAAAAGCAGGGAGGAAAAGGGGGAAACACAAAAAATGTATTCATAAATTTGTCTTTGTAACAGCACATAGTGCTGTTTTCAGTGATGGTGTTGCAGGTGTTACCCTTCTGCTCCTGACTACAAATAAACCGAGTTAAAAATTATTTATTGCTTGGGTGGTTATGTGCAATGAAACATACACTGGATCTACAACAGAAAGCCAAACAGTAACCATACTGAATTTCAACAGCTCTATGCCTATTTTTTTTTTAATTGCTGATAATTTTGTTAATGTTGAAAAGCTGTTCTGGGCTCTATTTCTGAAGTATCGTCAGAAATTTATTTTAAAATAAATAGATTTAGATTTCATATGACTAGAAAAGCCAGACAAATTCAGTTGAGGGGGAAAAAAAAATCATACACAGAAAGAACAGTTCCAGGAAACAATGACTGTTTCGTGCTGCACCAAAATCTATCTCTCAACACAGTAATTACTGCATATTTTGCCTTGAGTTCTGACTCAGAGACTAGCCCTCTTAATACTGAAAAGTGAAAGTAGAAAATAAGGCTTTTTGATAAAATAAATACCTATTTCAAGAAATAAAATCATTTCCATATGCCATTAATATGCATTTTATTCCCAGAAATGAAAGAATTTCATGTATTGTGCAGAGGTAAATATAAAAGCTGATCTAACTGGGAATAAATATACAACTCTAGGCTAAACCACAGGTTTGGGGATCAAAATTCAAGTACTGAAACTGATTTCTCCCTCCTAAATAGACCATTCTGCAGCTGGAGCAAGTTCCTGCCAAAAGGGAAGCAGGGAACACATCTTGTTCCAGCTCTCCTGGAGAAAGCAGGAATTATAGAAGGGTTTTAATGCACAGGAGGGAGAAATGGAAACGGGATAAAGAAAGGGTAGTAACTTAGGAAGTCAAATGAAATGCAGAGGTTAAGTAGGGACTGAATAGCAATGCCAGCACCCAGAGGGGCTCGCTGCCTACCTTGCTGATGGGCAGGTGTTGGATATGGGCTTGGGAACAGGCCACCTTCCTCTTCAGGGCCACGGCCCCTGCAGCATCTGCCTGGGGAACAAACAGCCTGGAGCGTTTCATAGTGTCCTTAGGAATTGTGGGTGATCCAGCTGGGATCTGGTTCAAGCAATAGATTAATCTGATCTGCTTTGGAAACCAACTTTGCCGCCTCCTTTCAAATGGAATCTAGAAGAAATTCTTCTCCTTTTTCTAACCTAAACCCCATGAAATCTCTGTGGCTTTTGGTTTTATCGATGTCCGTAGGCCTTGAGAGAAGTCAGCACCTTGAAGCTCTGCAAATGGTACCAAAACACTCAAATGTAACTTTTAGTTAATGCTTTTCCCCCCTTTCAGCATGTTTCAACAGTTCAATTTCCATGAATGTGCTTGTTTTTACCCTCTGTTGGACTTCAAGAAATGCTAGGCAGCAATTTTAATAGATTGAATTTTGCTGATGCCAAGGTGGCAAAGAGCACTAGGGCAAAAAGTGATAATAAAAGCAGCAGGATATTCACCTGATGTAGGTTGGCCTACTTCTTTTTAGCTCTGTGATTTGTTCTTGAGTTTCACAAAGATACTATGCTACAGTTATATTTAAAATGTGAGAGGTTGTATGCAGGAACTGTGGGCCAGGTAAATAAATAATAGATGCATATATATACATATATACAACACGTACATAAACAGATACATATGCACTCATATCACTTCACTATACACATACCCATATAGTTCCTTGCACATGGCCACCTTTCTCCTTCACTTACTAACTAGCTCAATTAATGTCAAGGTACAAAGCTCTTTCATCATCCTGTAGAGTGAAGTTATGTTTAACCTCAACTCTTAAGTTGCAAAGACCTGTTAAAACATGTAGAATCGACCATCCACATGAGTAAAGATACTCTGCATTGAGTAAGCTGGCATAAATATCATTTAAAATCATATCCTTCATTTAGAAAGAAATTATTGGTCACTGTATGGCAAAGGAATTACAAAAATTTTCTAAGTTCCTAGGCTTAATAAAAGAATATGCTCTGTAAATGCTCTTCTTTCTGAATCAGGCACTGCTGTTATCCCAAAGTTTGGTGGCTTTGTGTTTAAAATATCCCTAGTAAAGTTTCTGGGTGCATTAGGAGATTGCATAAGCAGGGAATGGCAGTCTCCTAGCCTGCTACATCATACATCACATGGCAAGTTTTACAGCTTGCTTTTTAAAACTGGCTTTCAATTTGTAGCAGATCTGTTAAATTCAAATTGTCAGCCAGTGTGAAAGGAGTCCTTTTTTCTCATATCATGTACCTGAATTTTACATAGGACACACTTTTGTAAAGCTTCATGTACCTTTTTGATTGTGCTCTCCTGGGTTTTAGCTGTATGGGTTGACAGTGCTGTATAAGAGCTCAGCAAACATGAAGAATACTTGAATATCTTTAGGTATGTCAAAGCCCCTTTGTGGGAACAGATTTTGAAAGCCTGTAACATCAGCTTTTGGGAAATTGGGATGAGCTGAAATCAGAGGCATTCAGATAATTCAGTCCTTACCACTGATGTAGAACTATTCAAAGCTTCACAATTTTTTTAAAAAAGCTTTTAGAGCAGCACCAAGAGACTGTGCAAAAAAAACCCCAACCAAAACCAACCCCAGTGAGTATCAAGCCCTACTCCCAAGGTTGTCCACCTAATGCTCCATCCACAGGAGCATGCTAGAGTCACAAGCCTCAGGGATGCACCTTCCTGCCAGGGAAAAAAATGTTGTCTTTGAGACTTCACATGCACATGTAGGGTAAGAAGCTGCTTTTCTTCCCAGAGGTAGCTGTATTGAGGATATACCTGCAGGCCTTTTTTTTCCTTCACAATAGGTCTTAAATACATGAATCAAATCTGCTTACGAATAAATATGAGGGGAAAAGGTTTCTAACCAGAACATGGAGACTACTGAACAATTTCCACTTAGTGGTAAACAGCTGTAAATAGCACAGCAGGAGCATGCTAGAGTCACAAGCCTCAGGGATGCACCTTCCTGCCACTCAGCCAATGGAAGTTCCTGAGAGAGGGGGGAAAAAAATGTTGTCTTTGAGACTTCACATGCACATGTAGGGTAAGAAGCTGCTTTTCTTCCCAGAGGTAGCTGTATTGAGGATATACCTGCAGGCCTTTTTTTTCCTTCACAATAGGTCTTAAATACATGAATCAAATCTGCTTACGAATAAATATGAGGGGAAAAGGTTTCTAACCAGAACATGGAGACTACTGAACAATTTCCACTTAGTGGTAAACAGCTGTAAATAGCACAGTGCTGGATATAGTTACATAGAAGATGATATATTTGCCTCTAGCAGTGTGAGACTGAACATGGTGGTAACACAAATCCATCCGAGTGTTACACATTTTTGGAATTGAGTTTGTGGGGGCAGTGGGACTACTCATTCCCCAAGTTAGGAATGGGACTTCTAGGGCATCTGCACCTGAATTGGTTACCCATTGGTTGCTTTTGGAGCCAGTAAGGACAAAGGGGAGTCCCTGCAGCATCACTCACCCAACTTGACATCTACCCCAGGAGGAGGAGGAAAGTAGCTTGGTAGAGGTGCCTGTTGCTTTCTGTTGACAGCAAAGGAGCCTAAGGTAACTGTCTGGAAATGGAGACATCTCACCATTTTGATGGCTAAAGTTAGGTGAGGTGAAACCCACTTCCAGTATTTCTGCCATTAAATTACACATAGCAATAATTTCCCTTCCAAAGCAACATGCCTCTCCCAGGCCTTAAAGAAGCAGGCAAAAAAAATACCATCTTGCCTGTAGTAGTAGTTCCTCATGGGGTCTCCATGTCTAAATATCTCAAGTTATCTTCCTCTATGACAGGAATGCACTTAAAGCTATTTATTCACTGCAGTTTGCTGAAAATCTGTGACAATGAGCACAGTCTCAAGTGGAACAAGAAGTCTGAGTTTGTTACATGACATCCCTATTCAGTTCACCATCATCATTTATTGAAGTCTTGAAAAAATACTGAAGGCAGTTCAAACTATATACATCATTGAAACCAGGGTTGTGGGATTTTTTTTGTGAACTATGCAAATTAATTTGCCTTCAGGTCTATCAGTTATTTAATAGTTGCCACACATGAGCCTACAGGAAAATTTGGCAACAGCCAGATGAATTTCAGCCTTACCTGACACATCTGACTCAGGCACCCTGGTAGTGTCTTGAGGGTTTCATAGATGTCTGGGAAATTAGTAAGTCCAGCTCACTTTCAGTATTACTGAAAGTAATCCACAATTTTTAGATGCTTTGGAAGGCCCAGGGTGATTTTGAGTGGTTGTTTCTTTTAATCACTGTGAGAAGAGGAAGAAAACAATTTAGGTTATTAAGAATCAGACTGAAACACTTCAGTGAGGGAAGTTCAGTGATCATCTTTCAATTTATGTCCTCAAACCTTCAGCTGTTCCTCTGCTCAACCCTTATAAATCAAAACTTTCAATGCTTCATATGTCCTTTAAAAAAAACCCTTCAGAAATTCTTCAAGAGACCTGGATTTTTTTACTTTCCAGAACTGTGTTCAGGAGTATCAACCATTCCAGGAACTATCAAATGAAAAACATTGCCAGTAATTGAAAAATAGTTGGCTTTCAGAAGCATAGGATTACTTCAGAAACCATTGTTCCCAGTAGGTAATATTTATTTATGTTAGCAACCCTATTGATTTCACTCCACTGTTTTTTTGTAAGTGATAATTGTAAAAATACAGCCTTTAGTAAAAAAAATAGAGAAAATTGTATCCTGTGTGGTTTCATTCCTCTCCCACCCAACCCAGCTGATGGGACAAAAACTGTATTTAATTTGTACATGTATAGATATTCCAGAAATTCTACAGGAAATGTGTGTTCTCTCTTAACTTTGGTCTGTTATCCAGGCAGCCACTTTAATAGCAAGAGTTAAGCCAGCTGCTGTTTTAGCCCCCACAGTTCTAGTGGAGGAGGTAGGGAAGGCAAGTTCTTACCTCCATCAGCTTCCCAGGCTCACTCCTCCCGCATCCATCTGTGAGACAGACCTGGAGTCTGAGCAGATCTCAAGCTTCACTTACCAAAAAAGCATCCAGATCATCGGTAGCAAGACCAGACACTGTTCCCAAACCAGCTCTAGTGCAGAGTCCTCCCCTTCATTGCAGGGGAGAGCTGGGAGGCAACTCCTAACTGGTTGCAATTTGGCCACCAGCTCAGAGCAGGGCCCTAGAAACAAGTCCGAACCAGTGGACCCACCAGTATGAAGCCCAAACACATGCTGTAGACAAAGTGTTCCTCTGAAAACCATCTTTGAACTCAGTATTAGTGACAAGGAGTCATGGAATGAAATTTAAAGTAATTTAAGGAGGAAAACAAAGCCCGTCTACTGGTGTGAGCAGCCTTATCTCATGATTGACTACACACCAGTGGAGGGGCTTGGCTGTTCTTAATTAGCAGGTGTTAGTGGTGGGTTCAGATTTATCTGGGAAATAAGCAGAGTGTAAATCCTTCAAGTTCCTTTATGATCCTCTGGTAAGGAGAGTAGCTCCTGCACCTCCCCTGCCCCACCAGCCTTCCCTCTGAAAGCAGCAGCACAACCAAGGATCAGGCCAGCACCCACCTGCCATCTACCAGCAGCTCCTTCTCCTTGGATACCTGGGTACAAGTACCCAAACCAGCTCACCCTCTGGGAATGCAAGATCTTCCCAGAATTTCTAAAGCTCCTTCCAAGCCAGCAAGCAGCTCTCAGCAGTGATGGCAAGTACAGTTTGGTTTGTGTCCCTCAGTCCTTATGGGGGTTACACAAGCTTAATCCAGGCTAAAAAAGGTAAGGTTCTTATGAAATGGAACAAACAATTTAAAAGCTGGATTTACCAACACTCAGAACAAATTATTAAAATGTAAATTTCTTTTAAAACGCTTCATAATTTCCACACTTGACTTTTCCTGCTAACCCTTGCAAAAAGCACTGCAAACAGTCCTTGTTACTCCTGAATATGTTGCTGCAAAGCTTCGAGACCTGAGGCAGCCAATAGCATTCACTTTTGTAACATGTTGAGCTTTTATGTGATGGCTTCCATGAGGCAGGCAGGCAATCCTGCTCTGAAACCACCAGGGAAGAAAGCACGTGCCTGTTTCCCACCTACATTTCCCGTGTGGAAGGGAGGGACAATCTGCCAGGTGACATGCAGCCCCGTTGCCAGGGACTAGTAGGTGGGACCTATTTATTCCACCTGCATTTTTGAGTTGGCCCCATTCCGGCCTTGTGCCTGACTCATTTCTCATTCAGAACACCTTTGTACTGATGCTGACACAGCCTGAGCAAATACATTGCTGTAAGCACAATCCAAATGCAAACTCATATAATTCAGATGGTTTCTTCCCACCTGCAAAGCAACAATGTGAGCAGACAGCATCTCTAGTGTGATCATGGCTTTCCCAGCAGCAGTTATGGCAAGCAGGCTTTCTAGTGCTTCAGTAGGACTACTATGATCTTAGTATAAGCTTTAACCCACCCCAGCAAAAACTTTCTCTCCTAAGAGCCTGGCATGTATGTAGCACATTCAGCACTGCTCAGGACTTGTAAGTAGGCCTTGTCTTTCCAGTAGACACCAGAGAAATGCATGTTCTTCCACTCGTTGCAACCAACCTTTTGCCTGATGCTCTTAAGTAAGGACAGCAATTCACAAGCTGTGATAGCAAGAGGGTAGGTTACGTCCTCCTAAAGAGCAGCAGGACAGAGAAATCCTGCTGAGAAGGTCTTCTCTTGAACTGTCAGGGAACTGCTTAATCTCCTGAGCACTCTGGTGCTACACCCTGGATCCATCACTCTCCCAAGTTGTGGCTCACAGTTCTCCACCTATGCTTCAGGCAGAGCACATAATAACCTTTCTAGTTGCCATTCACACCTGCACTGGGTACATTGTGGGCCACCAGCTCAACACAGTTGGTACACACCCTCAAACAGAAACCCCTCCAAAATGTCACCATGAGACATGATTAAGATTTCACAAGCCCATGTGTCCCATGCCTCCCTGCTGTTTACAGGTCTGCTGTGAAGTCCCACAGTGTTTCTGAACAACTGATGGACAGAAGCATCCCAGACACTTCTGACTACTTTACCAAGGGATTCTCTCAGTTTGCCCTATTTATATGTCCCCACACCAACAGGAGCATACCTACCAGAAAAGAAGCTTACGATTCTGTTTTTAACACATACCAGGTATTTGGAGCTCCTGGAGCAAGTCCAGAGGAGAGCCAGAAAGATGATCAGAGGGCTGGAGCACCTCTCCTATAAGGACAGGCTGAGAGAGTTGGGGTTGTTCAGCCTGGAGAAGAGAAGGCTCCAGGGAGACCTCACAGTGACCCTTCAGTATCTGAAGGGGCTATGGGAAAGCTGGGGAGGGAATTGCTACAAGGGCTTGTAACAAGAAGACAAGGACTAATGGATTAAAACTGGAAGAGGGGAGATTTAGGTTAGACATCAGGAAGAAATTCTTCACTGTGAGTGTGGTGAGACACTGGCATATGTTGCCCAGGGAAGTTGTGGAAGACCCATCCCTGGAAGTGTTCAAAGATGGGTCAGACGGGGCTCTGAGCAACCTGGTCTAGTGGGAGGTGTCCCTGCCCATGCAGGGGGGTTGGGACTAGGTGATCTTCAAGGTCCCTTCCAACCCAAACCATTCTGAGTCTCTGATGATTCTATTTCCATCATCTTTGTTCAGTCTGCAGGTAAGGGATTCCTTAATTCTGATGAATCTGGCATGTGTTGCACATTTATTCTGTTTCAGCCCTAACACCTTCCTGAGGTATTTGCTTTGAAACATATCTCGACATTTCTCTCCACCTTTGCAGATTTGTCAGTTATGATAGGAATAAAACTAGAGTGGAAAATTCAGTTTCTTTTTCAAGTTGAAAATTTCCAATGCCTGGGTTTTGTTTCAACTCTGAAGCACCAGATAACTATCTTCCCTGGGCCTGCTATTCTTTGGAAGACATCAGCAGTGGCTGCCAGTGACGGAGAATATTTTACAGAAGGGCTGAGAACAAATGGATTTGCCATCATTTAAGGCTGTCCTCTCACCCAACCTCAAGCAGGTGCCATGATGCATTTCACAGCTATACCAGAGGAGAATTTGTGCTGGATCAAAGGCAGTAAAAGATTGGAGATGGAAATGGGGACCAACCAATGCTCCTTTATGGCGAGATGGCAACATCCAGTGACACTAATGTTGAAGTGTTCCTAATCGATTAAAAAAAAACCCAAAACATTTGACTTCTTCAGGACTGAGCCAACCTGAAGCAAATTTTAGTTGCTATTGAAGTTTCCTCTACATCAGAAAAACCTGAATCATTCAGCTCTTTTGATATTCTCCCAAAGACAAAAAAAAAAGATGGTGAACTCCACCTAAAAAATCTGAGGACTTTCCGCTTTCTTTGACACAATCAAGAGGGCCAAGCTCAGATCACCCCAGCAGTGTTCATTCTGGCATTTCATAACTTTGAAGCATTACACTTAGTAACCCAAGCAGCCCTTCAGCATACATTTTTTATATAATGTTATATGTTCTGTACAATATAGCCATAGGATTGTAGAGGTGCCAGACTACGAAAATTATTTCCCTGCTCTTTGGCAGATTCCACATGCAGAGGGATTAGATTATGTTCTGTTTCTTTCTGGTTTGTAATATATTTAGACAACTGAATGGTTTTCCATTTGGTGCTTGTCCTGCAATTCATTTTATCATATCCTTCTTTTCCGTCTTCTGAAGCTTTTTTTAAAATCCTAGTCCATTGTGCTTTGTCCTCCCTTGTCCTTCCAGTTATGGGGAAGGAGGACATTCCTATTGCTTATAATAATCAGTGTATCCACCAAGGGCTTCTCATTTCAGAAAGCTGCTTGTTAGCCTGGTACCCAAACTATTCCTATGAATAGAGTGAGTAAAAGCTTTTTCTTCCCCTCCCAGCATGACCAGATTTGAAGGCATTGCAGCAGAACCTCAACAGACACAGATCAGTGCAGGTCTGCTTAGATCAGAGTAATACAAGTTTATATCAGAGTGAGATCTGGATGTTTGTGGAGACCATTTACTTTGCTATCTGAGGTTTGAAGGGGCTGTGGTGATTGATGGTGCTTTTATGTGAACACTAACTCAGGAAGTGTCACCTGGAATGGTGAATGTGGTAACTGTTTACTTCATTTGTCAAAAAATGACAAAAGTCCCTGAAAAAAGACTTGTCTCCAGAGGTTCTGAATCATTCATTATTAATGGATGTCATTTTTTTTTCCATCAGAACTAAGCCACCATGCAAAGTCATTGCTGTGGAAGAGGAGAAAATCTTTCAGTGAGCTATTTCCTTGCCAGGCAGTGAAAATTGATGCAGCTTGCCTGGGTGCTGTGCACTGAGCAGTCAGGCAGAGCAGCAGTGGCAATCTGGGGTGCTCCACAACCACAGTAACCTTTGCTGGGGAATAGGAGCAACCTGAGCTACCTCCAGAGCCCACACTTCAGCTCTAAATACATGAACATTCTGTGGAAGTGTCCAGAAGTGACAAATACAGGATTTCTGCTGCCAAGCATGCTGTGGTAGGAGGCTGGGGTATATTAGTCCAGCTAATGGCACGTGGAAATTAGCATTAGTCGTTCTTAGGAAAATGCAAGTATTTTCAGTGATCCCACTATGTCAAAATGATCTGAAGCAGTGCCTCTCAGCTTTACTGCTCCAGCCATCAATCAGTCAATCACACCACCCACTTCTCACTTGAGGAAGAGGACCTTTTGGCCCAGAATTTGTCCTGTCAGGGTTCAGTTTTGGGCAGGAGCTATTGATTGGGCACAAGGCTCAGCCAGGAGCTCAGAAAACACAGGGTGAACACCAGGCACCAGTACAGGTTAGGGTTTGTCCTGCTGGAAAGCAGCTCCATGGAGAAAGACCTTGGTGTCCTAGTGGACAGTAAATTTTCCATGGGAGAGCAGTGTGCCCTTATGGCAAAAAAAGGCCAGTGGTATCCTGGGGTACATTAAGAAAAGTGTGTCCAGCAGGTCTAGGGAAGTTCTCCTCCCCCTCTACTTTGCCCTGATGAGACCACACCTGGAATACTGTATCCAGTTTTGGACTTCCCAGTTCAAAAGAGACAGGGATCTACTGGAGAGAGTCCAACAGAGAGCTACGAGGATGATTAAGGGACTGGAACATCTGTCCTAAGAAGAAAGGCTGAAACAACTGGGGCTGTTTAGTCTTGGTAAGAGAAGGCTGAGAGGGGGAATATCTAAGGGGTCGGTGTCAAGAGGAAGGGACCAGTCTCTTTGCAGTGGTGCCCAGTAATAGGACAAGGAACAATGGGTATAAGCTAGAACATAGGAAGTTCCACCTCAACATGAGGAGAAACTTCTTTATTGTGAGGCTGCCCAGAGAGGTTGTGGTGTCTCCTTTTTTGGAGACTTTCAAAACCTGCCTGGATGCATTCCTGTGTGGTCTGTCTTAGGTAGTCCTGCTTGGGCACGGATGTTGGACTAGATGATCTCTAGAGGTTCCTCCCAACCCCTACCATTCTATGACTCTATGAATACTTCATACTTGAAGTAAGAGGCTTTCAGAGCTGAGTGTGGTCTCTGTGGTGCTGGCTCTGCCATTCACACTCCTTTATACATTCACGAGGGGAGTTGAAGCTACTGGCATGAGTGATATTTTGTCTTCTGTGCTGCATACGAATATTCAGAAACTTTCCTATGGTCATTGGATCTGGTAACTCATTTTATACCACCTTGGTGACGCTATTGATTTTACATGAACCTTGGAAGAAGGATTTGGCCAGGAGCAGCTCTGGGACTCTCAGCTACAGGAAGAGGCTGATGGCTCTGACACATTTCTGTCCTGGAACACACAAATACCTGTCCTACCTGCTCCATGTCTGAGCATTCCTTTAAAAAGAAATAAATAACTAAAAGAAACCACATCTTATAAAAAAATCTAATTATTTTAATGATACAGATTGTTAATTAATGAAGCATTTCATTTGAGCTAAAGCACCCAGCACCCTGCAGACAAGTGAAAAGAAATCTGCCTGCAGACTTCCCAAGAGACAGGTTTGTATGTTTTGTTAGTATCCATTTTTACCAGCATCAAAAATGGACAGTAGCAGAACAGAACAATGCCAAGTAAGTTGTTATTATTGTTTCTATCATGAATAAAGCCATCTAGGTTATTCAATTGTTAGAAAGCACTCTGACAATATAGAAAAGAAGGAGAATGCAACCATCCATATCCCACAAGCTCACAGTGAGCCAAACTGAGCTAGTGACAGAAGGCAGAGGCCTCCTAACACCTTCGTTTCTCATGCTTTTGCTTACTCTTTCTTGCCTCCCCAAATTAAATTCACAGCTGAGAAAATGACATGTTTTTCTTTACAGGAAATCCTTTGGTGTTGTATGCTCATGAAACACTACAAGAACATTTGTGATTTATGTCTTCCAGAAATTTCTATTGATGTGCCTCAAGATGGGAGAGGTAAGATCAGACTTCAAGGAGCAGCTTCCAAGAAAATCAACTCAATGACAAGAGCTGAAAAAATGATGGATAAGCAGGAGAGAGAAAGACTGCAAGGGGGGCATTGAGCAAGTCAACTGCTGAGAAACATCATTCAGACAACTTCTATAGGCAAGTGACATAGAAAGAGTCTCCAGAAGAAAGCAGTCTGTAAGCAATATTTAAACTTTAGACCGACAACATTATCTCTGAAAGGAAGCATCATATTTGAGGAAATGCTCAACAGGGAGAAAATTGAGTTGCTCTGGCAAATTCACACAAAGGTGTAAAAGATCACAAGACAAACCTTTGGTAGGTAACTTTTCTTTGCCTCCCCATCCATGTATTGCCATTTAAGCCTAATCTAAGTATCAGAATACTGAATGTGAGTTTTTCCAAAGTTCTCTAGAGAATATTTTGTGACAATAGGGTAGATGCTGGCAATCCCCATCATTGTTAACCACAATGGTTAATGTGCATTACAAGGTAAGTGAAGCCCTTTCGTTGAGTTCAACTGCAGAGTAGCAATCATTTCCACCTTAATACACATTTTAAGATCATTGGCAATGATTCTACTAAAACATCAAACATCTGAGCATATCTTGGCTTCAGCTTCACACACCCTCCTGAAAGGAAGAGCTTTATTAAGAAACAACCCAGGCACCTCATTCCACCCCCCCCCACACACACATTTTGAAGTTGAAAGAAATCCAGAAGAAAATCAACTATATATTTCAGAAGCAATAACACTATTGTCCCTCTGCTTTACAAGGCAATAATCCAATTCCCTCTGCCACAGCCTGTCTTTAGAGTTTACCCCTCACAAATCTAAGAATTCATGTGTAAGCTGGAAGGGCAATGATGCCACCATAGAAGTGTCCTCAGTACTTGGTCACTGTGTTGCAATAGCTTGACTTCCCTTTCCACAAGACAGGTTTATTTTAAAATACCAGTTTTTAAAGTATCAAGTACATGGGAAAATCCTGTTAAATTCAATTATTTAAGACATACACATGGAGAACCTGGCAATGGCAACCAAACACAGGAGCTCATCTAGAAATCATAACACAAACCCATGATAATGCCAAATTAATCCTTCATGCCTCATATTTTGTCCTGCAAATCTGAATAACTTTCAAATAATCATATATTTTCCTACACAGCCAACATGAGGAACACCTAATCAATTAGTAAGCAATCAAGTTTTCCTTTTGTACAGCTTTGATTTGAGTGGATTGTACTCTTCTGTTGAACTCAAAAGGGGTAGAACTGCTGAGTGATCTGAGCTAATTCAGGGCTCCTGGAGCACATGATGGTGCATGACTAAAGCAGGACTAGTGCTGGGGGACCCAACGAGGCTGGAGACCACAAGAGTGCCTGGTATTCAAAGAAGGCCCATTCTGAGTAGAATACCAATATGCACATGCCCCTTTTCTTTGCAAACCAACTAGTAAAAAAATGCTGAGTATCACCAAGTAAGGGCAGGCAACAGCTAATAAGAAAGGACTGTCCTGTCCTAAGTAACCTTAAGGCCTGGCCCACTCCTCACAGAAGCTTCTGCATATGCACCTCTGCATGCAGCTCTACTTGTAGAGCTGTAACAGGGCAGTGCAGCTGGGGCGTTTTCCATGGTGAGAAAGATAGCCATATGCACCTCTGCATGCAGCTCTACTTGTAACAGGGCAGTGCAGCTGGGGTGTTTTCCATGGTGAGAAAGATAGTACTTAAAATAAAACAGAGTCAGTATTTTTTAAACCTCGACTCGCACGAAATCCCAAAGATTCTAGTTTTCTAAAAATAATATTTGATCAGAGCATTGCAGAGCTGTTCAAAGCATTTCAGCTGGGAACAAAAAGGAACCTCCAGCAAAGAAATGCTGTAAGCAACTTGCAGATACTGGCAGACAGTGGAAACTGCTCTCTCCGTGATGATGGGAGCTTAGACAGGGAAAGGGGCAGTGGTCCTGGAGATGGCAGAGCTGATCCCATGAGATGTGAGACAGTCCTATTAGTGCCAATTTGCAAGAAAAGCAAAGGAAACCAAGTAGCTGGAAGCAGTGCCATCCATGCCTTTGCCAGCATCATATCTTCTCCACCCTTCCACATCAGCTCAAAGATGCATAACCCCTGCAGACATGCCACAAGTACATCTCTACAACCATCAGTCTTACCTTGGCGCTTCGCAGTAACTGTACGCTCCTCTTACCTCCTACCAGCACCTACTTTCATTGTGAGGTGATCACCACCACAGAGAGCTTTGTAAAAAGCTCATGTTCATGAAGGAATTTGTATTAGATACTGGTTTCTGTGACTTACTGTATTTTGTAAGGGTTTTTTTCCCTTTGGGAATTGTGCGTTATTAATGAGCAGTTTTATGCTTTACTTCTAGTACATGTATCCCTTGTAACTGATGTGCTTTTTGTTTTGGTTTGTTTTCTTATGTTCTCTATACAGAGCCAGTTAATAGAAGGTAGATACTCTCTGTCTGAAATTCTGAATTTTCCTACCAATTAATTTCGGGATAAATTCATGTTGTAGCTGATGAACCATAGTTGTGTTGTTACAATCATCTGATAGCATCTCTAATTTAGCAGAATATGAGATCCTGAATAAGACTTATAATGCTTGTTGGGCCTTAAACTAATAGGAAATAGTGCACCACAAGTTTCCTGACCATGGCTATTGGCCCTTCTCCCTTAGTGTTCAGAACACTGTAGAAGAGCACTGGCTAGACAGTCACCTGAACATCTCAGCTGTCTCTGGAGCTGTGTTCTGACATCCCTCTGCATTTACCTGATTGAAATTATGGTGTACCAGATAAACACCAATGAATACTTCAATTAAATTGACAGAAAGAAACTGGTTCCAACACAATAATTATCTAGAAGAGAAGACCTGGACTAAAACACATCTTCTGTTCTATGCCCATCCTCCTATGGTTAGAAAAATAAGGGATCTTAAATTAGCACTTAGAGAAGTGCATCATTCCATTGTGCACCCTCTTTAACAAGGGCAGCTGTTTCAGTGGCTGTTAGCAACCTTCATGCTCTGGAAACCTCCTTCCTTGTCCAACTCATTTTCTCTCTTCAGTTTTACAAGATCTGAGTTTCCAACTTCTTAATAATTGCTGTATATAACATAGGACATAAAAAGATAAGTGATAAAGCTTGTGCAGGACTCGGTGTTGTAATTAAACCATCTTTTGTGCCTGGTTATCGATCTTGCAAAACCAGAGTGAAAACAATCTGGCCTCTTAATGTATACTTTGGCATATTGTAGCAGCTATTTTAGATAACTGGTTTTTTAATAGTTTGATTATGGCTGTAATTTCTGTACGAGGACTGTCTGCTTGAAGAAGCTGTGAATTGCCATGTCAAAGCCATTTTGCAAGTCAATTCCATTTCACCACCAGTGATGGTGTATGAAAAGCAAAGCAACAAAACCCAAAACCTCACCCACTCCCCAGAGAGAAACATCTGTTCTCAGCCTCAAAAATTCTCTTGTATAAGACAGGCATTTCTTCTAGTCCTCCTTTGACATAAATAGTAGATCTCTAAGGTAATATATACAGTGCAATAGTCTATTGAATAGTCAGCAGTCAAATTTTAGGCTAATTAAGCTAACTAGAAATTCTAGGGTTGCAGTGATTTCTCTTTATTAATACATTGACAATAATACTGTTTACATAACACTTGATGTTTGAAATCAATGTGCCAGTGTCCAGTGATTTGCTAATCTAGATTTGATCTAATCTTGTCCTATTTTTTGCAGCATTCTCTAACTTCATATTATGAATCATGTTGTCTTTCTAAAGTGATTGCCAAGTAAACCAAAAATGTGTTTTACACTGCTCTTGCACTGCTCTTGTCTTTCTATACAGTAGTTTTTATAAAGATGTCCTTAGGTTTTAATAAATGAGTGTAACCTAAACTAATCTCTGTAATAAAACTTGCTTTAGTGTTTCAAAGACTTTCTGGAAGAGCTGTAGAGATTTGAGTTTCTGCTTTTTTCAGTAGCTTCAGACTTCATGGCTTCCTTCCCATCTGCAGGGAAATCCCCAGATATCTGTACTCCAAGGTTTCTATAAGTGCTTTATACAAGGGAAAATTATAACAGTGCATTTAATGCAAAGGATGATGCTTGGATTTGGAGGGGGGGAAGGAAAGCCCTCCAAAAAAACCACACCACCAAAAAAAAATTAAATCCATTTAGTCTGCATCACATTTCCAGCAGCTGCTAATACCAGATACTTAAGAGTGAAGCATGAGACACTGAACAGAGACTTCTAAGAAATAAACATCATCTTTCCACTAGTCAAGGTTAGCTGAGATGGCCAAACGTGCAGCTGAGCAGGAAGAAAGCAACGTTCTGATTTCTACACACAAAGAGGCATCATCACCAATGTTCCAAAACAATTAACCACGCTGAGCTGAGATTTCCAACAGGGAAAAGGGAACACTTTTGGACTACTGGGTTAAGCACACACACCCCCCCCAAAACTAACCAAAAACCCCCAGTTGTTTCCTTTCAGTAGCTTTGCTTATACTGAAAGCTTCTCCTTCAATAAAATATCATTAATGTAGATGTTGAGTCTAGGTCCTCACACAGTGCATGGGAGGGAGAGTCTCGGGGGGGCTTCTCACCTCTCACTGCAGCTTGTATCCCTACACAGAAACAGTTCTTGCTCTTCTCTGTCCTATGGCTCCTATGTCCTATGGTTTTTCCTCTGCTGTTGTCCTGTCCAGCACTTGTTTTCCTCCTTGGCTCCTCCCAGATCTTTAATGTCCACATGAAATGCTGGCATTTATAAAAACCGGATATACCTTTTCACATTAGAAATTACACTTTCCATATCAGGTCACTAACCCCAGACTCAAGACTGTGCTGCAAGAATACAACTTAACAGTCAAAAATACAGACATTTTAAAGCAAATTTTAAAAAGAAAACAAAAATATGGGAAATCCTTTGTAATGTCAGTTATTTAATAGAAAATATTTCATTCCTTTAGCTTCTACAACTATGCACATCAGCTCAGAAATGGAAAAGGAACATTTTCCTTAAAGCAACACTTCAAGAATTCCTAGCTTTTTGCAGCTATGAGAGATGACAATTACATCCCACTGTTCTAAGACTTATGGAGTTGTTACTGCAGAAAGAAAGAGGACAAAAGGCAGTTTTAAAAGCACATAAATACATAAAACACAAATAATCACAACCCATTCTTCCTCTCAAACTGCACTTGAAGTTATGAAACCAGCTACATTTAGAAGCCAAATGAGAAGAAAAACAGTAAATAGATGGAGTGTGTGTGTTACTGCTCCCTTACCAAGTCTCAACAATTTTTACATCGTGCTTCTAGTAATTGAGTAAGAATTATATTCAACATACTATGCTCAGTAGGAACAGCTTTTATATACCAAATGAGCAAATTAAGTATCTCTGAAATTTCCACAGAAGATGTTAAAATGCTGATAGTGACTTACAGACTGCCATTACCAAGCCATTATCACCAAATCATAAAAAAACAGGAGCATCACAGCCAGATCCTTTCAATTAAGTGTTTATTCTTACTGGAAAGCAGAGAGAGGGCTGATCTGCTCATCATTGACTTGCACAGAAGGACAAGGAGAGAAAAGGTATCTTGGGTTTAATATTTACTTCTAAGAAAACAAAACCCTGTCATCTCACCCAAGTTGTTCTCAACAGTTTATTTAATTTGTTCAGAAAACTGAGACTGGGGGGAAAACATACCAATGTATTAGGTATGGGTGGGCATTCATGTGTAAGCATATCATGGCTTGAATTTCCCTTTCAGAATTTTAGCTCTTCTTCCAAGACCTGAACTGTACAGATCCTTGAGTTCTTATTAAATCTGAATTCATCATTGCATCCTCAAATGCAGTTCCATCAGTGGTGTTTATTTGTGAGGACAATGAGGAACCAGCAGGATTTTATAAAGGACTGAAAACTCATCTAAAGATGGGAAAACTCTTTTGCCTTGCTTCCCTACA
>NW_009954537.1:551113-569694 GCF_000747805.2 Chaetura pelagica | reverse complement strand
CCATATGAGGCAGGGCAGGCGTAATGAAGAAGTTGTGTGTGCCAGGTTAAGTTTTTGATAAGAGCTGCTGAGAGTCTCAGGCTGCATGCTGTGCCATGAAGGGTAACAGCACATGAACACAAAGAGCTGCTTTGTCACTGTAAGCACTAGCAGTGACAACTGGGTTTAAATCCTTAGCTTTGACAAAAACAAACAGCAAAAGCTTGATCTAGGCAATATTTGGAATACGCCCCTATTGGCCAGCTAAGCTCCAGTTTTAATTTAATGCATTCTCCCAAATTACTTTATTTAAATGGATTTTGGTTTTTACTGCCATATAGTTACTGCTGAACATTTTATTTTTCATGTAGGACTATTGAAAACCATCCTTATCTCAAAAGCATCTTAAAAACTACTATGCATTTGACCTCCAGTTTTTTGTTCCACAGTGTAGGATCTACCAGCTCCTTCCTGCAGTATTTGCTGGCCCAGGAATCAAGTCTATTCTATAATTGATAACAAGTATTGTGCAAAATCAAACTGTTCCCTGCAAATCCACCTTCCTCTAGCATGCCCAGAGTTTGTTAGAAGATTTTTCTGTTGCAAAATGCTGCTGGGGTAGGTGGCAGCCCAGGAAGTACCACCTCCGGTGAGTAAGTGATAGCTGGGATTTGCTGTATAAACTCCATTATCATTTTAACCACACAGCACACCTCCACTTTCTCTGCATAAATGCACTCTAAGCAGCCACCAGAAAAAAAAGAGAATTCATCTACCAAGGAGACACAGCATCCCTGTGATATATCTGCCATCATTATGCAGATATAGGAGCTCAAAGACATTTCATAACCTTTCCCTTTTCACTAACCACATGGATGTTTGTTAAAGCACTTTATCTCTAGCTAATAATAAAAGGAAAAAGCCCCACATCCTAGGAAAAGAAATCATGCAATACTGTGAGTATCACAGATTGTAAGTTTTGTTACACTAACCATATACCAATGTCACATGAATGACAAACACTGCGTAAACCCACAGTCAAATTTTGATGGGGTTCCCCAGATGCAGGCAAGCAGCACAGGAGATGACTTGTGTTGTTTGTGCTGTGCAGTCACCTTTCCTTCATTTCTTACCTTTTTTCATCACTGCCCATATACAACAAGCTCTTGCTCTAACTATAGCAGGAGGTATTTTCTCACACACCTGCAGGTGCTCTGACCCTCCAGGACTGACAGCTCCACCTTCTAAAACATTGTCCCTCCTACTCTGCACATGAATGCCTTTTCAGCCAAGACATCAGCAGCTGGTGGCTCTGCTTTGTGGCCTGCTCCTTTTTCTCAAGTACTTCAGTCTCACAGCACCAGAAATTGTACCACAGACATTCAGAAGGAGAGCCCAAAACTGGAACTGGGTTGGGACTGAAGTAGAATAGGAATACTTGGACAACTTGAACACTGCATCTTCCTCTTTTAAGTCCTCCTCCTGTTTCCCAATGCTCAGGCAACACCTCTCTGCACCAAAGCTTCTGGCATCATTTTGCAGAACAACATACATTCCTTATTTGCAGGAAAGGACAAATTGTGTAAATCCAGTTTTCCATTACACTTCTTCTCGACACTTAAATCAAGGATATGTTGGCTGGACCACAATCTTGACTCATAATCTCTCTTCAGCAGGTGCAAAACGCCCGTTCTCTCCTGCAGTCCTTGCAGCCCCACATCTGTAGTCACTAGAGGTTCAAATCTCTGGATGAGATCCCACCACAGGGCCCACCTGGAGGTCCAGCGTGCTCTGGACCCAGGCTTGTTCCCAAAAGACTCTGCCAGAGCTGTGCTGAACTCCTGCAGCCTGGTGTCACTGGCAAAGTTCTACACTGCTTGTGGCTGCCTCCCAGGGTTTGATCCAGAGTCCCTAGTGCTGTCCTCTGCTCTAGACCTCAACCTCTGGAACACTGGCATTGCCCCTGCCAGGTCTCAGGTATGTTCTTCCAGCCCCACTGCAGCTCCTATGCTTCCCTCCAGCACCAGGCAGAGAGTTGTTTGCTTCCTTCATCCTGTGAGCCAGAAGCATCCATGTGTCCTGAGGAAGGAAGCTGTTGGTAAAACTAAAAACACTGTGAAGTGCACACTTTGCTTCTGTGTTTTAAAACCCCTCTCTGCTGTCTAGATGCTCTCCAGTCTGTACCACAGGGTTCAGCTTTGGCTTTGCTGCTGCCCCGGGCTCTGCTGAGATGAATTAATGAGACAAACCTCGGGGAGCTGGCAACCAGCAAATAAACTTTGGAGCTGAGTAGGGTAAAAATAGCAGAGTCTGAGGGAAGGCCAAGCTGTGTGCCTGCTAACTGTGAGCTGAGACCCCTCTAAGCCAGAGGGAACCCAAAATCCTCTCCTTGTCAACAGGGCTGCTTGCATGTCCCCAAGTGGCAGCTGCAGGGCTCAGCCAGGTTCCTTGCCCACTGTGAAGTCTAACAACCTGAGCCTGCCTCAGATCAAAAGCAGCACAGAATCACAGAGTCACAGAATCCCTGGGGTTGGAAGGGACCTCGAAAGATCACCCAGTCCAATCCCCCTGCCAGAGCAGGGTCACCCAGAGCACATCACACAGGAACGTGTCCAGGTGGGTTTGAATGTCTCCAGTGAAGGAGACTCCACAGCCTCTCTGGGCAGCCTGTCCCAGGGCTCTGTCACTCTCACAGGAAAGAAGTTCTTCCTGATATTCACATGGAACCTCCTATGCTCCACTTTGCATCCATTGCCCTTTGTCCTGAGGCCTGCTGGGCTTTGGCTCACCTTTTCTGGGCCATCCCCCAGCTCAAGCCATCAGCCCAGCCATCCCATCCAAAGCTGCCTAAGTTCTACCTCTAATTCCTTCACAGGAAAACAAGTTACAAACGGTTGCCCTCTGAAATACACACAGAAAATGTCAGAATTCACAGGAAAATGGAAAACTAGACAGTATGGGTGGGGCTCACACAAAAACACAATGCGTTTGCCAAAGCAACTGCAGGATTTGCAGTTTCCTGCAAGTAGCCCGGTTTCTTGGCCAAAAAACCCTACCCTGGCATACCAAAGCCAGGGGTCTCCACGTGCTGTCTGGCTCTGAGGCACAAAAGCAGCGTGTGAGAAACACAGAGCTTGAAGGGTGGACTACATTTGGTGGCTACCAAGTCTTAACAGGTCAGCACGGGCCCTGGAGTTGATAGGGCATTCACAGAAGAGACTGTAAAGCAAAAGGCTGAACTACTCCTTGCCACAGACTGCATCGAGGGGAGGAAACCCTGCAGAATATTGCACAGTCTTCTTCTCAGAACCTCCTAGAAGGGCTGCCTTGGATGTAAATATGAGGGATTTCTTCTAATGCCTCAATGCAGGAAATCTCTAGGGCAAGAGGTGCATTACAAGAAAGCAAAACTCAGGCCTCAGCCAGAGCTTTATGAAAGCTGCTGTGGCTGATGTATTCCCAGCATCTGCTGCTTTAATTCTGCCTGGTTGAAAAAGAAAGGAACTCGGTAAAAAGGTGGTAATTAATTCTCCAACAATACTCAATAAGGGAAAGTTTGGTTTCAATAAACAAAACGGAACTACTGACTTAACACAAACACACTTAGAAGAGCAGGACTTCTCAAATACGTTTCTATTAGAAGCAAGAACAAAGCAATAATAACCACACTCTCCAGGAAGTATTGCTTGCTTGCTGATGATTAATAAACCCCAGGAAAGAATAAAACAGATCATTTAGGTCTTTTCTTCCCTGTTATCCCCAAGCTGAAATGCACAACTGAGATAAATGCCTACAGTGAAACTGAAGCCAAAATTTCATTATGGGTTTACCCTATGACAGGAACATGTGGATGACCCTCTCCCTAAGGAACATGTTCATGACCCTCTCCCTAAGTAGCTCAATGTGGTTTTTTTTGTTAAATGAACAATGAGGAAGGCTTCTTTCTTCATAGAATCATAGAATCATAGAATCTTAGGGGCTGGAAGGGACCTCGAGAGATCATCTAGTCCAACCCCCCTGCCAGAGCAGGGTCACCTAGAGTACATCACACAGGAACTCATCCAGGTGGGTTTTGAATGTCTCCAGTGAGGGAGACTCCACAACCTCCCTGGGCAGTCTGTTCCAGTGCTCTGTCACTCTCACAGTAAAAAAATTTTTTCGGATATTCACCTTGAACCTCCTATGCTCCAATTTACACCCATTACCCCTTGTCCTATCACTGGTCATCACCGAGAAAAGCCTAACTCCGTCCCCCTGACACTCACCCCTTACATATTTGTAAACATTGATGAGGTCACCCCTCAGTCTCCTTTTCTCCAAGCTAAAGAGACCCAGCTCCCTCAGCCTTTCCTCATAAGGGAGATGTTCCACTCCCCTAATCATCTTCGTAGCTCTGCGCTGGACTCTTTCGAGCAGTTCCCTGTCCTTTTTGAACTGAGGGGCCCAGAACTGGACACAATACTCCAGATGTGGCCTCACCAATGCAGAATAGAGGGGGAGGAGAACCTCTCTTGACCTACTAACCACACCCTTTCTAATGCACCCCAGGATGCCATTGGCCTTCTTGGCCACAAGGGCACATTGCTGGCTCATGGTCATCCTCCTGTCTACCAGGACCCCCAGGTCTCTTTCACCTACACTACTCTCCAGCAGTTCAGCCCCCAACCTGTACTGGGACATGGTGTTGTTCTTCCCCAAATGTAAAACTCTGCACTTCCCCTTGTTGAATTCCATCATGTTTCTCCCCGCCCAACTCTCCAGCCTGTCTAAGTCTCTCTGAATGGCATCATAGCCTTCTGGTGTGTCAGCCACTCCTCCCAGCTTAGTGTCATCAGCAATCTTGCTTCAGTGGAAGTTCACTAAGAAGTTTGTACCCCCCTGTGCTTTCAGGTCCAGGCAGCAAGTTAAAGGTCCCAGTGCTCTCTGTCTGGTGCAGGAGGAGAGTGGGTGAGAGGCCTGCCCCTCTGAAGCAGCACTTGAACACTGCTTGGACACCATATAGACACCACCCCATGATGGTGTGGCCAGGTGCCAGGGAGCAGGTGTGCAATAGTCTGTGTGCTCAGCACTGGAGAAAGAGAAAATCACAAAAGGGAAGGTCTCCAACTTCCTCAGAGGTGTCCAAAAGGAGGCAACACCTGGAGAGCAAAAGTTTTTGCTCTAAGATGAAAGTTTTGTTTCAGTTCCCCACTGTATTCTTCCTGTTCTCAGCTTCTGCCTCCAAAATGAAACTGACATTTCATTCCTCACTTTTTTGGGGGGGCTGCTGGTAGATAGTAGTTAAAGCCCATACTCCATTGAGGGCTTTGGCTGCTTCCCAGGACCAAGGAGCAAAAGATGCACTTCTTAGGAAACTACAGTACACACCAGGCACATTTACTACAGTGGTGTGACACAAACACCAAGCCACACACATGTCCCACGAGCAGCGATTTTGGTCTTACCACTAATGAATACCCAGCAAACTTACCATGAATTGATAAAATCCCTAAGAAATCAGAGCTACCACTGATAGCCCAGAAGTGGGGCAGAAATGGTCCAGGCAATTTCAGCAGCCCAACAGAAGTAAACACTGTTACTCACTCTCAGGACACTTGTAAAGAGAAGTCTGAAGAAAAGCAAAGCCAGATAATTTTGTAATACTCGGTGTGAATCCCCAAAATAAAGAGCTTTATGGATATTCCTTTGAAATACAAAACATTCATTCCAGCTGTGTTCACATCCTTTTTGCCTTCCAGGGTTAATCTGCTGAAAAGCTTTTAGCTAAGATTAATGTATATCCGGCTGCCTCTGGACTTCTTTATTTTATCCATAAATGGACTCACACCAAACAAGCAAAGAACTCCTGGCAATAACATACTAGCCAAAAAAAAAAAGGAACATTTCCATTTGAGCACAATTCCCACAACATTGCCTTCTATTCTGGAAAAGTAAAGTGAATTTGTTTTCCAAAGAAAAAGAGGGATGGAAAAGGGTACTTTTCCAATTTATGGCATAGCTTAGAACACAGGGAGATTCGTGGGATTAAAGTTGCTAACCCCCTGGGTGGTAAAGTTAGTGATAACATCAGCATGGTAAGTGATGCCACCTATGACATCAGTGGTTTTACCTCACACCAGCAAACCCTTTAAACCCTTCTGCAGAAGAATGTACCCTTCATTTGGATCTGTTGAATCACTGGGCTTGCATTTGTGCTTAGTGACTCTTGAGGCAGGACTAAAATGTCTTTCCACCTTGCTGGCTCTTTTAAGCTCCCACACGACTGAGAAATGCCACACGCTCATCTTGGGTCTCACCACCCTATGCACCTGGTCCCTCTGAAAACACCCTCACACCAGCTTCCTCCTAAATGGTAGAGAAAAAGCCCTTGGTTCAGCCTGTGCCATCCTTGCTGACCCCCAGTCAGGAAGTTTATTGAGAAAGTTCTTATCTCCTGTGTAGACAGGGATCCCTCCCTAGTGCCTGGCTTGGCAGCTCACCCTGCCCTGGTGTCTCCATTCTTCTTCACAGGAGGTAGTAGGGAAAATGCATCAGCAAATCTGAATTAACTTATCTGTTTGCTAAAGTGAGCCAAGCCTTTGGTCAGATGTGTTTTACCCTTCAGGGCAATTGGGGCAGGGTGGTCAAGCTGTCAAACAGGCATCGCTCACAGCCCTGGAGACGTGGGGTAGAACCTTGAGCTGAGCTTTCCCCAGTGGTGTGTTATTAATGGGGCACACAGAATCTTAGGGGTTGGAAGGGACCTCACTCTCACAGGAAAGAAGTTCTTCCTGATATTCACATGAAACCTCCTATGCTCCAGTTTGCACCCATTGCCCCTTGTCCTATCACTGGACATCACTGAAAAAAGCCTGGCTCTGTCCTCCTGACACTCACCCTTAACATATTTGTAAACATGGATGAGGTCACCCCTCAGTCTCCTTTTCTCCAAGCTCAAGAGACCCAGCTCCCTCAGCTTCTCCTCATCAGGGAAATGTTCCACTCCCTTCATCATCTTTGTGGCTCTGTGCTGGACTCTTTCAAGCAGTTCCCTGACCTTCTTGAACTGAGGGCCCCAGAACTGGACACAATACTCCAGATGTGGCCTCACCAAGGCAGAATAGAGGGGGAGGAGAACCTCTCTTGACCTACTAACCACCCCCTTTCTAATGCACCCCAGGATGCCATTGGCCTTCTTGGCCACAAGGGCACATTGCTGGCTCATGGGCATCCTCCTGTCCACCAGGACCCCCAGGTCCCTTTCTCCTACACTGCTCTCCAACAGGTCAGCTTGTACTGGTACATGGGGTTGTTCTTCCCCAGATGCAAGACTCTACCCTTGCCCTTGTTGAATTCCATCAAGTTTCTCCCCACCCACCTCCCCAGCACCATTGTGGCAGGCCTTCTGCTCTCAAATAGAAGATGAAAACGGGCAAAGCAGGGCTCCATGCAGCTTGCCCTGGCATAAATGCCAGGAAGCAATGTTTGGAAGAACTGCCAGGTGGCTGGAGGAAACACAGCAGATCTGTGGATCCCAATGTGCTCCCCACTGCCAAAATAAGCCACACAGCTCTGAAGAGATGTGACATCAGAGCGGTCCTGGCCAGGGGGCTCAACTGATGAGAACAAACAGCATCAAGTGGCCACCTCTCTGCCAACTGAGCCCCCCAGAGCAGGAGACACCAGCAGCCCCCATGCAGCAGCAGGTTGGGCAGCTTGTTGCCACGGGCTTGCTCACAGTGTTGCTGAGGTGCCACCTCTGCCCTGGGTGGTTTGGTGTTGAATCAGGGGACTGGGCAATCAAAACAACTTGACAAAATCCCACAGCTACTTAAAGAATGAAAAGCAACAGCCTGGATCCCCATGGCATGCTTCACCAGGGCCATCCACTAAGCATATAAAGCAGCAACAGGAGATGTGGTTTATATCCCACTAAAAGACCAAGATGAAAAGTGACACTTTCTTCTGTCTCTACATGTGAGGGACAAGGAGCCCCAAGGAACAAGACACCCATATAACAAGACACCTTTTCTATACCATGAGCTATGCTGGAAGAAGGAGCCCTTGTTGAAGATTAAATACAGAAAAAAAAAAAAAAAGGGGGGGGGGGAATAAAAAGCTTTACTAGTTGGGGAAAAAAACAAACAAACAAACAAACAAACAAAACCCCATGCAAATACATGTATCTAAGCTGAAAATGCAAGATCAAACATCCTTGACCAGAACAGAGAGGAAAAAGAAAACACCACCAAGATGGCACCAACAAGTAGACTTTGATCTGGTCTTGACATCCCAGTTTTTAAGGCATCTTTCTATGCCTTACTGGGTTTCTTGGTACACTGCCACATATAACTCAGGTGTATTGCACTTATTATTTTTTACTTCTAACCTTTCATTTATGTACTCACCATATGGAATTTTTTTTGAGAGAAGTTGCTGCCATTTCACAGTACCCAGCTAAACACTAGTAACTCTAAGTACCACCCTTCCTTACCAAAAATCAATAATATCCTTTTTAAAGCAGAGTTATTGTCCCTCCACATTCATTTAACCACCAAGAACTTTTTGCTTTACAATAGTCACAACTTCTGAATAGGCCCTGTGATCAAATATACTTTTTTTTTGGAGATTATGAAGAACCTGTTTCCAACCTGTAGACAAAATGTAAATGGAGACAGAGGTAACTCTCCAGAAGAGCACCAGAGAACAGCAGAGAAATTGGGGTGGGAGGTTCCACGAAAGCTGTGCAGAAATGCTGGCCTGCCCAAGTAATATGTACAAGGGTAAGACCATGGACCAAGGAGAAGTCCAAAGAGCAGCATTACCACTTCATGAGATCCATGCATGTGGGTACACACAAGAGGTTGGCAGGATCCAGACACTTTTTCATTGACAGTTGTTTTTGGTGGAAACTGCTGCTTCAATTCCACCCAAATTGGAGGAAAATAGACTGAAACAATCTCATGAAAATGAAGTTGGACCTTATTCTATCACAAATATTTCATAAATATATATTCCAAAATGGATTTTTTTAAAAAAACCAACAATCTTTCCAGCCTTATGTACTATATTACACTTTGTTCCAAAGTCTAAAATGGAAACAAAAAGTCCCTGCACGTGCTTAATGTGGAGTGAGGAGGGGGAGATCCCCCCAGATCTCAAGTTTTTTGAAGAGTAAACCAATCTGTTCTCTGAGCAGTACTATGAGCAGATGTATCCTTGCAGATATTCACGTCCTTCTCTCTGCTGATCCACAGAAAATGTGTATCTGTTACAGCTCAAGGGACGTTTAATTGGAGCTGAAGTTCATGCCTGCAGGTTGGGAGTTGCCCCTGTCAGTAACTAACACAGGAACCAGGATGGACTAACCACTTTCCATTGCCTTCCTTTTGTGGGGTCATAAAAGGATCAGCTTTAAATCTCATAACATGCAATCTTCTTGTTTATTTTTTTTTCTTAATATTTTTTTAATAATGAGGGAAAGATTTTCTGACATCAACTTACTTGGAAAATTCTTTGGGATGATCAAAAGCTCCCTAAGAGGTTGAAGTGCTAACAAGGAATGGGAAATTCAAACATCACAGAAGTTGTGGAATTAATTCCCCTAACTTGTGTAAAAACAATTTTCAGAGAAACCTTAAAACATGAATTCATTTACTTGTTTTTTTTAGGCCTGATGGAATTCCCCTGAAGGGTAACTGTGAGAGCAAAAGCCTAACTGCCTCCAAACCAGCCTGCCCTAAGAAACTATCCAAAAATGCTACCCAAAGAGGGAAACACATTTCCAAATGTGCCAAGGCATTGCAAGTTCCAAGCACCTCATTGGCAAATAGGCTGCTCACTCTGCTATAGCTAAGGGATAACAGGCATGTTTTAGGCTGTACCAAAAAAGGCCAACTAAAAGAAAAGAAAAAGGCAATCACAGCAAGCAGGACCTTGAGATGGGAATGTCTTGGACAAAACAACAGGTGAAGAAAGCTAAAACTAGTAATGACATGATACAAGGTGACTGAAAAGAGGCTTGGATTATGGTGGCTATTTCTGTATCACTGTTACAATAGCACTTCTACCTCCTCCTTTTCTGCTTGTTAATAGTTGCTGCTGTGTTTTTGCCTAAGACTGCAGGAATTCAGACACCTATCAGAGGCTTCCATAACAGTGAAAGGGTTAGTATGGGTTAATCAGATGTCTTCTCCATAACACCAAAGTCAGGATTGTATTAGTAGACCACTGAGAAAAGGAGGATTTCTGGTCTTCTAGATTTTCTGGAGATACTGCTGCCAAATCTGTCTAGATTATCTGCAGCCTCCTCTGAAGTGCTGTGAAATTTATCCTCTGGAAGTATCACAGGCTGATGTCTTCATCTTTTCCTGCTTCCAGAGAGTTGAGGTTACCCCAAAGCAGCAGGGTTTCAATTTCAGCATCCCCCCTGCAACTGGCCTACTTCTCACAACATCTTCTACCAATTGTATCTTGGCAGGTTTTCTACAAGAAAGCAAACTGCAAGAAGCAGCCTTGCTCTCTTAAAATATATATATATTTTTTTTAAATAAACAAAACCCCAACAGTCAGGGTCCTCTGAGTTCAAACTATATATCCCTCAGCTATTTTTCTTTGCATATAAAAGTCTCTAGCTAGCTCCTCTGAGAAGCCAGAGTGTACAATGTGCCAGCATCAAAATATCATTGAAAAATACAGCCACTGCAGTTTCTCAGCGTTGGGTGTGGACCCCTTCCAAGCATGTGCAGCTTTATGGCAACACACACACAGCTGAGGCTTCAGCAACTACACAGGTCAAAAAACCCAAAATAAACACCAGAAAATCCAACGTGCGTTAGAGTCATAGAATGGTTTTGGTTGGAAAGGACCTTAAAATCATCTAGTTCTAACCTCCCTGCATAGGCAGGGACACCTCCCACTAGACCAGGTTGCTCAAAGCTCCAACCTGGCCTTGAACAACTCCAGGGAGGGGTCATCCACAACCCCCCTGGGAAATCTGTTCCAATGTCCCATCACCCTTACAGTACAGAATTTCTTCCTATTGTCTAACACCTAAATCTCTCTTCCAGTTTAAAGTCCTTCCTCCTCATCCTATCACTACAAGCCCTTGTACAAAGCCCCTCCCCAGCTTTTCTGCAGCCCCTTCAGGCACTGGAAGGTGCTATAAGGTCTCCCTGGAGCCTTCTCTTCTCCAGGCTGAACAGCCCCAACTCTCTCAGCCTGTCTTCATAGCAGAGGTGCTCCAGCCCTCTGATCATCTTGGTGGCCCTTCTCTGGGCCCTCTCCAGCTGCTCCATGTCCTTCCTGTATTGTGGGCTCCAGAATTGGACACAGCACTCCAGGTGGGGTCTCACCAGAGCAGAGGGGCAGAATCACCTCACTTGACCTGCTGGCCACACTTCTTTTGAAGCACACATTGCTGGCTCATGTTGAGCTTCTCATCAATGAACACCCCCAAGTCCTTTTCCTCACGGCTGTTCTCAACCCATTCTCCATCCAACTTCTAATTGTGCTTGGGATTCCCCTGACCCAGGTGCAGAACCTTGCCCTTGGCCTTGTTGAACTTCATAAGGTTTGCACAGGGCCACCTCTCATACCTCTCCTGTCCACCAGGACCCCCAGGTCCCTTTCTCCTACCCTGCTCTCCAGCAGCTCAGCCCCCAACCTGTACTGGCACATGGGGTTGTTCTTCCCCAGATGCAAGACTCTGCACTTGCCCTTGTTGAATTTCATCAGGTTTCTCCCTGCCCAACTCTCCAGCCTGCCCAGGTCTCACTGAATGGCAGCACAGCCTTCTGGTGTGTCAGCCACTCCTCCCAGTTTAGTGTCATCAGCAAACTTGCTGAGGGCACACTCTGTTCCCTCATCCAGGTCACTGATGAAGATATTGAACAACACCGGTCCCAGTACTGACCCCTGAGGACTCCACTAGTCACAGACCTCCAACTAGATTCTGTCCCATTAACCACATGCAGAGATGTCAACAGGTGCCCTGCACCCTGCTGATGCCCAGAACCTTCCACGTGGCCCTAGGGTTTCCATTTGCCCTGGAGTCATAAACCATTCCCTGTGCCTTTCCATACCAGGTTGCAGACATTATTAGGAAATTATAACCTCTTTCTCTTACCTATTTATTTTATTTTTCCTTTATTATTTTTCTGTATTTATGGTCTTTTTTTTTTCTTTTCCTCATTGTTGTCTTGTTTCCTCAAGAGCACAAATGCATCAATATTCCAAGAATTTTAAGGATTACATTACATGTATAAAGAAAAGTTAGGCATTAAGCTGAAGATCCATCAATTACTACTGCCCCAGCAACAGAATACAGATCAACTGCAGCTTCTTAAACCCTTACCCAGAACAGATTTGTCCTCTGCCAACACTAAATAAGAGTTATGTGCCCCTCATGGTGGCTGCTTTCTTCTGTTGCCACTGTGACACAACCAGACTCCAGCACAGCTTATGCAGAGGAAGAGCTACAGACAGACAAACCCCACTTCTGCCTCTCTGTTCCATCAGCTGTACACACCCAGGTTACCTGTAGCATTAATAAACTCCCAGATCACTATTAGTACATCTTAGTGATTAATTACTCACAATTCAAAACCAAACACTGCCTGTATTTACAACATTTTAAATGCAGGTGCAGGGCACTTGGAAAAAGCATCATATCATCTTTAAACAGCATTTCACTTCTAAAGGAAAAAAAAGAAAAATAACAACAACAACAACAACAAAAAATCCTTTTCTTATTTCCAGCTTTCTGCCAGCTTATCAAAAGCAGAACAAAGGTAAATAAACCCAGTTCCCTGGGATGAAAGATGCTTCACGCAGCAGATAAATGGAGTTTCAGGCTAAATACAAGCAATCCAAGACTCACAGAAAAAAGGACTGGCAGAAACCTCAGTGGGTCACCTCACCTGTGCCCAGGGCAGGGAGCAGGACCAAACCTGCCCCTACAGCTGCTGAACTGACCTGATCCAAACTCCCAGCCAGGGAGAAGCCCCTGTCCCCCTGGGCTGTCTGCTCACCCAGCCCAGGGGCTGGCTTGCCAGTCTGTGGGAGCATTCAGAAAGTGATTCACCACCCCCAAGAGCTGCACCTGGGATCAGAATGAATGTTTAGCTTATTGAATTTTTTTTACATATCATCACTAGTCAGAAAAACTTTGTTGCCTTCCCAGGGATACTACAGTCCTGCTGCTCATCACTTTACCACTGAGCTACTCAGTGGCTGTGCTTCCACTTAGGATGAGAACAGAGCTTGTACAGAAACAAAAAGGGAGCAACCTTCATATATTAACTTTGGCTCTTCAAACGTTCTCATTAAGCACTTTTTAAACGTTACTGAGCAGCAGCCATCAGCCAGGGCTCCCCTTTCAAAGACTGAAACCCAGCCAAAGCCTCATCTTCCTAAATTTGCACACTTTAATCCCTCTGATGTTTATCAGTCTGTCACCAAATACAAACGAAGCATTCAGAACTGGGGATGGCAAATCCCCCCAGCAGACACAGAGTGATAACACTTGCACTCATTCAGCCAAATCAATCAAACAGCTGCAAACCTAATTCTGGGTTGGTGGCTTTTTTTTTCCAGAAGCATAAATTCACATCAGAGGGAAGGTTCAATTCAAATGCTGTGCTATTTTCAGCAACCCAATTTATCTTTGCAGATGGCTGGTGGTGTTTGTGCTGGGCCCTGGTGCCTGCTCTTCCCGTCAGCTCCCCGTTCCCCACGTCCTTATTGCTCCATGCAGACCTGGGACATTCCCTATCAATCCTCATTACGGGGCAAGAGTCACCTTCTGCAAATCATTATCACAGTGAGGAGACAGCTGCAAAGCAGAAACACCTCTGAGGAAGGGCAGGTTATTCTTTGCCTTTCTCAAAGGCACAAAAATATGAAATAAGTTGCCTAGAAGCTACACCTAACACAGACTTTGAAGACAAAAATAGTCACTAAGGGCCAAGTGGGAGTGAGAAAAATTTCTCCAAGGCTTTCCACAGGGGTCTTTGGACCACCTCAGGCAGAAAACACCCTGGGTGAGGACCATGGAGCTGGGCTTGCACACTGGCTTCCTTGGTGAAGACCATTAGTATTTTAACATTTTGTTACAACTGACACGACATGATTTTTGGGCACCACAATATAAAAAAGACATCAAGTTATTGGAGAGTGTCCAAAGGAGAGGATGGTGAAGGGTCTGGAAGGGATGACTTATGAGGAGTGACTGAGGTCACTTGGATTATTCAGCTTGGAGAAGAGGAGACTGAGGGGTGACCTCACTGCAGTCTGTGGCTTCCCCATGAGGGGAAGAGATGGGGCAGGTCCTGATCTCTTCACTCCTGTGACCAGTGACAGGACTAGGGGAAATGGCAGGAAGCTGAATCAGGGGAGGTTTAGGTTGGATAGTAGGAAAAGGATTTTCACCCAGAGGGTGGTTGAGCACTGGAACAAGCTCCCCAGGGCAGTGGCCACAGCACCAAGCCTGGCTGAGTTCAAGAAGCTTTTGGATGATGCTCTCAGGCCCATGGTGTGACTCTTGGGGTGCACTACACAGAGACAGGAGTTGGACTTGGTGATCCTGATGTATCCCTTCCAACTCAGCATATTCTATGATTCTACAATTCTACACAAGATTTTCACCACAGCCAGAGGGGTATCACACAGCTGGAGAGATGAACAGGACAGAGAAGTTCACATCAGGCACATCAAAGGATGATTTCTGCATTTCAATGAGCTGGGCGAAACAAAGTCCCTTCAATACAACACAACAGTTCTCACTCCCAGATCCAAAGGGAGAGGGCCATGATACTCTGCCAACCAGGAAAAGAAAAATTAAACTATTTACACATGGAAAGTCAATGCCTGTTAAAAAAAAAAAAGCAAAAAACCCAAACCTCACAACAAAAAAAAATGCCAAACCCCAAACAAACCAGTCAAACAAACAAACAAAAAAATACAAACCACACAAAACAAAACCAAAAAAACCCAACAAACGACCAAAACAACAACAAGAAAACCAAACCACAACAACAAAGCAGCACTGTTTAAAACATGGCACAAAAGGCTGCCTTTGGACTCACAGCCTGATGCTGAGATGCTCACTGGGCATCAGCTGCCTGCAAGGCCACTGGCCAACACCAACCCCTCACTGCCCTCTCTGCCCATCCCTCCTGTCCACCTCCCTCACACAGCACCACAAACCCCCTAACTGAGGTCACATGCTGGCAGGCAAGCAGGAAGGAGATCCTCTCCAGCCAGAAATTTTGGTGGGTTGGGCATTAAAAGGAAAAAAAGAAAAAAAAGAGTAAAAAAGTCTGTCTAAATTTGTTAAAATCAGCATGTGTAAACACCATACTCACAAATTCAGCTGGGAAGGATTTGTAGCTCTGTGTCCTGGAATTAGACTTCCTGGCAAAAAAAGTAAGGAGAAGGAGCTCTTCACAGCTAAAAGAGGGGATGGGACCCAGCAATGCAAGATTAACTTTTACCCAGCCACAGATATAAATAACAAAGCAAAAAATACAGCATCTTTGTGTCATAGAATCATAGAATGCCAGCTTGGACCTCAAGGATCATCTGGTCCAACCCTTCTAGGTAGAATCATAGAAGTGCTTGAATAATAAATCTGCTCAGAATTGAATTACTTCACAGAATCACAGAACTATTCAGGTTGGAAAAGCCCCTTGGGATCACTGAGTCCAACCATCATCCCTACTCTACGAAGATTCCCCCTAAACCAGATCCACCAACACCACATCCAAACGACCCTTAAACACATCCAGGGATGGTGACTCCATCACCTCCCTGGGCAGCCTATTCCAGTGTCTGACCTCTCTTTCTGTGATTTTTTTTTTCCCTAATGTCCAGTCTAAACCTCCCCTGTTGCAGCTTGAAGCCCTTCCCTCCTGTACTGTCACTAATTACCTGTGAGAAGAGACCAGCACCAACCTCTCCACAATGATCTTTCAGGTAGTTGCAGAGACTGATGAGGTCTGGTTGTGAATTTCTCAAGTAGTCACTTACTTGCCCCTAGAAGATGGGACTTCAAAAGGATGCACAGGGAAAAAACCCAAACTATTACTAAATCAATTAAATACATTTCATTATCAGAATTTCAGGAGTTCATGGTAGATTTGTGCCTTTATATCTTTGAAGAGATTTGGGGAAATATATAATTCAGTCCTACAATATGTGATAAAGGGAAGTTTGGAAATCCCTCTAAGCAAACATAAATACACCTGAGCATTATGGTGGCTCTGAAATGCTCTCAGAGAAGTGCTCTCCCATCCTTCCTACTGTGTGTTCTGAGGGGAGAGGAAAAGGAGAATAGAGAGGAGAAAGGAAACACTTCTTTAAAAATGAAAAAAAAGCTACCAACAACAACCAGACCAGCAAGCCCAGGCCAGAAGAATCCTTTAACCTCTTCAAAGTCAGAGTGGCCCCATGTCAAATGCCGTGGTGTGTGCAGTGTTTCTGTTTTGAAGCCACAGGTGTGTGGAACCCAGCTCTCCAGGCTCTACTGTTTGTCAAAATACTGAAGGACAGGACTACCATTACCAGTGTGAGAACTAATCTGGAGAAACTGGCTAAGGCTCACCCAGAAAGGGAGTTCTTCCAGAAACCCAACACCTGGTGAAGGGTGAGGCTTGGAAAGACAAGCCAGGTTGATGTGCCACCCAACTCTTTTTGTTCTCTCCATTGCAGCTGCAAGCTCTTCCCCCTCCTAAAGAGGCAAAACTAGGTCTTTCTGCCTAATCAGTGTGGAGGAACTGGAGACTCCATAGCTGCTGCAGTCTTTTTGACCTCTGGGTTTCACAAGGAACACATTCAGGCTTTCTGCTCTAACCTCTAAGAACTACATGCTGCAGCCTTCATTCTTCCAGAACTCTTGAGGGGGGGGTAAAAAAAAATAAATAAAATAAATTAAAAAAAAATTATAAGGTCACTGAATTACCCAGTCTTCCCTGGATTTACTTCCAAGTTTGCATATTTGTGTGCCTGCTTTGCACTGGAGCACACCAGAGCATAACGAGTCAAGTGCAAGAGGAATGCTCTGCAGATGGTGCCAGGTGGATGCCAGACAAACTCCTCATTCTACTGTGCAATGCAACCTCTAAGCTTTTGCATCCCAGTCAAATTTCCAAGGCATCCAACACAAGTGATTTACCAGCTAGAGGGATGTATCTTGTCAGTGCCAATTCAGGACTCAAGTTTACTTGTTCTCCTCATGTAGCACAACTGGCAGAAGTAACAGAGCAAGATCAAAAGATAAAGAAACTAGATGAAAAAAAAGCAAGTATTAAATAATACTGGTAACAGAGAAGCTGCAATTCATGATCAAAGGAACGAATCTGGCCCCAACTATATAAATAAAGAAGTACCTTCCCCCATTGCTGGAAGGAAGAACTTGCTGTTTGCCCTCATGTCATGCAATCCTTTCAAGTGCAGTTATGCTTGGGTAGCTGAAGGAAAAAAACAGGAAACAGAGTTCCTTAACCTTGATTTACTTGCTTTAATCATTACAAAAGAGGGATCTCCTGAGATCACACTGCTTTCCCATCCACGTTGTGTGTAATCCATAAACCCAAAATATTCCAGCCCCAGAGCATCTTCCATTCCAGGTCTGGTGCTGATGCCCAGGTGAGCAAAGCAGATCTCCCAGTGGGGTTGCCTCTGCTCCCACAGCACCCATCATGCAGGTGCATTCTCAGGAATTGATTTTGGGGCCCAGAAGAAGAGAAGAAGAAAAAAAAACAACAACTAAGTTTTCGATATGAGTTAAAAAAAAAACAAACAAAAAACCCCCCAAACCAACCAACAAAAAAACCCACCGAAGTTTTACAATTTAAACAAAACCAAATCAAGTGTCTAGAATTTTGAGACATTTTGAGTGAGGTGAAATCCTGGCTTTAGCTTTAAAAGTCTCAATCATCATTCACTTCCCATCTTAACCAGGTTGATACAGTGCACCCCTTTGCCCAAAGGACACTGGTGAAACGGGGGGTATTGAGGTGAAATCTAGGCTGGGACAAGCTCAGCAGAACCCCCAACATGTTAAAGACCAGGAAGCAGCAGAGTTGCTGTGACACATCCCAGATCTGGACAAGTTGTTGTTGTTCCTCCTTTCCTCTATTGCATGCCAGAAAGGGTTCCAAACCCACCTCCCCACTTTAGGAGAGGTCAGTGCCAGCAGATTTCTTGTGCTCTGACCTTTTGTGTCAGAATCAGAAAAACATGAGAGGGTTTCCTGCTGGAATGGATGCTCTCACAGCATGTCTGTGTATGCAGGTTTTATCCTGAAAAGTGCATTAGCCTGGCATCAGCAATAACTAACGGGCCCTCAGCAAAATTGAGTATTAAAAGGCTTTGTGTTCCCATGGGAAGAACAGAGTTTTGCAAGACCTGGAATCATACTTCTGTGTTTTATTATCACCCTGACCTGCAAAAAAGTAGGTTCACCCAACAGGAAAGGCTGCAAGTTTTGGATTCTATTTTGTTTTTCAGTATCAGCTTTGAAATACACAAAATGTCCTTGTAGAACAGAAATTTCCAAGTAATTTACTGCTTGCATGCCAAGATTTTTCAGTGTGGTTGTTCTTGAACAGAAAGTTGTGTCA
>NW_009954537.1:544285-550919 GCF_000747805.2 Chaetura pelagica | reverse complement strand
CATTCCCATGGAAATCTGAACTTCATAAAGCAGCAACTTCTGAGAGAAAATGGCTCCTTTGATAATCTCTTCTGTGCTACCAGGTCAAACAATCCATTTCACCTCTTTGCCTTCCCTCTTATCTATGTAAGTCAACCACTCTTTCTTGCCCTATTACTTCTTGGAGTTGCACTTGACTTCAGGGAAGCTCTTGCCCCTGTACAAGCCTCTTGCCAACTGCTGTAACACCAGTCATCCCACCAGAAATTTTGACTGGATGTATTTTCATAAGTGCTTCCTTTCTGTATATTGGTCACCTAATAATAGTTGGCAAACAATAAGGAACTCCTGGCTTTGTGAATGGGCACGATGCTGCTAGGACAAATGAAATCCATTAATCCATTAACACACAGTGTCTCACAGAAGAACAACTGTGTGGATTTATGGCAGCGTGATACAGAAAGTGATGACAGCTGAAAGTGGGGAAGCTGGATGGCAGCTGCAGAAATCAGGATTTTTGCCTGGCTTTGGGTGCAACCAGAGCTTCCCTTTACCTGACGTTTTCAGCTGACTTGGCTGCAGAGCATTTCAAGAGTCTCTGGCTAAAGTGGTGGTGCAGAACTGCCCCCCCAGGCTGTTTCACTGGCTGAGTGACCAAGAACCATGTTGTCATCCCATGACTAAACAATCTGGACTTAACTGGCTTCCTGAGACACAGAGGTACCCAAGGTCTGCCATGGGGAGGAGGGGAGAGCCTTTCTGGGCAGAGACAAACTGTCCCTGTGCTCCCACATCTCCCTCTTGGATTTGGGGTCCAATTCCAATTCTCTTAGTCCAATTCCAGTTAAAGCTGTGGGGTGGCATTTTGGAAAAACCATTTGATGCTTGATAGGACTGAGGGGAAAATAGTGGTCAAACTCAGGCAAGGAGGGGACATTGTGAGATGGGGCTGGGTCTGTGCTGGAGAAATGAGGACTATGGAGGCAGGAGGGAAATGGAATAATAAAAAAAAGAAAAAAATAAATAGAAACTCCATTTTTTTCCCTGTCTGTGTGCTGAAATACAAGGATCTTGGCTAAGAAGAGGAAGACTAGAGCTGTTAGAGACAGACCTGCTGAAGGATGAGATCACAGAGACCTGCTGGGGCCATGCCTGATGGGTCTGGGACAGCAGAATCCCTGGACCAAAAGCAGCACAACTTCCATGGGAATGCCTTCACTAAAAGACCATTTAACAACTCTTGCCTCCTGAAGCTGCAGGCTCTGTTGAAAGGAAGCTCAGGTCTCTCTAAAACCACCACATTTTCCCTAGACAGCTGTATTGCACATCAGCAGAAAGGTCCAAAAATGTACAGAAATTTAAAATGAAATGCTGAAGAAATCATTCCTAAGCAAGTGCTTTCTCACACATCATCTCCAGGAGAAAAAGGCCTGTTCCAGGGCAAGGGTTGGGTCTACACATAAAATATCACCTTCCAACACCAAGCATCCAGTTCCAAAAAACCATGCTGCTTTCCAGCAGGTCTCTTCCCTGCAGGCTATGGCCAGGTCACAGCTGAACAAGGACAGTGGTCAATCTCCAATCAGCAAGGTGGAGTAGAGCCCTCACTTCATCCTGAAGCAGAATAAAATAAGCAAAGCACAGACCCAAACCTCTTCCTACTGACTGAAGGACTGTGCCTGGTGACCTGGCTCAGGGTTATAAAATGAGATATTTATGGGGAGAAATTCCTTGTTCTTCCTTCCACTGATAATCAAGGTCAATACTTCATAACATATCCTTCTACAAATCAAAATTGTTGAACTAAACATCCTGATGTATTCAAAAGGTTTTTGTTCTTATCTAGGCTTTTGGTTGCCATTCATTTTTTTCTTTAAAACAGAGAAAAACCAAAACCCTAGGGAAGAAAGTCCTTTAGTGCTCGATTACTGCAGCCCTTCAGTTACAACAGCATTTCCAGACTTCAGTAATTTCCTCCCACCTAAGAATATAAAACATCAATACTACACATTATTTTTAAAAAGTATTCCCAAGACAGCTTTCTTTTTAATTCCATTCAACACAAGTTTAATATGCTTTCTCTAAGAAGCAGCAAAAGAGAATCATTGGTATTTGTGCTCTTGTCTCTTTACCCACTCCCATTTTATTGATGCCCATGAGTGTCAATATTAGAATACTGATTGGTTTTAAGAAAAAAAGAGAAAATTTTAAAATAGCTCAACAGATAAACCACTTTCTGTTGCTGACAACAACCTCAGCAGAGCTGCAGCCCCATCCAGCAGCATCTTGGACCTGTGCACCATGCTCTGAGGGACCAGAGACACGTGAGCTTCTGAACTGCCACCTTGTCCCTTTAGCTTGGAGTCTGGCAGCATTATAACATTTATAATTCATCAGGTTTATATCTACTTGCCTGGACTAAGAGCTCAGCGATACAAGATTAAAATCTTTGTTGCAAAACTGAACTCCTCAGAACTTCCTCCACCAAAAAAAAATCCAACCTCAATTAATAATTCATCTATTCAAGGAAAGGACAATATTTGCTTTACAGTGCCAGTCTGGGGGCTGATTATTATGGCCTAGAATGTCCAAAGGAATATTCATAAAATAATTAAATGTAAGACATAGTCTGGCAGGCTATTTTTAGAAAATAAAGTATAAAGCTTGAACATAAAAGTTGAAGGTGGGGCGCTGCAGGACTAAGCAGAAAGAAATAATAGTGTCACCATTTTTTAATTTATTTAATATTTGCTCTTTTAAGTAAAATTGTACTTTCATAATCTCTCCATTTAGAAAAGAGTTTAAAGAAATATTCATGCATACAGTCTGACAGCTGAATCACTTCCATTTGCTGTGCATCCCATTTGCTTCTTCAGTATTACTCCCTACCACAGAAACATGGTGATTTAACATTAATTTAATTTACATACATTACATGTGCTCAGAGTATTTGCATAGCTTGACTAGAACTATGGGACCAGCTTTCCAAATCCAGTTAACTTCATGGCAAAGCCCACAGGATCCAGTTATTTTGCTGAGCTTTCTGTGGAACACAGTCACCCCTTAACACTTCAAATTTAACTATTTGTGAGGAGTTAATTACTTTTGTTCTGTGTATCAGCAACAGTTTGACAAGCTTTATGCACTGGCATCTTTTATCCTTTCTCAGACTCTTGCTCTGCATTTGTGTCTGTCCCAAAGCCTTTGAGAAAGCCCCTGTGTTTTCTTTTTGGAAATGATAAAATTTGCTGAGTATAGAGGATTTTGAGAGAAGAGGGAGTCTAGACCCTTACAGTTACACAGTTACCTCATTGCTTCAGTCTCAACCTTGTTCTGGGTGCTCACTATTCCACATCACAGGTTAAAGCATCCACTTTTGGCTATTACTTAGAAGAATCTTTATTAGAAACCTGTTCACAGCTGGATGCATTCCACAACCTCTATCAAAAAGGAAAAAAAAAAAAACCACACCAAAAAAGCATTCACTGTTGTAGCTGATGCAAATGTTGACAACAAACAACAAGTTTGTTGCTTTTAAATCTGGGAGAAGGATGAAGGAGAGTCAAAGCCTTAACCCACTGAATCTGAATTTCCAAAAGGTCTGTGGGCCAGGGGTTTGACATACTCATGGCAGAGAAGGAGCTCACTTGGAAAAGATCAGAACTTAGAAACTGAGAAAATAGGTTATTCAAATTGAACCACATTTTGAAGTTTTAATGAGCCTATGTTTGAAGCACATCATATTCTTTCTTCGAGAGAAGGTGAAGTGACTTGAACCATGAAACCAACCACAGTGATGGCTCCCCAGGCAACAGCTCAGGCAGTAGCATGGTAGGGTAACACTAATCATATTCCTCCATTAAAATTCTCAGATCCAGAGACTCTCTGTGCTCCTGCACACACAGCCTGATGTAGGTAATTCAGGAAAGTTTTGTGAATCACAGAATCACCAAGGCTGGAAAAGACCTCTAAGATCATCAAGTCCAGCCTATGACTAACACCACCACATCAGCCAGACCATGGCACTAAGTGCCACATCCAGCCTTTCCTTGAACACATCCAGGGACGGTGCCTCCACCACTGTCCTGGCAAGTCTATTCCAATGTCTAATCACTCTCTAAGTGAGGAAGGGCTTCCTAATATCCAACCTAAACCTCCCCTGGAGCAGCTTCAGGCCATGCCCTCTTGTCTTGTCACTAGGTGCCTGGGAGAAGAGCACAGCTCCACCTGACTACAGCCTCCCTTCAGGCACTTGTAGAGTTTGTTAAGGTCCCCCCTGAGTCTCCTCTTCTCCAGGCTAAACACCCCCAACTCCTACAGCCTATCCCTATAAGGCTTTCCCTCTAGTCCTTTCACCAGCTTTGTTGCTCTGGCAGGTGTCCATGGAAAGAACAGTAAAGGGCACTACAAGCTCCACTTATGTGAGTATGGAGAGTATGGAGAACAGAGGAAAATGTGGCATGAAGACATCCAGATGTGAGGCTGGGAATAAATATTTGGGTAAGTGTCTGTTCCAAAAGCCACAGAACAACCACCAGTGCCTGGCAATAAATTTGTGTGAAGGAGATTAGGGGCTCTTAAGAATGTTACCAGTGTCCTAGGTCTCTACAATAGTAGGAATGTGTAAGATTTATCTCCCAGAACATCCTGGGCTAACCACACTGCATTGTACTATGGAAAGCCAGAAAGAAATTTGTGTAGTCCTTGCCAGTCTTACCTGAGGAAACTATCTCTTTGGACTCAAAATGTGGTGATGCGTTTCACTCTGAGTCACTGAGCAAGACATCACAAGAACCACTATCTCCTGGGTTTAGTTACAGCCCAAGGAGAAACAAATTCCTTTTTAGTCTCAGCAAGCAGCCAGTTGAAGCCCAAAAGCATGGGGTTAGTATGATGCAAACAGCAAACCAGTCTCCTTCTAAAGCCCTTTAGAAATACCTATACACGGATCACAGGTGGTATTTTCTATTTACATGCATTTCTCAGTTGTGTCATAAAATCCCTTCCATAAATTTATGAAGCTCTAGCTTAGATTTCAGTTTCTTATTCTCAGAGGTTGGGTTGTTTTTTTTCCCTCCCAGAACTTCACCTCTTAGATGACCAGAAACCTGCCTCTACTCTGCAAATTGGTCACCTAGAAATGTAAGCAGTTGATTTTGTACCAGTAGGACTCCTTCAGTTGTCTCAAGCTACTCCTTTGAATCAAACCTCCTCCACATGCAGCATATAATAACCTTAACATCACAGAAGGGTGGTGATCAGCCTCTTTTACCCTCCTGCCATATATGTGGATAGTAAAGAAAATGGGAACACACAGCAGAATCCCAAGAACAGCCATTCCCTAAACCAAAGCTCATCCAAAACAACTCAAGATCACAGAATCGTTCAGGCTGGAAAAGACCTGCAAGATCATCCAGTCAGAGGGATCAAAACCAATGGTACAGTTAAAACAAGAAGCAAATACACAACTATCAACTTGTATATGACTTGTTGACTCATCACTGCAAAAAAACAGAAATTTAACTAACACCATTAGGAGTCATCTGCATATGGTAAAAAAAAAAAACAACCTTATGAAATTCATGTAACATGCTAGAGAAATACTTTACTTGTAAACAGTGGTGTGCCCATCTGCTCTGGCTGCCCTAAGCTTTGTGCACAGCAGAGAAACTTAAACAGAAGAAACACAAGTCAAAGCCTCTGAGGGCAGCATCACCACCCCAAGTCTGAAGATTTCTCTGTCAGACCACTCATGCTGCCTTTCCTGGAGAGACTGTTTGATCTGCTGGAGATCAGGCTGCAGTCTTCAGTAAATTATTAAACCACCTTTCTGTTTTTCAAATCTGACCCAACATGTACTCAATAGAACTGTTGTGTTGCCTTACCTGAACATTTATATTAGTTCTATATATTTGCCATTCACCTGTGACAACCTAAACGGCTCTTCACCACGTTTGGTGCTTGCAGTGTATTTGGATGTCTCAACACTTTGTTGTATGGCTTTGGCCAGGTAAAATAAACAATGGCTTTTGAGACTCCAAGAAACACTGCTCCCTGATCACAGCAGCCTATTTTCTTTGCTCTTATCCCAGTTGAAGTGCATCTTTCTGGAACATGAACACCTGGGACTGAACATAAGATGTCAAATGAAGAACAAAAGCCAAAGAAAAAAGTTGGAAACGTTTTATTTAAATAACAATTAAAAATGAAGAAATAAAATTATGGTTTAAGAAATACTTAAAAGTATTTTTCATCTGTATTTTCCACTCAGCCCACACCTGGGATGAAGGCCACTTGTGTAAATTGAAATTGCTATCTAAAAACAATGCTCTTGAATCATTTTCTGTAAGCACTTTTTAGGTCTTAATTAACACTTTTTTAAAAAAAAAAAAAGCAAAACATAACTCATTTCCCATTTACAGACTCAATCCCTGCTTGATTTGCAATCCAGATTTTGCAATATTGTGCTACTTCAGGAGAAGCAGAAAGATAAACCAGCTAGAAACAAAAGAAAAACACTCAGTTTTGCTTCACTGTGTAAGGAAAAGGAAATAGGAGGAATTAATGAACAAGAGAAAAAAGGAAAGGCAAGGTAGAGAGAAAAAAGAGAAGGCAGGCAGAGGAAGGGAGGAAGGGAGGAAGGGAGGGAGGGAGG
>NW_009954537.1:523574-543850 GCF_000747805.2 Chaetura pelagica | reverse complement strand
GGAAGGAAGGAGGGAAGGAAGGAGGGAAGGAAGGAGGGAAGGAAGGAAGGAAGGAAGGAAGGAAGGAAGGAAGGAAGGAAGGAAGGAAGGAAGGAAGGAAGGAAGGAAGGAAGGAAGGAAGGAAGGAAGGAAGGAAGGAAGGAAGGAAGGTATTTTTCTCCTCCACTATTTTTTAATGACTGTGAACAGGCCATCCCATCTATTCAACAACACTCATTCACTGCAAAGAGACCCCTGGCTCCCACAGGACAATGAACTGTAAAGATTAGGCATTAACACAGGTGGAGCCACTGTCTTTATCTCCAGCTGCATGGATCCACATGGTCTCCATGCCCATTGCCCTTCCCAAGCTGTGGGGATGCATCCTCCAAGACCAGAGCTCTGGGCTTTCTAGCAACCCCCTACTTCACCCCCTCTCCCTCACATTTGGGCAGGAGGATTCACACCAGGGCCCTCTGGATTGTCACTTAACCCCTTACAGAAAGTGTCTTTAAAAATATTTTGATAACCACCATCACTTTTATTCCTGCAAGTAGAAGAACTGCTGGTATTTAAAAAAAAAAAAAAAAAACAAATTATAAATTCAGTTTCCCACAAAGAAATCTTCCAGCCTCCCTTGACTGTGTGCACAGAACAAAAAGCTCACCCTCATTTCCCTCCTCACAACTTTCTTCTGGTGACAACATGTCAATCTGCTACCTCTTTGATCAGGAAAACACCTGATTTTAAAAACCAGAAAGGTCCATCCTTTGCTGCTGAGAAGCTTCCAGATCCTCATCTGTCTGGAAGGCAGCCCAAGAACATCAACAGTCCCTGAACAGAAAATGCTTGGCTCCAGCAGGTGGTTCTTCCTGGCCAAAACACACCATGCAAATATGCAGGGTATTGTGAACCTTTTCTGACTGGTAACACATCAGGCAGAAGCAGGACTTTGGGGACAGACCTAGAGGATTCAGTGCTTCCCTCTTGCTTCCCTTCTAGTTTGCAAGAAATGATGCTACTGCCTTCCTGACCTCCACATCAGGGACATCCACCCCATCTTGGGCTGTGCAGCTGCAAACACATCTTGCTCCCCCAACCAGCATCAAATCCCTGTTGCAGAAAGATGTTTTAGGTCAATAACAAGGCTGAAATACCAAAGAACAGTCATCAGATAGTATGAATAATACTGTAAGGCAGAGGGACTCAGCCATCCAAATGGAATTCAGCTTGGCACAGGCAGATCCCAAACTTGTCACAAGAGTAACTGGAGAATGCAGAAGTGAGGAGAACTAGTTCTGGCATTTGTTTTTCCTAACTTGGCCATGTTTTAAATTTAAAATGGGAAGAGCAAGTTATGGTAATGAGAATGGCTAATATATGTTGTTTTCCATAAAAATAGGCAAAAGTTACATCATCATTAGCATAATAACACCACTAATATTTTTCATGAAAACACAGAAACACACTAAAACTTAGTTAAAGCAACTGGTCAGACCATATTTTTTTGCAGAATTTACTTTATGGACCTATTACCTCAAGTCAAGCGATCAGTTTTTATGAACGATAAACATTTTCACTGCCTCCCTGAAGTAAACATGTTTCAAATGAAATTTTGGGTAGATGGCAGCAGGAGAGGACAGTCCATCTATTAATTTAATTAAAAAGTTAGCATTTCTCTTGGTGTTTCAGTCTCTCAGTGACAGAACTGGAGCACAAGTGTCTGTGGGGAGCCCCAGTAACAGCTGAAATTCAACCTAAATTGTTTATCTTTAGGAAGTGGCTCATGACAACCCCAGCATTTTCTTGCCCCTTCTTCTTTGCAGATGCCCAGCTTTAGAAGCAACATAACTGCCTGCTGTGCCAAACAAATTAGAGCTGTACTGTGGACAAGGATGTTGAACAGAATATAAACCACATAAACCTCTACTCAGCTCTATATTGCCAAGATGTTATCCTTGCATGCCTGTCCCAGAAAAGTGAGCAAGCAGAGGTCTTCTCTTATACAAAATATGCTGGCTTGGAAGCTGAAAAACTCCTGCCTGGCAGAGATTGGGCTTTAAAAAGGCAGCCTTAGGTATTTGCTTGCACCATCTGCCTGACTGCATGTGCCAAATTTCTAGCATTTATTGGGAAAAAAAACAACAACCCCAGAGATTATTGTTACTGTCAAACTACTGTTACTCTTAAATAGCAGCAGACACCATCGCAGGTGCCTGGTGCCACTCACATCTACATTGCTGTCTTGTTTTTCCCCTGAGGAGCTTAAAATGTTGTGCCAGGGGTTGGAAAGCACAGAGTTAAAAGAGAGGGGTCCCAAGAACTTGGAAACATTTGCAAGCAAGATAAAAGAAGTGTACCCTTTAATATTGGATGTTCAAAGGGAGATTGTTTGAACCAGAGAAGCAGAGCAGAAGGAAGGGGTAGGATCATATCTTCAGAGAAGATGCTCCTTTGATTTTAGTATGGAAGAAGCTATAGAAGAAAACTGACACCTTGTTGGTAAGACACAAATAGTCTGAATTTTACAAAGGGTCCTCTTACCTTATTAAAAAGGGATCCTTTCTCTCCTGAACAAGGTACTGGGAAAGAGGAGTCTGAAACACTGCACTGCTATGGCTGGAACATGAAGCTATTTACAGGCTACATCTGAAGGCCCTGAGAAGCCAACAGGTCTCATGGAACTTCTGCAGAGGAAGAGGTCAAATTGAATTTAAACACTGTTACAAGGTATCCTCACAAGGAAAAAATAAATAAATATGCAAACAGTTGCATCCCCTGCTTGATACTGATCCATTCAGCACACATCTCCTCTCTGCAGGCCAGCAGGCTGTGAAATCCCATTTTCAGGTGAAAAGACATGTCATATTTCAGCTAGTCTAATCATGCAAGTGTTCAGACACACCCTGGCAGAGAATCCCAGCATAGTTGTTTCTCCCAGTGCTGTTGCAGCAGTTAGGGATTCACGTGCAGGGCAGAGAGGATGTCAGAAACATATTCTGCACTCATAGCTGGAGATGGGACCTGGAGTATCCTGCTGGGAAAAAGGACTTGAATGAATGGCAATAAGGAGAGGATTATTGCACTTGAACAGCAAGATTCTCAGCAGGTTCTGCCCAGAAAGAGCTTCAGGCTGGAGATCTTAGTGAGGCTGGGCTGACCAGCACTCTGCAAATGTAGCTGTCTTGAAGAGCAATAGGATCCAAAAGGGATCCCTGTGTTCCATGCTGTTTCTCCAGCTAAGTGCAGTGGATTTGGTGAGTTTTGAGACAATTTGTGTGTCCTTCTGCACTGCCAGGGGCCTGCCCAGGGGCTTGAATTCCCCATGGAGGCTAAATGTGCAGGGCCTACTGGAGGTACCACTGCTCTGAGCATTGCCAATTCCCATTTTTGCCCAGGAAGGGTGGGACTCAGTTACTGGAACATTCTGCACCATTTTAGGTACAATGGGATGCCCCACCTAGTCTTCAGTTACCATTCTTCCAAAAAGGTATGTCTCTCTTAAATCCTGTCACCTTTGCTGTATTTGCCATCAGGGTCCAAACATCTCAGATTTATAAAGACATCACGAGTGGCACCAGAAAGCTAAGTCCAGGCAATCAAATCCCACCTTAAGTGGGATTGCCAAATAATATATAAGTGGGATACCAAATAATCACTTGGGTAGTTTGTGGCAGAACTAATACTTCGACCACAACATTCTTCATCCACTTTAACCTACTTGCTTTGCTACCACTCAGGATTCACTGGGCTCATGGATCTACTTCAGGATGTTTTTTCTGGAACAGGCAGCAAGAGCCACTTTCAAGCTCACAAAGAGTAAAGGCCAGTAAGACATTGCTCTTCTCCAGATACGTTTAAATAAATATTCAGTGAATAAATACTGAAAGCTCGAGGATTTTCTCTCCTAAATAAAGAGCAATTGCCATGAATGCAAATGGATGAAGCAACACGAGAGGTTTTATCGGGAGATGGTTGGGAAAACTCACCATAAGCCTTCCAGGCCAGTGCTCAGTTATTGTTATTTAGCATGCTTTGCTTGTCTTCTGGTCTTGCAGTGATCATAAGCAGCCTGAATTTCCCCAGGCACATTTATTACACCAATACATGTAGCAATGTCTGGATGCTTTACTCTTGCCAGGTTTTGAGCATCATTATCTCCCACAGACTAAAAGAGATTTGAGGTTTTGTTCCCATGACGGATTGATCTCAAGAAGTTTCTTTTAAGTCTTCCAGGTCTCAGATAAAACAGCAAAATGCTTCTGGTTGTTCAGAATCGGTCTCATTAGAGCAGAGAAAAAAGGTGGCACAAAGAATGCACAAACACTGCAAGTCTCGTTTGGGAAAATAGCAGTTCAGGTTTTTTCACAGCACAAGAAAAAGATGAGATCCTTTCAAGGAGGTTTACAGTGTCAGAAGTTAGGAAGGGTGCTCTCTATCCTATCCTGGGATCTATTCCTTAAAAGCCTCATGCACAGCTTGTCTGCTTTCAATGCAATGACAGAACTCAAATACAAGTGATTACATATGATTTAAAGAGCTTTCCTGACCACCCATTCCCCCCCCAGCCCTGCACTTGCCCCTCTAAAAAACCATAATGTCTTAGATGGTTTCACCTAATTAATTTAGTCAGCTTTCCAAAACTATTAGAGAGCTAAATGTTGTTTATGTCATAGCTATTCAGAAGGGTTAGATAAAGTTGAGGATTAATTTTACTAAAGTACTATCCAGTGGCTAAGTGCCAGTAGATGTGCAGAGAACCAGGAGAGAGTGATGTAGAAGCACTGGGTTATCATGGAAAGGACCAAATAATTTCAATAGCTTATCTCCATTTATGATTCCTATAATTATATTATCTGACAAGGAAAACAACCTCCAGGATATGTGGGTCAGTGACAGTTATCTTTGGCCACAGCTTTCTCAGCTCAGTTTTATCACGTAACATCTTTTCCAGATAGATCTTGTCCTATTTTTCCCCATCCCTAGACAGGAAAGGTCACCAATGTACAAGTTCAATGCAGCTCTAGCTACAGCAGTCAGATGGGGGACTTGATTCACAAACAAGCAGTATATTGTTTAGTACAAAATCAATCTGCTGGAGGTTTGAGCTCCGACACTCAGGAAATTACTGCTCAGCTAAGGGCCACTTCACAAGCTCTTCTGTTCCCCATCACCCCATTCAACATCATCAGCTCCCACATGGGAGGCCAAGTAGCTGAACATGTGTCCCTGCAGAGCCCCTGGCAGAGGGACTGTGGGGAGGGAAGCAGGGCAACAGTTTCCCAGAACAAGCCAGATACAGGAGACAGCAGCTTTACAGCTTCTAAACGAGAACGACCTGCAGGTATTGTCTGGTGGGTGGCACCTAATAGCCAATAGAAGTCCAAGAACTATCTTTCTCAGCTTTGTTACTTCAGTCTTTGGGGACAGTCATGCCTTATGAATGGCAACAAAAGATTTTTGCCTTCCTTTCAAAAATCAGAGCTTCCCTGGGGTAGGATATGGATTTTATCCCAGTGCTCCACGTTACCTCCTTGGCTCCTGCAGAAGTGGCCAGCTCTTAGATCTTCCCCCTAGACAGAGCACTGCACACCTGCCTGGCCAGGGTGGCCCTCTCAGTCCTTCTCTGTGCTAAGCAGAAGCATTTTTTTTTTCAGACTCCATCCAGTGTAGCTGGAGAAAACCTTTTTCTTGCCAGATTACCCAGCGATGCTGTGAAGTGAGGCAGCAGTAGGGCTGTCGTGCAACCCCAAACCAAAGAAAGGGAAGACTATTTCCCAAGGGCCATGGATCACAGATAAGCTTCATCAGTTTGTCTGAACACCTCCTAAACATGACAAGTTTGCAATAGCTTTTAATCCTTTCTTCAGATTTCTCAATAGAAAATTGATTTCCTTTCTTCATGGGGCTTTTCTCAGCAAACTCAGACTTTGTGTTAGTGCTCCTTACTGTAGGGCTCAGCTCCTCAATTCCCTCTCCTTCCTCCTGTCTCAGCTCTCCAGGAGGCAGCAGCTTATTACAGCCACTAGACAAATGTGTAAACTTTTCATGCAGAAATTTTCCTTCTCTAGTGAAAGCAGGTGTGGTGTTTTTTTTAACCCAAGTGTGCTGGATGCACTTAATTTCTTTTTAAAGACACACATTTCAGTGTAGCATTTGTAGAAGAGGGAAAAAGAGATCAATAAATAAAATACATAAATCATACAGGCATCTTTTCCAGAGTCAAAGGGGTAAGACCACGAGGTTATTTGTCTGCCAGCATTCCTAAAATATGCACAGAAATTAGGGAACATTGCAAGGCAGGATGCAGAGGTCAGGCACATTGCTCAAAGCCTGAGCTCCTGGAATCATAGGAGTACCTTGACATTATAGCATCTTAAAAGAAAGAAAAATAAAAAGTAGTCTCCAACCATGGTTGCTGGGAAAACAACACACATTGACAATTGTCCCCAGAAGACACAAAACATAAGTGTAGAGCTCAGGAGAAAAAAAAAACCCAGGAGTTCTGCTTCCCAAAGAAGGGGTTTTAGCCAACTAGAGTACTTCAGCATCATACAACTAATTTTTCTTGTGAGAACAGCAGTGCAATGCAATTAGCATTCATTTGGAGAGGAGTAAGGAAATGGCTCATAAAGGACCAGTCACTCATACAGGCAGAATCTGACTATAAGTAGTCCAGTCTCAAGTGTGAGACATGGGGTAACGTGGCTAACACTGAACTTTGAAGTTAGCTGACTTAAAGTCATTGTGACTCTGAAGTGGCAAAGGCCTTTAGGAGTGGACAATCCAGTCATCTGAATGTGACAGAAGATGACTTGGATGAAATAACTTTGCAGGCAGGGGCTGAAATCAGCAAGCAGGGAGTAAGGCCATGCAGGTAGAGGTGATGTCAGACACTGGGATTCAGGCAGGCACAGGCAGAAAACAGCAGCTGTTGCAGTGGACAGGCACTGGCTGTGATCAGGAAGAAAATGGTGCCACCATTTACCTAAAAAAATGAGCACCAATGCTGGGAAAACATGATCTGCATCATTTTCTATCTTAATGTTGCTGTTTATATACTACATTTTTTTTCCAGAATTCTTTTGAATTAGATGGATAAGTCTTAAGATCAAATCTTGGCAACACCAACCAGAGGAAGAGAAGTGTACTTCAGAGTTGTGTTACAGACCTTTCCCCTGGATAACTCACACAAAGTTTACTGCAAAGGCACCACCTGAAAATTTGGCCCATAATATTAGAAGATGAACAGCTTTCTCTTTTGAATATAACTTCACATCCATATCTAAGGTGACCTTGAAAATCTATTTATGCTCCTCCAAAATTTTTTTCTTTATGTTCCATATTTTAACAAGTAACTCCCCTCAATTCCTAAATTATCTCACACAGTGTTTTTTTCCAACAATCGAAGTAATCAAATGCTTTGACCTTGTCAAATCATAGAAGCAAGGCAGGGGTGGGGCAGAATCACTTTCATAGTATACCTGTAGCACACCCCAAAATACCACAAAAATAGAGATGGTTACCAATGAGTATGTGGCATCCTTCCCCCAGGCAGGACACAAACCAAAGTTATCAGGAAAAGGGACTGTCATCTTAATTGGTCCAGAGTCTGGGACTTATTTCATAGAATCACAGAATCACAGAATCCCTGAGGTTGAAAGGGACCTCGAAAGATCACCCAGTCCAACCCCCCTGCCAGAGCAGGATCACCCAGAGCACATCACACAGGAACGTGTCCAGGTGGGTTTGAATGTCTCCAGTGAAGGAGACTCCACAGCCTCCCTGGGCAGCCTGTCCCAGGGCTCTGTCACTCTCACAGGAAAGAAGTTCTTCCTGATATTCACATAGAACCTCCTATGCTCCAGTTTGCACTCATTGCCCCTTGTCGTATCACTGGACATCACTGAACAAAGCCTGGCTCTGTCCTCCTGACACTCACCCTTTACATATTTGTAAACATTGATGAGGTCGCCCCTCAGTCTCCTCTTCTCCAAGCTCAAGAGACCCAGCTCCCTCAGCCTTTCCTCATCAGGGAGATGTTCCACTCCCTTCATCATCTTTGTGGCTCTGCACTGGACTCTTTCAAGCAGTTCCCTGTCCTTCTGGAACTGAGGGGCCCAGAACTGGACACAATATTCCAGATGTGGCCTCACCAAGGCAGAACAGAGGGGGAGGAGAACCTCTCTTGTCCAACTAACCACCCCCTTTCTAATGCACCCCAGGATGCCATTGGCCTTCTTGGCCACAAGGGCACATTGCTGGCTCATGCTCATCCTCCTGTCCACCAGGACCCCCAGGTCCCTTCCTCCTACACTGCTCTCCAGCAGTTCAGCCCGCAAAGCTCAAAGTCAAAATTAACACCTTTAGCTTAAAAACAAGACTACTTCAAAGGCCCAATATCTCAAAATAACCCTCAAATCTATTAAAAAGTATAAACTGAATCACCACAATTATTTGGTACAAACAAGACAGGTCTTCCTACAGCTGCTTAAATGGCCTGCACAGAGTTGCTTATAGATGCAGAGTTCACTTAGGGAAAATGTATTTATCAAACTGATAGCTCTTTGAAAATGTCAAGGTCCTGCCCTAAAGCTCTAGTGACAAAGCCTCTGCCAGGTAATAGTGTCAAGTACAAAACTGAAGCTGTGAGAACTTTTTCTTGTAACAACTTAGTATCCACATCAAGTATTTCCAGCTTAATTTTTTTTTCCAACTTGATTACCACAAGCCACAAAATAAAGATGAAGTTTTATAATGCAATGCTTTCAGGTTAAAACATCCTAATAACACATGGGTATTCCCATGCCATGCCCTCTTTCTTAAAATTCAGTGTGAAAAACTTCAAAAGCTTGAAGGACTGTAGCATCCTTGCTGTAGTGTTACTCTATAAAGCAGGATTTTCCCTATTCTTGTTTTCCATTCTACTCCTGAATTGTTAGGGATAGTTTCTTCTGTCAGAATTGATACTATTTCATAGTCTTCCCCAAAGACAGCTTATAGAACTTATAAAAACTTATAACAGCAGAAAACTTAGCCATTCATAAAGGCAGAATTAGAAAAAGAATTATCAAAAATCCCTTCAAGTCCAAATCCTCATGAATCATATTTATAAGACAACGTATTAGAAGTGGGTAATTCTCCTTCCTTGACATCTCATAAATTTCCCTGTCACCCTATGAAATGTTTCTACAACATAATTACTGTGGTGAACAAGCCAACAACTCTCATGATGGAAATCAGATGGAATTCAGTTGCAAAACACTGATCTTATTTAGGGGTATGAAAATACAGCATATAAGAACAGTATGGCCAGATGCAGCTACCCCAGCTTTCCCTAGAAGGAGGTTGATGCTATGAGGTGTTAAACATCTTGAGTGCCAGTAACAAGTCAGAAATCAAGAATGCTCATTCCTCCCTCAGATGGCTAGGACCTATACTCTGAATTATTCAGCAGATGGAGTGGGACCAGTCACACACCCCAGCCTATGCAGATGCATGGACTGCTGTTGGAAGTGGCCTCCAGCAGCCAAGGCAGCTCCAGCTGTAGTGTAGAAGGGTGTAGAAGAAGGGTTTAAGCACGTATGTAAGTATGGGAGCTGTGAAGTGTTAGTTACACAAAAACAACATACCTACAGATTTAAATTTTTTAATAGTTGTGAAAAGGGAGTTTGCCAATTCAAAAGCATATCTGCTGAAAGGTTTGCTGGGTGGGGGGACACTGCTAAGTAATCAGCAGGAGAAAAAGTCATAAAATGGATGATAGAAATGCAAATGCTTGTTTTAATTTTTAAAAAAAAAGTTTAGAGAGAGTTCTATGCATCATTTAAAATTAGCTGTGCAGGTTCCTTCAAATATCTAGCTTAACAGGATTGAACTTGTACATATATTCAGTCTCTGAATAACAATGTCATCCAGTTTTATAACAGAAGCCTTGTTGTATCTCTTTATTTTTGAAGAATAAGTCAGATAATAAGAGCATTGAAAAGCATTTCTGAATTTAATAACTTGAAACTCTACGTGCCCCTTAAAGATCTGCTCCTCCTCCCTGACAGTCACAACTTCTCAGCAGTCGTGTGCTGATCCATGTTTTGGATACTGTTGTCTCTCCCAGGATGAGTAAAGGTCATTCCTGGACTCTAAGGATGCAATTTAAAACTTAACTGAGCTCTGAAAATAACCTTTCATCTTTCATGACGTGCTATAGTATCCTTGAAAAATACTTAAGAGTTTGCAAACCTTATTGAAGTAATTGCGTTTACCCAAACCTGCTACTCTGAAGGACTGAAATGCTGGGGTTTAGGTACTTGTGACCAAGTCCCTATGCAAACAATTTCTTTTTCATTTAACTGACCAATTTTATTTTTTCTCCACACATCTTCCCCTGTCGTTTAGAGCCCAGCAAAGAAGGAAAACAAAAGCCACTTCTGGCTGCCTTCCTCCCTCTCCAAGCTTGATTTCTCTTTCTTCTTGCAGAAAAAGGTCCCATGTGAAGGATCACATCAGCTCAGTGTGGCAGAAAAAAGCAGCTGCAGGCAAATTCAAATAGCAGGAAGACTCTAATAATGTCAATGCATGAAAAGAGTCATCCTGTTACTGAGAATTTGCCACACAGATTGCACAGAGCTGTGCTTATTGATTATTAAGACGCTCAGGGTGCACAGTTGCCAGGAGCATGGGTGTTACCTTCTGGCCACTATGACTGGTGGTCAGCACCTCAGAAGAAACAAAATGCAACAGAGCTGTGAGAAAAGAGTCTTGGGTCCCAGAGAGTCATTTGTACATGACCAAGTTTGAAAATTGCATTTCTTTTGCCCTTTTCTGCTGCATGTTCAGATAAGCAGCAGTTATCTAGAAACACTCTGAACTGACAGCAGGGCTTTTTTTTTCCTGCAAAGCAATAGATAATAGAAAGTTACACAGAGCATGGAAACCATGGATCGGGGTCACATCACCAGGAGCCAAAATAACCTGCCATGTACAAGCAGAAATGAGTCCCAGGGTTTTTTCCTACTTTTTCCACAGCGTTGTGCAATCATAGATGAGATTTTAAAAATGTGGTGATGGTGGGAATGGGGAGGGGAACTAGCTCCAAGGTAATGTCACCTGTGAAATGACATCCAGGTCAAAAAAAGGAATTAAAGAATCTCCTTTTTAATTTCCAAGGAGAAAAAGAGCAGCCAGAGGACTCCCCCATGGGCAGGAAGGAGGTGAGGTGGGATTCTCACCCAACATCTCTATCTGCTCTCCCTTTCCAGGTAAAGCAGAGAAGTCAGTGGTTGCAGGCTTGGGTGTAGCTGTGTCATTTTTGATGCCCACATCAAACAGAGATGCATTTACTGCAGAAACCTCCTTCCCAGCTGAGCAGTTCATAGCTATGGGTAACTAGGACTACATAACCTAGACAAGACCCCACCTGTGGAGGCTGCCAGGGTCTGGAGACTAGTTGCTCAGCACCTGAAAGATAGTTCCACAAACTATGGGTTTTCAGGAATATTTGAAAAACTAGAATCCCCAGCACATGGGCTACTCTGTCTAAACATCATCCCCTTCACAGAAAGAATATGTAACCCAAATGGTTTCTGATAAGATTTTTTTCCTCCAAGCATTCCAGAAGAGTTATTGATGTACAGAGGGATCACTAATCACCATCAGGATTCCCTTTGTCCACAATTTTCTTTCTTTCTTTGTAAATTACACCTGCTAAGCTGCACTATAGAAAAACCCAAACCTACAGCTTCTTTGATTTTCGGGACATTATTTCTAACCCTGACTTTAATTGGCAGAGATCATTTCACCTCAGGAAAGGATGTGATGGCTCCACATCTTCAAGAAGATTCCCTTTTAAAATAAAGCCTGCAAAATTTCTCTGAAATTTTCCAACAGGATATGTCAATTCAGTATTGGGAGGAAGGAGGGAAACAACAACAACAAAAAAAAACAAACCCACCGTTCAACTGCAGCTCAAAATAAGGCAGGTGTTCTTTGCAGGATTTTCCACCTCTCTTTCTGAAGTTACTACACAAAATCTAATCATGCTGTGTAGTTGCTGCAATACGCACAACATTCATCACTGAAGTTTTCATTAGTTAAAGCTCATTTTCATCAGTAAAAACACAGATGGCTCCTAAAAGGAGTTTCTTCTGTACCAAACTGCCCTCCCCATCTTCATCATATGCTTTACAGGCACTAAACAGGATACTTATCAAATCTGGGCTCCTTTGTGGTGCAATACTGAACATTTTAATGTATATGCTGTCATCTGATTGACTGCAAGGACTACAGCAACTTTGATTCAAGGGGTGGTGTCAATGGGTTTTTCTGAGACCACAGGATCATAGAATGGTTGGGGTGGGAAGGGACCTTAAAGATCATCTAGTTCCAACCCTCCTGCATGGGCAGAGGCATCTCCCACTAGATCAGGTTGCTCAGAGCCCCATCCAACCTGGATGTGACCATTTCCAGGAAGGGGGCATCCACAGCTTCCCTGGGCAACCTGTTCCAATGTCTCGCCATCCTCATATTAAAGAATCTCTTCCTTAAATCTCATCTCACCCTTATAAAAAGCCCCTCCTCAGCTTTTCTGTAGCCCCTTCAGGCACTGGAAGGTGCTATAAGGTCTCCCCAGAGCCTTCTCTTCTCCAGGCTGAACAGCCCCAACTCTCTCAGCCTGTGTTCATAGCAGAGCTGCTCCAGCCCTCTGATCATCTGGCACTTCTCTGGACTTGCTCCGAGAGCTCCATGTTTGTGTGCTGGGGGCTCCAGAGCTGGACAATTCATCAACAACATTGACTCTGTCAGCGTATAATGAAGAGTCATTTGCTCACTTAGGCCTCAAAATAGGAAATATGATTAGATTTCATTAAATGCCTTCAAAAACTGTGGTTACAGTGCTGTCATTTTGTGAAAATCTGCAGTGAGCTATCACCACTTTGTCCACAAACCGTGTTGGAGACAATGCTGCCATGGGTTTCCCTCCTTCCTGGGTGGACTGGGTGGCTCTGGGGGGTTGGTGCAGAAGGCACCGAGTGAGGCACAGATGCACAAACTCTGCTTCCTTCTTCTGTGGGCTCTGCTGCAAACCCACACTTTGCTTTTCCACAGGTGTCTATAACGAGGTAAATGCTCACAAACCCAGCACCTCAGCGACTGGGAGAGAAATGATACAGCTGCTAATGAAACACTTGAAACAACCATTATTCTTCTAGAACTAATGAGAAATAGAGTGGAAAACTGAGACCAAGTAATTCATATAGCAACATATTTATACAAATGAGATCCACTTATCTGGTCTTTTTCTACCAGCTGGTTTTGTTAAAGGTGGATTGGGAACAAGACTGAAAGAAAATTGCCTCAGAGTGAGAAATGATGAGCAGAATAATTAATCCTTTTTTCCTTACTTGCTTACAAAATACATTCACCTAAACAAACACACTCACTTTTCCTCATGTTCATCCATGCTCACATTCCCCTTTCCCATCTAAAATCTTGTTTTCCTCAAGAACTTCTAGCTATAAAACATTAGACTACCATCCATCAAGCCTACTCATCAGCCAAAATTATCCCTGCTGGGCTCTGAATTAGCATTACACTGATAAATACATGTTAGTCTGAAACTGCTGGTCCTACAAAGCATGAATGGCTAAAAGGTCTGAATTTGACATCACACATATTGCCACTGCACCTTGTGGCACATCAGCAACAGCCAGGATGCCATCCACACACCAGGAGCCCAATTTAATGGAATTAAAAAAGCAAAGGACTGGACTTCAGAAGCAGATTTCCTTTTCCATCAAAAAACACATTTTTAATCTTTTTGACTCGAAGAAGAAAGGAAGTTATAATGAAAAAAAAAAAAAGCACTGCACATTTTAATATTTAATTGGGGGCTAAAGTATTTCAGAACATTTCCTCAACACAGAAACAGGGATAGAGGAGAATTCAATTATAATACTTATTGCAAACTTGTTAGCTTTATTATTGTCCCTCCTTCTATCACATTTGTCCATTAAGCATAATGAAAAACTCACAAACCAGGTATTCTAATGAAAATGGCAGCTTATGAATATAATATAAGCTACTGAACATACTGGAAGCAGCAAACCTTTTAAAATAAATTCTCCCTTTGTCTCCATGACAAATTATTTCTACCCACAGCTGCACTAATACACTAAGTACCAGGCTGCAAAGCACAAGATGTGGCACCCAGAGCATTGTGACTTATCTTTGGATCTGATTTAAGAGGATGTAACACCAGTGATCTCAAAGGAAATTTTTCAAAGTTGCCTTTCATCCTAGATCCTTGCATCAAAAGTAAATAGTAAATAAGTCCTAAGAAGTAAGTACCATCAAACCCAAGTCTCTGCTCAGGAAGCCAAAGGCACAGTTATCAACCTACTGAGTTTATCAGAAGCACTAGAAAATCCTGCAGAGGCACCCAAGCCTTCCAAAGTTTGATCAAAATGCCACTGCAGCTTCTGAAAGGCAATGGCACTGACAGCTCCCAAATTCTCAGTCTCACCAAGATGCCCAAGACCTTGTCCCACTGCTGTCTGGAAGCCTACTGGTGTGGTGCCAGTTAAGTGCACATGTGCCACAGCAACACATTGTCCAGCTTGGGAAAACCAGCATCTGAGTGAAATACTCCATTAAACACTTACTGAACAGACTTGACATTCCTTCAGCTCCTGGGCTGGTCTGTCAGACCTTCAGCAACGCCTTGGTTATGCAAAGCAGCCTGAGATCAGCTGTTCCCACACACAGACCACTCACTATTACCAAACACTAGGATGGTGTGGTAGGTTCCCTGTCATTTATTTGCAGTTAATGCTGTGTGACTGATTACTTAAGTGGCTGGGTATTGTTTCTCCTCCTGGAGAGCTTTTGAAGTGGCAAATTAACACTTCAAGAGGTAATATTTAATAACCACCCCCTTGCCTGGATATATTTTTGACAAGCAAATGTTCTTTCTACAAACTCTACCATTTAGAAGAAATATTTTCAAATCTAGCAGGTCAGTATGTCATCTCCTTTTGGTTTCAGATTATTATGATACTCAATTAATAACAACAGCATGAACAGCAAATGTAAGAATTATAGAAATTAATGTGGTAGTTGTGGGAAGATAAGAACCAAAACTGCAGAGAGAGGATTTAATGACACAAAAAAAAAGTCATTGTTCTAAGAATTTAATGTATTTAATGTATTATTTTGCACCTATAATGATAAAAACGAAAACTTGAACATGCATCTTGATTCTTCCTTGCTTTTCTTTCCCCCGTGAGTCCAAAAATGACCTTCTTAAGTGTGAACATTAATTTCATCCATAGGGATGCTGTGTTTTAATCAAAGATGATAAAAAGTATTAAGCCACATCAGGCTTTATGAAGTCAGAGAAGCAGCTCATGAAAGATTAAATTCTGCTAGCAATCCATCATGCTGCCTTCCAGATGATTTCTTGAAGATCTTAGACTTTGGGAAGACATCTTTCTACCCAATTCACAGAGTGTCATTTTCCAGCAGCCTTTAGAAGAAGTTACCCAATACCTCTTCTAGTTCTAGTGGAAGGCAGCCTATCATCTCACATCCCATGGGAGGAACATCTTCCTCACTTAGGCACAAACCAGCCAGCATGAACTTCAGCAGGTTCCCCTGATTAGAAGGGAAACCAGTTGCCTTGACACTTGATGAAAAGACCTCTCAGTGCTATCTGAAAGAAAATCACTTTAAAAGTCTTGACTTTAGGGTATCAGTGCTTCAGCTCTCTCCTTGCAGAACAGGACTGGTGGCACACTTTTCATCAGAGCATCTAAACAGATGAAAAAGAAAGCAGAAGAAAGATAATATCAGAAACCCAACCAAAAATGCTGGGGGGCAGAAAAAGAAAAGCAGAAGGTTTAATTTGCCTCCATTCAGAAGGAATGAATAGCAGAGCTGGGAACTGAAAGCAGAAAGTGGATCTTCTGGCCTTAATTTTGAAAATATCTGTATCCAGCAGTACCTTTCCCAGACAAGATTGGATAGAAAAGCAGCTGTTTGATTTCTTTTTTCTTCTAAAGAAAAGTCTCACAGTAAACAAGATGATAGGGCAAGGCAAGATCTAATCAGGACTGAGACAAGGCCTGGCAGGGCTATCAGTCTTGGTGCTCTTTGAGGCCTCAAGGGAAGGCATTTGCTCCCTAGTCAGTGCATCTGTCTCAAAGGCAAACTTTTCCCAGCAGTTGTGGTAATTGGATAAAATAAATCCCCAAGGGAGCTGAGGAGGGGTGTTTGGGTGTGGGTGGCAGGGAACAACTTAGCTTCAGTAATACCTGAAGTGGCTGGGCTTCAAAAGCCATGCTAATCCTCACAGAAAACAGTAAGAAGATCTTTGCTGAAAAAATAAGTTTAGGATAAAAAGAAAAAAAGCAAGCAAAACCAGAAAAACCCAAGCATGGAAAGGGTGTTCACAATCAGTTTAAGGCAATTTGAATTTTCAGGAGGTTAGAGACATCCTGCACCTTACAACAATAAGGAGCTGAGCCTCACAACAACACAAGTTCCTGTGACATCCCAGCAGAACTGCAAATGCAGTAATGCTAGATTACTACTACACCAAAACTCCATCTGCCAGTTTTTACACAACTCATCAAGAGTCTGGAATAAACCAAGGTGTAGTCTGACACCATTTGCATTGAAACTGCTGTGTAACACAGTGACCAGCTGCAGTAGCTCCTGCAAACAGCCTGTACAGCCACTGCTTCAGTGTCCAGACACGTTTCAAATTGCTTCTTGTCCTTCCACTGGAGCCTGTTTTTTTTCCCAGAAGTACCTCACAGTCAGAACCTATTTTCATGACATCTGTTGTTTTGCATTTTAATTACTTGGGTTCCATTTTTCCCCCCCTATATATTTAGAATAATTTGCAACTGTTACTTTAGTTGTTCTTTCCTGCATCTTTATCTTTTGTGATATTTGCCAAACTTATGCACCTTATTTTCAGCAAGTTAAGGAGCTTTACAAGCCACTGGTAATCTACAGATTGAGATTGAAAAGATCTGAATTCTCTTACTGTGCTTCAAATTAATCACAGGAGGTCAGAAACCTGTGACTATGGAAAAGCAGACAAAGAGTGCAGAGATTTCACTGGCAGCAAGATGTTACAGCAGATAAATAGACTCAGGTATTTAGAGAGGCTGGATAGAGTACCCAGCTTGAAGAAAGATTCAGTGTTTTCTTTAAAAATTTCAGACTACTACAAAACAACCAGCTGACAATGACACTAAACTGGATCCCCAGGTATGGGTTTTATCACAAATAAGAAAAAGAGGAGGGGATGTAAACAGTGCTAGATGTCCAGTGAAAAACAAAAACTGATGTTGTCCTAGAAGGGGGCATTGCTGACCATCATAGGAGGGGAGTGTAGCCCTTTCCAGAAGCACAGCCAGCACCACTAGACATGAAGGTACTGTATTTGACATTTATTTTTCCAGTGCTAAATACTGATGAATGGGGATAGACCAATGGTGGTGAATGTCAGCTTGGAGGAACAAGGAAATGCAAAGAGAAACCAACATCAAAGAAAAAAACCCAAGCCAACCAAATAAAACAACAACCCAAAAAAAATCAATGAAAAAAACAAACCCCCACCCCCATGCCTTTGAGATTAATGACATGCCAGATCTCACAGAAGAGGCAGATGGGAGCATTCCCAGAAAAGCAGAGAGAAAAGTGTTACATTTAAAACTGAAGCAAAGAACAGAAAGAAGATTGCACTGTACCCATTGAGAGATAATAAGATGTCATTCCCAGTACAGAAGATAAAAGAAGTCAACTGGAGAAGAGTCAGTAGGAACCTAGAGAAGTAGAAGCAAGTTGGCAATAGCAGAGGCAGTGATAACAGAATATGTAAATTAATTGCTTCCTTTTCCTGATCATATGGGGAGATGTCAAGGCAACTGAATTTTATTTTTTAGAAAGAGATAACAGGAACTAGAACAAACCAGGCTAGTAGCAAAAATGTTTAGATAAACACTGGGTCCCTACAAACTTAACCACAGATTCTGGCAGAAGCCCAAGTGGAAATGGTTTTACAGCCAGGGAATAATCCCACTACATGATGCTGAGTGAAGGTCCCAGGGATTCTTAAAAAAGCAAAATTATATTTTTAGCTGTAGTGAGAACATCAAATAGTGAAACAAGATAGACTCTAATATACAACTTCATCTGGAAAAAACTACATATTTTAAATGGATTTATGAAATTAAATCCAGTAATGTTTAAGAGTCAAAGGCTAATTTAAGACTCAGGAGAGCCTGCATGGGACTTGACTTGGTACCCTGGGCTAGAGGTCAGAAAATAGGTTCAGATGCCAGCTCAGTCTCTGACCCTGGAGGGATCACATGTATCAAACCTCTGCTCACTGCCTAGTTTCATTTATTCACCAGCAAACTCTTTGGGGCCAATGCTGTCCCTCATGCTCCACAGGCAGCACATCTCCATTGCAGATCCAGAACTTCACTCTCTCAGTTGTGTTGCATAGAAGCAATGAAATCCAAAGACAATAGGGTATAAAATAAAGCAGCACATGCCCTGGTGATTAGAAAATGTTTGAAACACTTCTTATTGAAGAGCAAGAACAAGAGTAAGTGCTGCAGAAGAACCATGGGAGAAAGTCACAAAGGCTGTAGATGTTATCCCAGCACATACTGTCTCCACAGTGAGCTGTAGCAAAGGACTGGGACATCACAGAAGAAAAACCAAATTCAGAAGGGAAGGCTAGCAACACCAGAAGCTACAGGCTGCATAATGTACAGCTTGAATGTACATGAATATTCACATGCCAGACATGCTTTAGCCCACCCATTTGCTTTCAGAAGAAATCCTCTGAATCCTCCTTGATGTAAGTAAGCATTTAATGCAAACTTTCAACACGGTTATGCCAGCGACTGCAAAGTTTGTGTGCAATGTTTCTATTTTCTCCCCAGGTAAACATAGCCCTGAACCAGGTATCCTCTGTCTGCAGGTATTCCCCAATCTGTTTTCTTCAATTATGCACTTTCAATTATGTTCCTTCTAGTAATTGTGTTAGAAAAGAAAGTGAACATGGCATGAGCCATCAGAGCAGAACAAATGTACATTTAAACACGCAAGCATCGGAAAAATAATTTTCAGTTAGTTAGGGGGGAAAAAAGACAGGTAGATGACATCCTTTATGTACTTATTCCTTAAGATGCTGCACTACATAAAGCAATACAAGCTCACTTAAAAGGAGTAACCTTAGGTGTCTCAGCCTGGTGCACAGTGTGAGGAAATTGTCCTGCTGGCAGCAGAAGTGGAACTCGTGCAGTGGTGCAGACCCCCGCTCACTGAGCCGTGTTGCAACATCAACACCAGCCAACATTGCTCTTGTTTCAACAAGAGATGTTGCCTGCTAGAGCTGATTCCAGACAGTTGGGTGCCTTCTAGTCCTTCCTAGTGCCACCAGAGTGAGATCTGAGGCAATTGGGCACTCACTAAATGCACCTGGAACTCCTGCTGCCTGTGAAATTACCCCAGAGCCTTCCTGTTCAGATCTCAGGCCCACTCTGAAAGCTTCTGAAGATGACCTCGTTTGAATTGTGGCAAGGATGGTAAAATATTGACCAAAATCAATCCTCTTGAGACCCCATAAATAGTGGTCCTAAGAAGGAGGCTCTTCGCAGCCCCCTGGGATCGCACCAACCTGCCACCCTGTGTCTTGTGTGCCTCACAAAGGAAGTTGGTTCATCCAGCTGGGAAGAGTAAGTAGTCAGCCACTTCTCTTAAATATGGGGGGAAAGTCAAATCACATTAGCTTATTATAGTACATAATGAATACATTATTATAATTTGATTCTGTGGGTTAATTGATGGTACATTGCAACTTCTTTCACTAGGTACCAAAATTGAACATCTTAACAGGTTATCTTCTATATCTGTGTGCACAATTTAGTTTAGAAACTTTGTTAGACCTTTAATCGAACCTCTGTATTGGTTATAACAGATTTTTTTATTAGCAAGTTGTTAAAAAATCATATAATCTAATTTTGTGCTTCACTATAGTAGTGTCGCTCAATCTTAATTTACTGCTATTTCAAATTACACCAGATCCATAACTATGTGTTAAAGCACTATGCTGAAACCCCTACACTTAAACCCCTCAGTTGGAAACCATGGACCAAGTCTGGAACCAGGAGTGGATCCAACCACACCAAGGCTCCTCTCTGAGAAGGAGTTTAGAAAGCAAGGGGGTCCACTCTGAGCCTCCTGACTCAAAGGGAGGGTCTTCCTTATCTCTT
>NW_009954537.1:503851-523289 GCF_000747805.2 Chaetura pelagica | reverse complement strand
CTCCTCTCTGAGAAGGAGTTTAGAAAGCAAGGGAGTCTGAACCTTGCAATTCAAGAGGAGGGCCTTCCTCATCCTTTTCCCTGATTCCTGTGCAAATCACTCCAACCCAGTCCTGACTCAGCTTCTCCTATTCCTGTATAAATAATTCCCCCTGATCTCCCTCACTACCCCCTATCCCTGTATAAATAATTTCCCCTCATCTCCATGTAAGTCACTTTAACTCACTTCCAACCCCTAATGTCCCTTTCTCATAGTAAGGGAGCCAACCTTGCCATTGAATTTTTTACAGTTGCACTTTCATAAACCTATATTAAAATCCACCTTTTCCTGGTATCTTTTTCTGTGATTATTTAAGGGACCTGCAAGACCTTTCACTCTCATCTGTGACAACCAGTCTGCTTTGAGATCAGCATTCCTTCCTTCAGACTGCAAGGAGATAAACTGCCTGAGCTGCCAGTGGTCTGAGTTGACACCAGGTTAAATTTAGTGCTCACAGGATTTAATTTGGGTTTTTTGTTTTCTTTTAGTGTGACCACTGATAGGTGAGCAGTTGAGTGAGTGATGAGATAATCCACTGAGTCAGTCAAAGCAAGAGGCTGGTGATCTCCACCAGTGTTGAGAAGTTGCCTTGCTCTTTCCAAGCAGTGGGAAAAGTTTTCTCCCAGCTCAGTGCCAGCTGACCCTGCTCTCAATGACAGCTTGTTGTCTCTGGGTTCTATTGCAATGGTAGATGGCAGGCATGCCCCAACTCCCCATTGTGCAAAAGGCTGCCTACTTTCAAAAGTGAGCAGTAGCTTGCAATATTTCTTAAGCATTAGCATTCATTAAAATAGAGTCTTTGACCTAAACCTGCATTTTTCCTTTCAGGTCCATGCTAAGGCCACCTGGAAATGGTGACCTTGTGCCCCCTCTTGTCTCCAGTGGGTTGGGTGCTCACCAGGGTTCACCCTTTCATGGTCCTGGGGACACAGACCCAAGCATGCACTCAGCCCAAAACGGGTGGGAGAGCACACAGGACAGACCCTGCATCCTCTATCACACCAGCACAAAATCTCAGTTCCAAGCTGAACTACTGAAGTTTTCTTTTTTCATACAGAGAAAAAAAAGTATGTAATTGTTTTCCCAGTAGCTTTAAAAGCTCTGTGTTCCTTAGGAGGGCTCAAAGCAGATTCAGCAATCCCCAGCATACTTTAGCCAGTATATCCACATTAGAAAAACTTCCCATTTAAACTAAAAAATGGCCATAACCTGGAGATACAGCTCAGAAAAAATACGAATGGTTCTGCAACCACTGTTACAGGATAGCATGTTGGCTAAGGTTATAAAATGGTGTGGTCACATGTTGAAGTGTTTGCTCATCCCTGGCTGTTCTATTAAAGATGAGAATTTCAGAAGTTGGAGAAAAATCTGGTGAAAGCTGCTGATTTAGAGAGCTTAACTGTACAGCAAGTCCTAACAGCTCTAGCCCCATGTCATCTCCTCGTGAGAGAGCCAAAACTTGACCTTATAGTGACATGAGATGCTCTGAAAAGAGCAAAAAATCCTTACAGACAAGAATTTATGTCATGGACTAGAGACAAAATGCTGAAAGGGTCAGGTTCTCAAGGAAGTTCAGTAAATATCCTTCTGTGGAGACAGCTAATCTCTGCTACTAAATGTGGAAAGGCTGTTAGGTAGTTTTGGTGAGCTGCCAAGCTGGAGACCAGAGGTCATTTGGATGTTTTCTACCTTTTCTAGCTATTGTGATTTTAGATCTCATGTTTCAAACTCAGAGAAGCCAACAGCATGTAGAAATCACAGCTTCAACCAAGGCCTCACGGTAGCTATTGCAGCATATTCACAAAGTTGAAAATATTCCTTGTTATAATCAAAATGTAGGAAGGAAGAGAAAAGGAAAAATAAATCAACTCATTTTGTAGCCGAAGAACCAGAGCTCTGGGACATTCAGGAACAGCCCCTGGCAGCCAATTAACATTTTAAACAGTTTTCAAACAAGACTCAGTCTTATGTGACAAAATATCCACTAACTGCAGCTCACTTTTTAGAGATTTCTGCACCACCTAAACCAAAGCCACTCACAGAATCCCTGAGCCAAGGACCACATTATACACCTTTTTTCCTCCCTCAACTCTATCCAATACATCATCTTAAAACAATATAACTATATGGCATAGTTGATACCACTGGGATCACACAAAGAATAGCTCTCACATTCTACAGTGACATTCAGTTTGCCATGAGAAACTACTGGTACAAATAATAACATTTTTAAAAGCTCTACCTTCAGTCTTTTTCCTTCTGCTTTTCCCTTCTTCCTTTCAACAGGTCTGTTAACTTGCCCATGTTCATCTATCAGTTCTTCCATCTTCAAATCAGCAACACATCCAAGTTTGTCTCTGCTTCTGTCCCTATTCAACCAAGCAGAGAGATACACATTCCACATTAATGTTGTGCTTAAATCCTGTAAGTCTCAATACTTGTGGAATGAGTTAAACAAGCAATAAGGGCTTAGCTTGTTTCCTTATTCAAGACAGATAGTTGATAAAAGACGACTAGTAACTCAACATATTACAAAAGTCCCTCCTCTTTTTTATCAATAGTAGAGTTAATGATGTCTGACTCTCCTTATTAAAAGGCTTTCCCTGACACACAAATGAATTGAACATAAAGCATCAGAAAGTAAGTTTCTGAACTGCTTTTTGAATGCAACAAGAATAATAATGTTCTTTAGCATAAACCAGGGCGGGGGGGGGCAGGTAGTAGAACATTATTTGCTAAAGTTTTTTACAGCTGTTTTACTGAGAAATTGCTGAGATTCCACTATATCACCCATAGTTTGAAGGATGATATTATGAATGTTCAGAGGTTATTCCAGCATTTGGCTGTACCTTTGCCACTCTGGCAAAACATGGTATTCACTTGGCTAATAACATCTCTGAATACAACAACTTAAACATGTTGTATAGAAAGAGAGTTTGACAGCTACATTACCAAAGTATATTATGTATTCTTGGGTTACTCTGTTATAGATTGGCACAGGGAAATCCAGCTTTCCTACCTTCACATCTTCTCTAAAGCACACACTGGTCTGTAGTCACACAGGGAGCTGAGACACTGTGACTAGGAAAGGTCTCCAGCATCATCAAGGCTGTTGCTGCCAGGCAAGGGTACAAATAATTTTGTAGCTGACCAACCTCTATCACATCATCAGTTTTTCCTCTACTACCCTTACAGGAGGGTTACTTCAAAATCTTCTTTTTCTGATACCTGGATACCTTCTAATTTTCAGCCCGACTACATGTTTAGCTAACAAACACCTACTAGTTTTTGCATTATCCTCTATTAGTACAAACAGCTCTTTCCCATCCTGCTGCCTGCTACTCCTCCATTTCCAGACAGGTAAATGCTCCCAACTTTGTGCCAGCAGCAACTTCCATTAGTACATGCTTATTTTTTCTGCCTATCTCACTAAACAGAAATAATTACAAAAGCAACAAACGAAGTACAACCAGCCCATTTTCTTTCCAAATACCCTGTCACCTCCCCACCCTTACTGTCTCCAGGACAACACCATAAGAACATAGCTAGATTGCCTTCCTCCTTGCATCTGTGCACCAATCTTGAAGGCTTATTTGCATCCTGGAAGCCCCTCCCCAACCATGGAATTCACAACAATGCTCAGTGTTACACAAGCACTTTGAGCAGCCACTGACTCCATTGCACAATCTTGCTGATGAACTGTAATGGCTTTGGAAAGGAATGTACCTTTGGCATTGCAAGGTATCTTTTCTCAAGTCCAAACCATTTCTTGGAGATAAGTAGTTGTGTGTGTCTGCATACATTTCTTTCACAGGTCAGAGACTCTTCCAAGTGTCACTGATTACACACACGTCCATCAGTCAGAGATGTATTCATCATATTATACCTATAGTTTCAGGAATGTCATCAACCAGCTACCTAGCAACCATGAAAATCACAGGGGCAGATAATTTGTGCTGATGAGACACACAATCAGTTGATTAGCTTCAATTAATTTGGAGTTTGATTTCTTAATTTTTTCAGCCACCTGTTCTCAGGGAGATTTCAACACTCCTCATGATCCTCAAAAAAGCAACAGCTCAGCTAATATAACTGAATTTTGCATAAATCTCTTCCTCCTAGGAATTAAGATCTGTACTGCTTGTTACTTATACAGGAGGAAGAGAAAAGTAAGAAAATCCCTGTGCAAAAAGCCCTTGGAAAAGGAAACCCTGCTGGAGGAACTGCAATGTAGTAAATGCTGCAGCAGCACCTGATATTTCTCTGCACACCCAGTTGAAAATGTCCACCAGTAAACTTTGTTCATCACTAATTTTTCATCCCCTGCACTTGACCAGTTAGAAAAAAACAAAGGACTGTAATTATGAATTTGGCCAAAGGTGGCTTTACTGTGCTTTGCATTCAGAAACAAACACTGGTTTAGTTTTGTTTGAACTTTCCTTATAGTTGCCTTTCTTTCCAGTGGAAACAACACATGATTTCTGCAGGCAACGTTTCAAAGCTACAGCAGAGAAGTAAAAATGTGCAAAGAAGCCACAGAAGCATTAGAAAGTTGACATTCTTTGTCCTTGTCTTGAAATACCTGAAAACTGTAGTAAATTCAAACTTTGCTTGGTCAAATAAACTGCCAACAATCAAGTGGTCACAGACTGCCACAGTTACAATTCCAAATTTTGCACAATTGACTCTCTGATATGTCAAGGTCCTACAATGAAAGGAGATCATATTGAAGAGGTTCTGTTTGGGCTCAAATCTAGACAGGTTTCTTAAAATCATCACACTGAAAGAAACAAAGATGTTCTGGGAATAGGTAGAAGTGCATGGACCAATTCTAGGCAGTCCTGTGCATCCTTGTGTGGGGAAAAAACAAAACACAAAACTCCAATATAGATTCCTTTTAAAGATCCAGCAAGTTTTAAACACTCACTTGCAGTGAAAGCATCAATGATTCAGTTGCTTCTCTACAAGGTCTGGATGGTGGTTCCTTCATGTGTGTTGGTGAAGAACCACTTGCACAGACTCCCATTGAACTCGATATTGCCTTTTGGTGACAAGTCAACTGAGCAAGGAAGGAGGGATGTTTCACTGCACTGAATTCACTCAAGACCCAGAGGATTCACTCAAGACTCAGAGGATTCAGCTACCAACCCCTGATGAGCTTCTGCTGATGTAATGCAAAGTGCAGCAGAGCCAGGACAAGCCCAGAGCACAGCTTTGGTACTGCACTTGTCTCAGACATAGATGTTGAACCATCACTTCACCCTGGGAAGGCAGAACGTCTCGAGTAAACAGAAATAAGGGCTTTACCCTGGGCCAAAGCAAGACATTCTTCTCTTCCCTCATTCTAGAGAATAGCCAAACACTTTTTGCTGAAGCTTTCCCATGGGGTTGAGAGAGGGCCTGACACCAGCCCTGGGAACCATCCCCACCAGCAGCTGTAGGCCCTGCAAGGCTGCCACCTGCTTAAAGCAGAGCCCACACAGAGACATGCAGCAGCTTTATGGACATCTGGCACTACCTGCTACAGCTAATACGTGTACCTAATATTTAATTGAAATAGTTTATAATAAAGGGAATACACTGGGAAGCAGGCTTTGTCAGCAGAGCCACTGCTCACTTTCTAAGTGAAACTTTCTAAGATACATTAAGTATCAAGGTCATTTTTTTTGCAGGATTCTGCCTCACTTGGTTGTAAATGTAACTGTCTTGCCTGTGCTAACACCTAAGCTTTCCACATCACACAATCCACTGGCTTTCAGCTTGCCACTCAGCATGGATGCACTTGCTGCCACAGAAGTCAAAAGGTGGCTGCAGATCCCACAAGAAGAAACACAGAAAGGGGAGTAGGAGTAATTAGACATATTACCATCAACATTGCTCTTGACCTGTGAGAAGATAGAACTCAAAACCCTGCTGCTTGCAAGCAAGAGAAGTTGCTTTTAAAAATTGGATGTGGAAATGGATAGACATTTCATTCTCAGCGTGGCAGATGAAGAGGTACATGATGCCTTGTAAAAGGCATGGGTATTAGGGGAACCTAAAGGTATGAAGACTGTATTCACATAGAATATAAACATTCAGGTGCCTACATAAAAATAATTCATTTATGTGATTTTGCTTCATTTCATGGTAGAGGTAGAGTTTGGTAAAGGACCTAGTATCTGGCATCTGGAAGCCACCATCTCTCGCAGGTGCGAGATGCCACCAATTGCCTGCCTGGCTGCATCTTGCTTCATGTCTCTCACTATGTTTCCAAACACAGCCCTCAATCTTTTATTTTTTACCTGAACCAATGAGGAGTATTCTGGTATTTGTAGCACACGTCTGTGCAGCATTCTATTTTCAGCTGCCTGTACATAGAGATGCAAACAAAAATAATCCAAGAGGGCGGAGTGAGGAAATGTTTCCTTAAAGAGATTCCACTGGTTTATTTTTGATATTAGAATGACTCAAGGTACAAGTTTATCACACAATGTGTCTTAGCTATAAACACATGAGTATGCCAAAACACCACCTACACATGAAGACCACCAGCTGCATGCTGCTGAGAGACCCTCGATGAGATGTACATCTGAAAACAGAGGACTTGTTCTGCTAGCTCAGGGACAAAAAAACGCCTTTCCTCACCAGTGAAAGCCTTGCCTGTGCTCACTGCTCAGGGGAGAGAATTCCAGAGCATCTTGGCTAAGATGTTATTCCCATTTCTGTGTTATTCCCATCATACTGACTCTTTGTGCTTGCTCCCAGCCATGGCAATGCCCCTACCATATAATGTGTTTGATTGTGCCATCTGCAGTGAGGGTTACACACTGTCCTCTGCAACAAATACTGCCCTAATTACTGCATGAACCCTATAATAATTTTAAACAATATTCTAATGTGGTGGTCTTGACTTTTAAAACACATTAAGGCACGACCCAAAATACATTATCTCTAAGTACTGACTTCTCCCAATAAATAATGAACACCCACAGAAAAAGCCCACATTTATGACACCTTTAGGATCAAAGTACACTGGACCTTGAAATAGCTGTGATATTTGCACCAAAAAGAAATGAAAGCATACATGGTTTTAAAAGGGTCTGTCATTTGACCCAGAAAGAAATTAAGCATTCTGAGAAAAAGCACACAATAAGAGCTCCCAACTCTAAGGGCTTCTGTATGAAAAAATAATGAGACCCCAATTCTTTCATCAAACACCCCGTCTGCGGCAGTTTGGTGACAGGAGCTGCTTTCCTGCCACAGCCACATGCAGGGTGTGAGTTGCACCTCCTGCAAACAAAGGCTGAGCTGGGATGTCAGAGCAACAACTCAGCCTTAAAACCTCCGTTCACACTGCTAGCTGGAAGGAAAAAACATCCATCTCCACCAGTACTAAAACATCCAACTTTTTTGTCATGAAAATTAGGTTTTAAGTGTCTGTCAGTGAGGCATTCACTCACCAGCTACATTTGCAGAGAACTTTAAGGCTTCCCCCCTCTTTCTTGCCTCTTTCCAGACAGAAACAAAAGGTTGTGGGGAGTAATGTCCCTCTTGGGATCTCCCTCACCTCCAGCTCTCCCAAATTCTGAGGCAAAGCCATGAAAGAAGCAAACAGTTCTTAAGGTTATGAATGCATAAAATGCAGCATGACTGTTTGCAAAGTGCTCTTAGCTGTCTGAAGGCATCATCTAGTCAATCATGGATCATCTCTAAGATGGAGGTACCAGCACCATCCTAGTCAATCTCCTGCCTATTTGCACTTCCATTGGAAAGGAAGTTAGAAATATAAATATTTTCTGACTTCCTGCCAGTTAAACACATGAGGACGTTTCAAATCAATTTTTTGGAAGATAATTCCTGCAATATTGTGGGAGGACTTGAAGGAAGATGACTGCTACCCTTGATTTCATTTCAGGAAAAAACATATGTTAAATTGTAGGAATTAATTTTCCCAGCTAATATTTTGACATTTCTACAATATGGTCAAATTAAAATGATAATAACTGTGCTTGGCTTGTTTATCCTGCCCCGATGGCTAAATGTATACAGAAGCCAGGGGGGTGGGAAGGATATGTTAATTAATGTTAATTTTTATTAGATTAACTCATTGGTTGTGTAGAAACTGTGAGATACAGCTTAAAATCTTCTTACCAACTGGATATTAAATTAATCCAGATTAACTAACTGCTTGTGTGTGTCACTAAGACACTGACTGAAAGTATAACAACTCACTCTGCATCCAGAGTTACATGAACCCAGCTTGGGGGTTGATGCACCTGATGGGGAAACACAGACTCACACCCTGACAGCACACAGAGCCCAGTAAGCTCACCCTTACAGTGGGGAACTGCTCTGAAGATGTGGCACTTCTGCAGAATAGCCACATCATTTCACCACAGGAAGCATATTTGCTCTGGATTTCTAGCCCTGCTCATACAGACTTGGGTATGAAAATCAAACAGTACGTTTTCCGTGTGGCAAACTGGAGGGTTTTTTTGGTTTGGTTGGTTGGGGTGTTTTTAAATGGATGAGTACAACCACCAGCCTAAATCTCCAGCTTTTACCCAGTCAGAATGGTGCAGTGAGTCCAAGCCAGGGTTCAGGCTGGTGCTAACACTGGTCTTTCATACAGAATTGTTTCAACTTGTTGCTCTGGTTATTCTGCTCTCCTTGATTTCTTGAGTCAGCAGATGTCAGCTCCGTTAAGAGTATACCCTGTCATCCTTACTCATGCAAATAAAGCATTATTCCAGTGGCTTAATTACAAAAAAGAGCACAGATTAGAAGCAAAAAATCATGACAGGACAAAACAACTGCCAAAAATACCTCTGTAAGCACCAACCCTGTTCCTTCAGAAGCCTACAGAAGTGCTGACATATATACTCAAAGCTAATTCAAAAATTACCAAAAAACAGTATCTCAGTCATGTACCCTAATTTGAGCAGCTGCTCAAATGGCTTTTAACTTTACATCCTACAAACCTGACTGGCATGAGCTGCTCTCTGTTGTGTCCCATATAGAAATCCACACCTTGAAGAGATTATCACCTTTTCTGAAGAAATTCTTAGCTCTGGGTGCCAGGTTCACTCTGGATTTTTCTCTATTTGGACATATCTTAGAAACTGTTTTAAAAGGAAATGTACAGGACTGAGGCTCATCCCAACATTTTCCCAAATAGCAGCCCTGACCATCAGAGTCTGTTTCCTGTCTACTCTTACCCAATATCCCAGGTTGAGTGTACCATCACTACTGGATACGGGTTGTACCCTGATGCCCACCCAATTCATTTGCTTTTAAAGATTGTACTCCCTATGAAACTAATTCTACCCTATATCTACTCAGAATTCATCTGAGACTAAAACTCATAGATATACCATGTAATTCACTGTCTTCAAATGGTCTGGTCCCACAGAAATGAGCAGCAGTAACAAAAATGAGTTTCCATCATTGATATTAACAGCCTCCTCTGACAACACGACATCCGTTGACGAAGGGAATGTCGTGTTTTACCACGCAGCTTGTAGATCTTTTAAATACTACCCAGATGCCAGACCAAACCACAAGCAGCAGAAATTAAATTCTGCAAGTATTGAATTATGTCTCCTGACTGCCAGCCAGCTGTTGCTTATTTTCAAATTAATAGGCAGCATAGCAATGCTCAAGCATTCAACTGTGTCCCAAAATGAAAGGAAACAAAGTTTGTCCAGCAGGTGACTGAAGGAAATGTGCATGTTATGAGTTTTAGTTTGTTGGGTTGGTTTTTTTTTTTCAAGAAACTTCAAGGTATTATACTCTTCACTCACGAAGATTCATACATTTCAGCTATCATCCCACACCCTTTCCTACCATACAAACAGCTGCAGCATGTTCTAACTACTCTTGAAGAGAAACAAAGGATAGTTCAGATCAGCACAGCACATTGCAAGGGAGATTCTAAACTGGCAAATAACAATTTGTATAACACATCTTAATACACAAGCTGCTCAACCTAAGCCATCTATGAGGACCTAGAAGCATGCTAATTGCAGTGTTCCATCTCATGTGATTTTAAATATGCCTTTTTTTTTTTTTTTTTTCTAATTTAGGACCAACCCTTTTAAAAAAATTACCAAAATACCACGTGAGGGCATCAACATTGTTGGATGCATGTCAATGTTTACTCTTTCTAAAACTTCTGACAACTATATTTCTCGTGAATGGTAAACATTTCCTTCTTTAGCAGATCATTTAGCAGCACCCTAGCATAGAACTAGCTATACCCTGGACAGTAAATGATAATTTTTTGCATTCCATAAAGTTAAAAGCAAGTATTAATCCTTCAAAAAGGATTCTTTAAGTTCACTGTCACCTCTGATTTGGTGTGTCATACAGCTTCTCCCTGACTGTACACAGTCTGCATTCATTTTTACTAAAACCTTGCTTTAAATATTTTCCGTATTTCCTTGACCTAACACTTTCCTACCTTGATGATGGTCTTATGTCTAGTGTATCAAAGAAATATTAGGAGATATGATCCTTCTCCTTTGTTGCCTCTGGCCAGTGTGACTTTTAAGTGACTCTAAGCCATTTTAAAAGCTGCACCGCCCACACACAGGTGGGGTGAAGGAGCCTTTTAAACTTGGTCAGAGCCTTTTAAACTTGGTCAGAGCCTTTTAAAAGTCACTGTCTCAAAGTATTGAAGAGCTGGATGAGGCATGTTCTAGCTCAACATCTTAATGCTTTGAGTCCTGACAGAATTGATGAAAAAACTTACTTTGACACTGATACTTGAAATCCCATCGAACCAGTGCCCTGTCCCAGTCCTGGGGTGGGTTGATGGGCACGGCACCCACTTTGCTCCCTGACACTGTGCTCTCTGGGGCTCCCATTTATTAGGGGCAGCCCTGGGTGGTGCAGCCCCATCCCTGAACTCATCCAACTACTGATGCCAAAGGATGCCCAGGGGTAATGAGACAAACTCATTCCCGTGGGAAAGCAGCTGAGTGTTTGTGCCAGCACGTAATCCTCTAAAGCTGTCAGATCCAAAGGCTCCAGAGATGGGGGAGAGATGCTGTGCAGCCAGCTCACAGGCTGTGCTAACAGGGGGGCATTCACTGCCAGTGCCCTGTCTAATCCTTGCCCTGAATAGCAGAGCAGGGTGGGAAAGTCTTCAGAGCAAAATAACAGAACTGAGCAGAATACACCAACATTTTAAACATTTTTTTTTCCTTATGAGCAGCAGCTCACTAATACTCAGTTTAAAACCAGGAGCATAAGGAAGCAGATTCTGCTACCTTCAACTCAGTGAGTAGTCTTTATGCCTGTATGCCTGTGTAATCCCTGGGAAATTAATTATTCATTTCAGAGATCAAGATGTTTCTTTACACAGGAAAGCCAGACTCAAAACCCAGGTAATTTTCAAACACTGTACATGGACATAGAGTATCTGCCCTGGCATTAAAGGAAGAAAAAAAAGAAGAAGAAGAAGAAAAAAAAAAAAAAAAAAGTGATTAAGAGTGAGATTAAGGAGATTAAGTGGTTGTTTTCCACAGGCAACATAATCAGAGGAAAGGAAAGAAGGCAATCACTGACATTTCTTACCTGCATTCTAAGGTAAAAAAATGTCTGGCAGCACAATACTGAATTGTGACAGTCAAAGCAGTAATTCTCCTTATCTATCCCCAGGAAAATAACCATTTGTCATAAAGAATGCAGCTGACATAGGAAATGATGATATGATAATTATAAAGTGAGAATTACTGAGAAGGCAGACCAACCTGCAGACTGAGTTAATACTTAGTCTTTAATTGAAAAGCTAAAGAATACTAGATAGCATGAAGCTCTGCAATTTAAATAAAGCTGCATGTTGTGAATGCTATCTGATAGCAATTGCTAACAAAGGGGCAGCAAAGGTTCACAGAAGGAAAAACTTTCTCTGTATTAGATGCATTTCAGAATGGAGAATTAGATGAGTCAATGTCTGGTTTGGTATTTAATATACCATTTGAATATTACAAATGCAAAGGGATGTTAGCATTCAGGGGCGACAGTGGAGAATGAAAGCAAAAATTACTTAGAGAAGAATGCTGCTAATTTGCACATCATTAATCTTCATGGCCCCTAATTCAAATGCATAACAACAGTTAGTCTCTCCCCTGGTCTCAGCAACAGCTGAATCGGGGTGCTGTACTGTCATCTCACATGATGCACTCAGTTCTCTTGGAAATTGCTTAGTATTGCCTGCACAGAGCCCTGCTTGTCATTGCTTATAAAACTGTGCCTTGCATTAGCCATCTAGATGGGTTTTGAGTATCTTTCTGAAAGATTCTCTGCTGATCTTTTTGGAAAACTGCTACTTTCTGTGTTAGGGTGGCAGTTTGAACAGGGCAGTAGGTGCTTTTCCATGATCCCATATTGGTTCTTGTCACCAATGGCCCAAGAAAAACTAAAAAGCATGTAAAGCAACATTAAAGGTAAGTAATGAAGAGCTGCAAAGAGGAATATCAGTGGAGGAAGTGGATGGAACTGAGCAAAAGAAAATGTTGAAAAAATGTTAAATGAAAACAGAACAATGGTGCAATTTGCTTCATGGAATGGCCCTGCCCCACTGCCTCAAACATCTAGCACAAAGCAGCTCAACAGGCTGTGTGAGGGAACAATTCTGTCATGGTAGAGTATAATAGATACCCATCTATGTACATCCATATGGGGGGCTCTGTATAACCTTATTCTGTGCTGAAATCCTCTAAGCAGGCACAAGTGAAGAGCCCTGAAATAAGCTCAGTGAGTAGAAGGTGAGTGTTCTAAGCATCTCTGCTTAAAATTTTGGGTAGCATACACAGTCAGTGTAGCCTGAACAAAAGGGAGATGAAGACTGGCTGTCTTCAACAGGTTACCAACAAATAACATGGGCATAATATTCACGACCTACCTTATGGGAAAAAAATGTATAGATCAGTTAGTTAACTGGCATTTCTCAAGCACTTTAGGAGCCTCAGACAAATGGGATTTGTTATGTAAAGTGCTTGCACTTGGGAATTACTAAAACAAATACAAATGATAATAGGGAGCTTGGCAGCAGCTAGCCACTCCAGGGAGTCCTCCATCCTTGCCATTTGGATACTGAGAACAAGGACTATAAATGGGAGCAAACAAACACACTTGTAATAGAAGAGGAAAATGCATAAGGTAATGAGCCAGCAAAGTCTCAGCAAAGCCAAGGGGAGCAGTGATGTGCAGCCCAGTGACTGCCACAGCATGGCTGGAAAATTGGCCTCACACTATGCCAGGAGGAAACACGTCTCCAGAGCTGCCATGGGCCCCAGAAAAAGGAGAGCATTACCAAGTAATTACTAGAGGCAGCTTTCATTCTACATGGAGGATTTGGACGGGTGAGGAAAGATCTTTGAGTTCCTAGCAGTCCTCTAGAAGTACAGTGTGCCAGAAGAAGAGATTGTGCTGGAAGTATTATCTTCTCTGGGATTTTTCCCTCTGTCCAGTAAGATATTGAGCCACATTCCAAATCCTTTCTCTGCACGGGCTTGGGAACCTGGCTCTGAAATAGGTATGCAAAGTGAAATTGCCTTTTCTGTTGCTCTTCAGTAAGGTAAGCCAAACAAATATAAGAAAGCCTCACACAAGCAGAGCTATCAGACTGCACCTTCCTCACACTTCCTTGTCACCTTGTTCACTGCTGCTCCTCTGCATCTGCTGTCTCTCAGCTCCACAGGCAAGCCTGGCCCACTGCCTTACTGTGGCCAGCCTGGGCAGGCTGTCCTGGTTGATCACCCTCGCCCTGGTGGGGATGCTCCAGCAGCCATGGAAGCACCACGTTTCCCAGGACACATTACAATGATTAACTTGTTGGTAAAACCCACATTCACTAAGAAAAGCCCCTGAAGTATGGCTTTAGCAAGCTGTGAGCAAAACCAACCATTCCATCATGCAGTTATTTGATTTCCAGTGCAGGAAACCTTGGGCTGCCAGCACACCACCCATCAGAAGTAAAAGGTAATGCCCCATGTTTCTGCCTGCCTGTTTCCACTCTGTGGTGCACAGGTGTATCAGCAGGCATCCTATCCATGGTCAGGGGGAATAACACTGGTGCACCTGAGGTGGCTCAAGTTCACTGCATGGTGCAATTAGTTCTTTTGCCTCAATCCTAGATAAGAAAAAGGAAACAGAGGAACAGTAATTGGCACTAGCTATAGTCCCTTGCCCAAAGCATAGTCATTCAGGAGCATTAATCTGCTTGGAAGGCAGTTCACCTGCCAGGCTGTGAGGGAGGCTCAGAAAAGGTGCCCTGGCACTGCCCAAGCTTCAACATCAAATGGTCAGTCTGGAGATTGTGGACAAACACGAGGGAAAATCAGGACTGCATGTACTGTTCTGGTTTGGTTTGGTGGGTTTTTTGGTAGTGGGGGAAGGGCCACAGGAGTGGCTCCTGTTAGAAGCTAGGAAGCTGCCCCTGCTCCAAACCCAGCCAAGGAGCCTTTAGAGGGACAAGAGATGCACCTCTGCCATTAACATATGGAAGAGCTGAGGTAACACCTGAGCAGAGAAGCATTTAAGGGAGAAGAGCTGAGCTGGAGAGACAGAGGTGCTGGTGGTTGGTGAGGAAGAAGGGGCAGAAGGTGCCCAAGCAGAAGTTTCCCTGCAGCCCATGGCGAGATGGCAGCTGTGCCCCTGCACTCATGGAGGAACGTGGTGGGACATTCCCTGAAGGCGCCAGGAGGGGGGAACTTGGTCAGGGGACTTGGATGTTGTGGCCAGAGGATTTGCTGCCACTTCTCTTCAACCCATTGTTCTTCACAACCTGCATTTCATGCTGACCCTGCTTTAAAAGTAGGAAGGTGGACCAGGTGACTTCCCAAGATCCCTTTCCATCTGAATTACCCATGTCTATCACATCCCTAGAAACACAAACATTTAGTCTTAAGACCTATAGCTGCCACGGAGTACAGCCATAGTTGAACTGGCCAGCTGCAAAGGTTAGACCATAGAAAAATCCAAGTCAGTAAAGATTAAGTTCACAGATGATAAACTGGCCCAGTGAGTCCACAGCATACTCCCAGCAGGTACAGGAAACAGGTAGTGATGCCATGAACCAATCAATCAAACACTAAACACAACGGAGCAACCTTGAAGGAGAGGTTGGTGGAGGCCTCTGTGCCATGGGAGGGACCCCGTGGGGAAGCAGGGCAGGACTGTCAGGAATCCTTCTTGCTGAGGAGGCAGGAGCAGCAGGAACCCCCAGCCTGTGAAGTGACTCCAAACCCCATCCCCTGTCCCCCTGTGCTGCTGGGGGGAAGGAGGGAGAGAAACCGGGAACCAAGGGATTGGGGCCTGGGAAGAAGGGAGGGGTGGGGTAACATCTGCAAGCCCAGCTCTGGGTGTGTCTGTGTCCTGGGGGGGTGTGATTGGTGTGAAATTAAGTATTATTTTTCCCCAAGTTGAGTCTGTTTTGCCCGGGACCTTAATTGATGAAGATCCCTCCTTGTCCTTTGTCTCCACCCAGGAGCTTTGTCCTCCTCATCCCGGTGTGTGTGTGAGGGGGGCAGGGGGAGTTGAGTGAGCGGCCATGGGGCCATTTCTTGACTGTCATGTTGGGCCCAATCCACAACTACCTGGCACCTCTGCACTCCCTGTGCTACTGCAGGGGCTGCTGTTCGCACTTGCAGTGTGCAGGAAGTTGACCTCTCCACCCCCACACAGCATCACCAGAAGCTCCTGGTTTTTTCATGAAGAACAGTCACAACAGAGCCACATTCCTCCTCCCTGCCCTTCTCCGAATACTCTTCGCCTACAGAGCACTACATTTTTACACTGCTAAGCTGCAAACGCCTGAAAGTTTAGCAGAAAGAAGAAGAAAGGCACACAGCACTGCCTCTGCCTCCTTTCCCTGATGAGAAGCTTTCTTCATGTCACTGGGCACCATGCTGGACCATTCAGCCCAGATATGTGCATCCAGATGAGCCCCTTGCTCTTCTCTCCTCAGAGCTACTGCCTGATTTCCCTCTCCTGTTTGGTTTTTTTGTTTATTTGGTTTGGTTTTTTGTTTGCTTAACCAGCAAAGAGCACCTGTGTTTACTGGCTGTCTGTGTCTTTTCTTCCAGGAGCAGCAGCCTCACAGCCCCTTCCTCAAGCATCAGCAGCCATCACTGATCTTTCTGCTGCCCCTCAACATTTGTCAGCTGCCAAGTCCCCTCAGAGATGCTGAGAAATCAAATGTTCCCCTTCCACATTGCCCTTTTGCTCATGAAACTGGCTCAGAAATATTTATTTGTCCCACAGAAATACCCTTTAGAAAAATTTTTGACCAAACAGTGTGAGATCACACTGAAAAATAAGTATTTTTTATTTTATTTTAGCCTCCTCCTTTCATGAAGGAGAGTGGGTTGCAAATGAAAATTTTCAGTTCCCTTTATTGAACAACTGGGTTGTGAAGGGAATAGGCTGTGAGAGAAGAGTTTTTTATTTGTCTGCAGGGAAAAAAAGTGGAGAAGCAGGGGAGGAGAACAGGAGAGGAAGGAAACAACTGAGCAAAGGTAAAAATAAAGCTATTTTGCATTACTTTACACTCATTTTCTTTTAGTGAGCAAACAAATCACTTCAAAATAAGTTTTCCTTCAGAAGCCTTTCAAGAACAGTCACATTCTGTGACAGTACATGTAAACAGGTTTGTTTTTTTCCTTTTCCAATGATTTATAGCTAGTTTATGTATTTGTGATAAAGCAGATTAGTTTGCTATGGTCAATTAAGCTGGCTTATGGCTTCATTGTTTTGGTTTTTATAACTCTACCGACAGCAGATTTAGAAAGCAATTTGCAACAGGAAGGCAAAAGAAGCAAGTTACAGCCTAAAGAGAAGCCAAATAATCCATTTAATACCCACCCATAAATATGAGAATATCCTTCCTTTCTACACCCCTGCTCTAAAATGGAAATATTCCTTACTACCAACTATTGACCATAAAAGGTGCACTTTGTGTTCAGGCTTCCTGCTTTTCTAAAGTGTAAGCATGACAGCATCCTTTTGCTTTACCACATCCACTTGTGTACCAGACCTCTGGCAGAGCACTCACTTTTCTGACTCAGAAACAATTTTCCATCATAATTACAAGATGTTCTCCATTAGAAAGATAGATGTGTGTGACCAGTTCCAGATATATTGGCTTTTCTTTTTATGTGTAAACAAGCACGGCTATACGAATTCCAATGATAAATCACCTTGTGGCCAACCCTCTGAAGTTAGCTGCACAAAGCATTGCTCACCACTGCTTTCTAAGAGATGCAGGCAGATGTTTTAGACTTCATCCAGCTTGGAAAAAAAAATGAAGGCACATGGGAAGAGGGCTGCTAGGTCCATGTGTGCGAGGCTGCTTCTGCTGCAGTTGAAGTTGGTATCTCTATTTTTTCCCTCTGCAGAGAGACTCTGGCATTTTTCTGTCATGAAACATTAATTTCATGTTGATCTCTCTCTTGCAAGGTTTTTATTCTGAGGGGCAATGCTGTGATCCATGCGCTTCCAAGGAAGAAATCAGTAGCAAAAAGCAAGGCCTCTGAAATGTCAAGCGCTGCCCTCGTATCTGTGCACAGTCAGGACTGGCAAAGGAGATAAACTTAGAATCATAGAATCATAGAATGGTTAGAGTTGGAAGGGACCTTCAAGATCATTGAGTTCCAGCTCCCCTGCATGGGCAGGGACACCTCCCACTAGATCAGGTTGCTCAGAGCCCCATCCAACCTGGCGTTGAGCACCTCCAGGGATGGAGCTTCCACAGCTTCTAAGGGCAACCTGTGCCAGTGTCTCACCTCCTTCACACTAAAGAGTTTCCTCCTGACCTCTAACCTAAATCTCTCCTCTTTCAGTTTAAAACCATTACCCCTTGTCCTCTCACTACAAGTCCTTGTAAAAAGCCCCTCCCCAGCTTTCCTGTAGCCCCTTCAGGTACTGGAAGGCCACTATGAAGTCCCCCCGGAGCCTTCTCTTCTTCAGGCTGAACAGCCCCAGCTCCCTCAGCCTGTCTTTGTAAGAGAGGTGCTCCAGCCCTTGGATCATTTTCATGGCCCTCCTCTGGACACATTCCAACTAGTTCACCTCTTTCTTGTGTTGGGGGCTCCAGAGCTGGACACAATATTCCAGGTGAGGTCTCACCAAAGCAGAGTAGAAGGGCAGAATCACCTGTCTCAATCTGCTGGCCACACTTCTTTTGATACAGCTCATTAATATGCATTTCCTTCTCAAAAAGACTGCTTCATCATCAAAGATGCCTTTGCCTATTTTATTTGTTTACAGTTTTGCATAAGAAAGGGATTATCAATGCTGATGTCATTTTGATCTCCTGGCAAAGATGGTCAGGAAGCACAGTCAGACGTCTCATGTATTTTATGCAGTGCAAATATTCCTGTAGGATGTGAATGACACCAGAAAAAAATGTGCTTTGGCAGCACCTGGCTAACATGGTTAAATTATTTTTTAGCTAGATAGTTCGTTACTGGAAAGAACTACCAAAAACAGGGTCCAGCTCAAGGCAGTGAGTACCTTTAGGAGTTTTTAAATTATGCAATAATTCCATTAAATTATAAGTGCTTCTTTCCTTCCTGGGTAATAGAGTGAAAATTGCTCCAGGCTGAATCTTCTCTCTCCTTCAGATCTAGGGAAGAAAATTTGCAGAGCATCTTTCAGCAATCTGGAGGGGATAAAAATGGTGGGAAAATAATAACAACACACACCTCTGCCCTATAACTAGGGCCAAGTTAATTCTACTCAAACTTAATTCTATTCAAACCAAATTCTATTCTGTTACTAACCCAAGGTACAAATTGATAGGTCAAATCTTGGGCCTTCTATGAAGTCAGTATCAAGACAGAAGCAGCCAGTGCAGAACAGTCATGTAACATACTTGTGATGAGACACTGGGCTGTCGTGTTCCTCATGCCATATAAGCAGTGCCAGAGGCCAGGGTGGATTTACTTGGAGGATCTACAGCAGACAGGCTGCTGTGCTCACAAAAGGACAGCTGTATGCAGAGCTCCAGGGCTAAGCTCAGGAACCTGAGCCTGGACCCTATGCTCAAAACAGATCCCAACAAAATTACATGCTTCCACCAAGTTATTTTATGTATCAATACCAGAGGATTGGAGCTTAAAAAGTAAAGGCAGAAATTCTCAGGATGTCCCTTCACATCTTCACATCATGTTTGAGCATCTATAGCAGTTTCCAATATTGGGAAGCTTGAATTATCATACTGAGACTAAACCTAACATCTGTACCTTAGACTCATAGAATCATAGAATCATAGGGGTTAGAAGGGACCTCAAAAGCTCACCCAGTCCAACCCCTCTGCCAGAGCAGGATCACCCAGAGAACATCACCCAGGAACGTGTCCAGGTGGGTTTGAATGTCTCCAGAGAAGGAGACTCCACAGCCTCTCTGG
>NW_009954537.1:492700-503467 GCF_000747805.2 Chaetura pelagica | reverse complement strand
CCAGGACCCCCAGGTCCCTTTCTCCTACACTGCTCTCCAGCAGGTCAGCCCCCAACCTGTACTGGTACGTGGGGTTGTTCTTCTCCAGATGCAAAACTCTGCACTTGCCCTTGTTGAACTACCTTGCACAGACCATGTCAAGCTGGGTTACTGGGCTTACAAAAAAAGAACAGAGCCCTCACTGGTGCCATTCTTGATTTATGGAATATTTCTCTGTTTTGATAATTCACTATCTTCAGATTATTTATAAAGCTGTTTGATTTACCAAGTCCATTTCTCCCAAGCAAAGAAATGTCAAGAGAGAGCCAGGACGAAAGCCGAGTGGAACAGAAGCCCTTGTTCTAGCAGCACTACAGCACCCGAGGTTGAAACAGTTCTGATGGAGGGACAGTTCTTCCTTGTAAAATGCTGGCAGAGGCATGAAGGAGGCAAGGTACCTCTCTTCTGCTCCACAAAAGCTCTGGGAGAAGTTCAGGATGACAGTGGCAATGTCAGAGATCCCACTTTTCGCATCCCGACTTCTCTTTCTTCCCCTGTCCCCAGCCCCACATATCATGAGAGAGGGAAGGACAAGTTAAAGTCAGGCAAGACAAAACATCTTTAGCCAGATTTTGCATTTTAGTGCACTTATTGGCATGGACTAGGACTAGGTGCAAAGCTGAAAGGGGCTGGGGGAATGGGAAAACAGGAAAAACCACACAAATCACTTTGTAATGGCACAGGACACCAAGTGGAACCAAGAAAGATGAGGAGTTTTTGTCCTCTACACACCATTTTTAAATAGCAAGCCACTGGAACATCCTTTGAAAGAAATAAGCCTGGATATTTCTGTGAGGAATCAGTGGGAGCAAGCTGTTCATGCTATTAATTTTCTAGGCTCATTATCTGAGATTTGCTCTCAGTTGCCCCCACCCCAGCCCCACCCTTGAGGCAATCATTGAAGAATTCTATTGAAAAAACCTAAAATACAATTGCTGCTTCAAAGGTTTTTTCCTTGGCTTTTAAAATTTTATTTTAAGAGTTCACAGAGGTACCACTATCACAATGGCTCTCCCCATGAGAATTATCAGAATATACCTCAAACACTGGAATGTGGAAAACAGAAGAAAGGCTGGAAGTGGGACAACTGTGCCTCTAAATAAATAATATTCATGTAATAACCGCCTCAGCCAGCTTGCTTAGACTTCACAGTATTTCCAGCCTTATGAATTTCCCAGGGTTGAAAACATTTATCTCAGCAGGTTGCAGAGCTTTCTGCTTCTGTCTTTATTACATCCAGTTGGACTGACCTCGTTGCTCGTTTGCAGCGAGTGGTTTTCATAGGCTACCACTGTTTGTTTTGAAAGATTCATAATCTCTCATGTGCCAGTGCACAAGCCATCTCATCACTGGAGATGTTTCCAAAGCTGTCCACCACAGTCACTGTAAAGCAACTCTGTTAGAGACACTGTTTTACAATGAGTAGTTTTCCTTTTCCAATAAAAAGGGCATCTCTGCCATGACTTGTAATCACGGAGAGATGTAAATTTGCAATTGAATCTAAGTTTATGGTGAATTTGGTATCTCTCCCCTACCCTCAAGAAAAATTCTTTAATTCAGCACGTGTTTGTTCAGATTCTCACTTCTCACATCTGAAAACGTTACTGAAATTCCTTATTTACTGGATTACTCACCATTTAGTCATTACATTCATTTAGGCACTTCAGAATGGAATCCTGTGCAGAGCTCAGCATGCAGAAAGCCAGATGAGTGCACACACACACACACACGCACACACACACACACACACAGGTCTAGGTCAACCAGCCACCACCAACTGCCCGTCAGACACTCCTACACCACTGACTTGTTGTTGGTCCCCTCTCCACCTCCCGTGAGGGGCCACTTGCTACCAGGCACTCAGGCCCCACGTGGCACCATGCAGATCCCCCAGTGATGTTCGAGGAGGCTGTTAAAGGCCTCCATGCATGGGGGGAAATGGTGTCACGGTGCTGCGTGGGGGTGCTGGGCAAGTCTCATCTGCCAATTGGTGTCCAGCTGTCCTGGCAAAGAGCAGGCGGTGTAGAAAGGGCCAGCAGCCAGTTAGTGGTGGCCACTTGTCTCTCCCCCATACAGAACGTCAGACACTACAGATAACCAGTGAAAGAGCACTAAAAATAACAGAGCCTAAAAAGAAATCTGAACAAGAGGTTATTGGACCTGTTTCTGCATGCACCCACCAAGACCTCCAAGATGGTGGATGTCCTTTGTACCAGGAAATCTCACATCCTGCCCAGATAAACCCCCCTGGCCAGCTCTTCAGAAGCAGCCGTGGTGGCTCTGCCTAGGAGAGCTGGTTATGTTCTGAAATGGCTTCACATTCATCATGCCACAGGGACGTGCAAGTGACTTTCTGGCAGATGTCTTCACCCTGGCCAAGCCTCAGAACAAGTCTGAGCCTTGGTGGCCGCTCGCTGCAAAGCAAAATAAACACTGGCTTGTGTGCTGCAGGTAGAGACTTTGGGGAAAGCCAGAATTAGAAAAAATAAGAAATAAACCAAGGAGAAAACAAGGAGTAATAACTTCAAGAGCAGCTTCAGAGGTGGAGGGACTTGCAGGGGGTTTCTCTCTTGCCTCGGAAGCAGCAGAGCAGCTCCCTGGTGTAGGTGGGTGTTGAGGAGCAGTGGGCTGAGCCTGGCGTCTCCCCTACAAGCAGACCCAACAGGATTCATCACACGCCTTCATGAAAATGCACTCCCAGTTAGAAATCAGCCTGCTTATGCCAGCAGACAACAGCCATGGAGAGGCAGCTGATGGGGAATGGAGGCAGGAGGGCTGCTTCTTAGGGCTGCCTCCCACTGCCCCCACAAACACCACCAGTAATGGGTTCCTGAGTCAGGAAACCACAGCGGGTCATCGTGGCCAAAACCGAGCAAGGATCTGGGCAGCACAGCACCCAGGAGGCATGCTAACCATGCTGACACCTCTCCAGCCCCTCTCACCTCAGCACCCCTTCTCTCTCCACATCTCCAGCCACACAGCTGGGCTCACAGGGACCCCCACAGCAGCAGCACGTCCCCAGAGCCACCTCCCCCCCTGCAGGAGCAGCTGCTGCCTCCCACCACAGGGCTCTGATGGCAGGCTTTCCTGCAGAGACCCCCACCAGCAGCTGCCCACCCAGCAGGGCTTGAGGATCAGCTCAACCAGAAAGACTGGTTTTCCTTGCTATGAAATCAATCCAGTTTGCAAAGCATCTTCTTTTAAAAAAGAAAATAAAGTGCAAAAATCCTGATCAGAGGGCAGCAAGCTAAAGCAGCTGTTAAAACACTTCCTCACAGGAAGATAGATATGAAATTAAACTCACAGCAACTGGACTACTAGAGCTGTCAAATCAGAGAAAGAATTATTTGTGAGAGGAGCATACCTCCAGATATTAATTAATTTTCCAGTACACTAAGTCAGGCTATTTGCTGATGGATTTTGCCATGTTTGATTATCCACCAGCTAAAAACCAACCCCCTTCCTTGGGAAGTACAGGCTGTCCACAGTCATTTCTCCAAAGATAATGCAAACAGGATTTCCATAAACTGTTTGCTTCAGCTTCCCAACAGACAATTAATTCTTAAATCACTAATACTGGATTTGCTTCTGCACTCGGGTGGGAGGAAACCCGAGATATCAGAAAGCAATAAGGAAATATCCTTGTTCATGCTCAAAGACCCTTTGCCACACGCAAATACGGCTAAGCAGGCAGAGAGGCTGCTGCTGGAAAGTCAGCACAAATGTCTGCAGTTAATCAAAAATAGCTTATGAGCAAAATTGAAGTGAACATTTCATGCAGCTACTGAGATTGCAAAGGAGAGTTTCTTGATTGGACTGGTCCCGGGCCAGCAAAAAATGGATTTTCTAGAGCCACCGAGTTTATAACGGATTATGTTGCAGAGGAAGGTTGTAAGCAGGAGGTGGTATCACCTCCAACGTGCATCTCTGTAGCTCTCTCCATAGCAGGTCAGCCCTCAGGTGCCCACACTCATCCCACCCTTGCTTCCATTTGTGTCCCACGGCTGGAGCCTGTCACTCTCACACAGGCTCAGCAACCACCCCGCTGGGCTGGGAGCTGCTCTGGATGGCATCCAGGCAACATCCCCACCAACAGCAGACTACATATTTTGAAAAGAATTTTCTGAAATGCTCTCATTTGGCTCCCCTCCCACTGAATTCACAACTAAATCAGTGGTGGGTGTCTTGGAAAAAAAACAGCCACAGGACCCAGAAAGCATCGATTTTGGACACTTGCAATGATTCCCCTGGGTAACAGGGGTAGGAGGGAAGGCATTGCCTGCCCCAACATGCTCTCCACCTTTCATCACACACTGTCACCTCTGAGAGACCTCCTCTTCTGCCCTCAACACTGTGTGGTGGCTTACTCCTGTGCAAAGCTGCCTGTTATCCCTGCTCTGTGCTGGCAGCACTTCATACCCAGTTTCTGTAGGAAAAAATCTCAGAAGGACCAAGGAAGTGAGAAGTCAGAGAACAGAAGAATTTCCAGCATGTTCAGCTAAGACTGTTTGCTGAAGGATTTTGATATGCTGGATTACCAATCCTTTAAAAACATTATTTAGAAGCATTGGCTTCTAAATCATTTCCCCAAATGATGTTGTTATGGCCACGTGATATAATTGCCAGCTTACATATGATAGGGCCTTAGCAAAGACTCAGGTCTGAGTCCACCTTTCTTAGCATCTGCAGAAGGAGAAGCAGTAGAAGATTAGGGCCTCAGTAGCCAAGATGATCTGACTTTAAAGCAGGCTGTGCATAGCCTGCTGATCACTGAGCCCTTTGCTCTGAGGGCCCCAAACTTGAAGGGTGCCAATCACCCAGATTGTTCCTGCATGATAAAGGTTTGGGCAGCTTTATTGCCTGTATTACTGTGTCCTCTTGCAGTCTCCAGCTCATTTGAAAGTAAGACACGAAGAACTGTGGCCCTGCTGAGAAAATAAAAATCTTCCCTCTGCACCTTTCAGCTTCCTCCTTCAGTCCCAGCCAAGTTTTTTCCTTCTCCAGGCTACCTGTGCCCTCTTACTCTCCTCCTCCAGGTAATACACTCCCCTGCGACGTTCTCCAGCCCTTAAGTCTGCTTGTCCTGCCACACCTTACATCTGTCACGGGGCCTCTGATGCTCCTCACAGGTTGTATCCCCAAAGAGATGCTGATCATCTCCCCTCACCCACAGAGCTGTACACTCTGGGCAGCTTTCACTCTCCCTGGAAACCCAAATAGATCGCAATGACTGTAGCAAAGAGGTACCAGAAATGGTAGTTCCCTCACCCCACTGGGGACACTGGCAGCTCCACTGCTGATACCGAGAAATGGCCCTCAGGCTGAGCAAGAGAAAACTGGCAAATTATGATTAATAACAAAGTCAAAATAAAACGGTGCCAGCTGGCAACAGCATCGTCTGCCAGTGGGCTGGATTTGGGGGAGGAAACCTGCTGTCGTCTGTGTCTTGAAGAGACTCGGAGAATCATAGAATCACAGAATCCTAGGGGTTGGAAGGGACCTCGAAAGATCACCCAGTCCAATCCCCCTGCCAAAGAAGGATCACACAGAGCACATCACACAGGAACGTGTCCAGGTGGGTTTGAATGTCTCCAGTGAAGGAGACCCCACAGCCTCTCTGGGCAGCCTGTCCCAGGGCTCTGTCACTCTCACAGGAAAAAAAAAATTTCTGATACTCACCTTGAACCTCCTATGCTCCAATTTGCACCCACTGCCCCTTGTCCTATCACTGGTCATCACCGAGAAAAGCCTAACTCCGTCCCCCTGACACTCACACTTAACGTATTTGTAAACACTGATGAGGTCACCCATCAGTCTCCTTTTCTCCAAGCTCAAGAGACCCAGCTCCCTCAGCCTTTCCTCATCAGGGAGATGTTCCACTTTCTTCATCATCTTTGTAGCTCTGCGCTGGACTCTTTCAAGCAGTTCCCTGAGGAGGCCCTCAGGAAGTGTGTACAGCAAGGATGCTAGTACAGCTCCTCCTTCCCCCAGCCTTGTCTTGCTAACACAGTCTTACCTCACGCCTACAGACAAGTCACACCACCTGACACCACCACTCTGGCAGGGGCAGTGACCAGACTAGTAGTCTGGAGAAGAAAAAATACACATTCTTAGGGCTCCCACTGCAGAACTCAGTCATATTACAGACTCTCGTCCTCTGGATTTGGCATGGGTGGGTTCACAGAAGACACACTTTGGCAAACGGACTTCACATGCAAGATGTGCAACAGCAGAATGACTTATGAAACATGCATAGTGATTCACAGCTACAGATACTGTATTTTTTAAAGAAAAGGTCCATTTTAAAGACATTACCACCCCTTGGAATAACGTACAACTACAATCTGTAGGACTCTAGCTCCGTATATATCGCCTGTAAACACTATCCTGTGACTTGTTCTTTGGGGTGCTCAACGTATTAGCTCAACCTAATAGCAAGCAAGTAACTTGACAGTAATTTCTCATTGTCAACCACCTGACAAAACTGGAAGAGCATTGCAAGAGCAAGTCACATGGATGTAAAGCCTTGACCTGGTTGCTGAGCATACCAGACCAGTGCAGGTGACAACCAGCTTATCTAAGTGCTTTTGCCCAGATTACACTACAATGTTTTTCAGAAACTGCAGTGACACACAGAGGGAGACCTGAAGAAGCGAGTCCTTCCTAGGATCCCTTCTCAATGTGACCATGCTTAATATGATCAAGCTGTACACAAGGTATCTTTATTAGTACTATAACATCCATCTTTGTGCATGCTCAGTTCTTATTTTTAAGATTAAGCAATTCTTCCATTTAATGAATCTGTCCAATCACAACTGGTATCAAACCTAGTGGACTATTCTGTGTAGATCTTAAAGTTTCTAGAAACTCTACTTATTTTTCAATACATTCAGAGATTTTAATGTTTCTCCCACTCCAAAAGAAAGAGAGGAATTAGTTTTTAAAAATATACTTAAAAGAGAATGAAAATATAATTTCGTACCAACTGGCAGGAGATTGTGGCCTTGGAATATGAATCAATTTCACAGATTTCAGACTGCTTTTTCTACTCACACACTCCAGACTCCTTTCCCCACCTCCACACAAGAGAACAAGTAGGGACACAACTTCCAACACTTTTTTTTTTAAATTATTTGAGAAACTTTTGGTGTAGCAGATGACATAAAATGTGTTAGCTGCCTACTTTTGCAGAGACGCTCAGTGAACTTCAGCAACGTGCTATGAGCTGAATTAAATTGTCTGCCAAAAAGCAAGCAAACTTTCCTAGGCAATCTGTTATTTGACACACTGCAACCAGTAAAGCCTGTTGTACCATCTGCTCTGCATAAAGTGCATGGTACGTGTTTTACACCACTTCTAAACTTAGCAGTGAGCCAGAGTCAACATTTCTACAGTGGGGATCCCCTATAAGAAATTCTTTCAACAGCTCTTGTCCTTTTGGCTTCATGTCCAAGATCCCAGAAAATCCCTTTCACTACAGACTTCGTTGCCCTTCCAGACAGACTCTACACCATCAGGAGAACCAAAAGTCTATTCAAAAGTGTACATTGCTGGTGATATCATGAGTAACTTTAAGGGCTAAGAAAGCACTGACATCAAAGCTGTGGTTCTTCAAGTCCTGTAACACTACGAGGATGTGAGCTTTGCAGGTATTTGTGTATAGAAATTATACATACACATTTCTCTTACCCAAGATACACTCATTAGGAAGAGTCTTTGTGTATTCCTCTTGTCTGTGCTGTAATTGCCCCAAAAACAACATCCAAGCTTTGCCTTAGGACATGTCCAGCCTTGACACTGTTTGCTGTTGAAAAAGGCCATCATCATGACAACATTTCTTACGCACAAAACCTACAGGGTGCACAGATCAAACCCAAGGCATCAAAACCAGGAGGTACATTCTACACATGACTTGCACACTAAAGAACTGACACGTCCAGGAGAAGTGACACTGCTACACATGACACTACATCAGCAGGTTTCTTCCCACCAGTGCCAACTGGGAGCCTGGTATCCAGAAATCCTAAGAATGACCACAAAAAATCCCAGCGTACAACAACTGCATCAGAAGCATCTGATCTGCTGGAGTTCCCCAACACTCAGAGATTTTTAAAACCTCCCTATTCACATTTTCCTGCCAAAAAGGGAACAGATCCAGGCAAACTACACACAGACACACACGCACACATACATCCTAGCTGCCTTGCATAAAAAGGTAAAATAGGGATGGAAAATTGGCTCATTCCTGCAATCTGGATGTAATTCTGCATCCCTAACATCCTGGGTCAGTCAAAATATGACCTTTCAGTATTACTTTTTTATGTTGGAGGAAGAAGAAAGGAATTCTTCTTGTATACCACAGAGAAACATTTCAAATTCCTATACACAGTAGGCAGCTGGTGTTTCCAGATTTTTTTCACAGCTTTTTTGCATTGCAAATATTACTTCTCTTGAAGGTACCTTCCCAGTGACAGCCCAGCAGCTCTGAGCACAGAAAAGGGAAGGAACAGGCACTGTGGAAAAGCAGCTGTTTGGCCACCTGGACCAGCAGCACAAGAGGACATAAGAGGGTTGAAAACTGTGGGAGCCAGGAGTCAGAATGCCAAAGTACTGAAATATGCAGGGGGAAGAACACATTGAAAAGTCAGATGCTAGAAGGAGGCTGTAAATTGAGGTTGATTATTTCTTTGCATCATTTTAGTTATGTGTCTGTAGAAAAACCTGACAAAGTAATATATCTCATTCCACTAAGACTTTACTATGATGGTATCATAACTTCATGTGGCCTAAACTATCTAAACTGATTTCTATTTCATAACAGAATTGCATTCTTTAGATGCATTTAAGGTCATATCATGTTTGCAATTGTATTTCTAGTAAAAACATCCACAACAAGAACTACTTCGAAACTTGTGGGTTTTTTACTCTATGAAGTTTAATTTTTCCTGGCTTTTGGCCCCTAAAAGCCCAACTAACACTGTGCTTACAGACTTTAAAATATTTATTATGTTCTCTGTTCTGGAGCTGGCAACTGGATTATGAAACAGGTGGTACTGAAAGACATCCAAGTCCAGCCCCCATCACCTCCCTGCACGTTTTATTGAAAGTACACTCTGCAGCTTAGGATTCTGAGACACAGACTGTTCTTGCATGAAAGTGATTCTTGAATGTGATGGTTGACATTTCTCATTAAAATACAATGCTTCCCAATGGGAAAATTGGGATTTAAATGGAAATAAAAAGGGTAGAAAGGGCAGTTAAGTGGGGAAAAGATGAAAAAATATGGAAAAAAGATTATATTTCACATTACACCATAGGCATTTCAGTCCATATATTTCAACTTTTCGTTTCTCATCATGGACACAACTCCTCCACCATCAGGCTCTGTTTCCCGAAAGAAACTAAACTACCCAGTGGCCATGGAACCCAGCACAGACAGCAGCCCTCTGTAGCAGATAAAGCCTGATGGGCACCTGGAATACAGACGCAGGGGACAGCATGAACTACATTTCCCCAGTATTTCATAACAGCAAGATTCTAGGACCTACATGTAGTTCTCACCCAAGCAGCCAGCCATTGTTGTGCAGATAAAATTAATCAGCTTTTGACCAAGCTCCTCTCTTCTCCTCTAACACTTATCTGTTACTTCCTATTATTTTATTGGCTTCTGGCTGAGTTGTGTGAAGTACAGCCTGAAAAATTGTATCAGTGGATAAAGCCCTTAAAAACTTTATTTTTAGCCAGTGGCTGAAGCAAAATGTCCTGGGGGACTCCAGTTGCAATGGAATGAGATGGGGGGGAAAGGCTTAAAAATCTGGAGGTGCTAAGGGGAAAAGCCAAAAGCGTTTGAGCATCTCCTGATGAGAGGACAGGGGGGGACAGGGATGTTCCAGTCTACAGTCTTGACTTCACTATGTCTAGTCTCAAAACTCTCTGTATCTTACTCTTCATATCCTGTTCACCTTGTCACAGTCCAAGAAAATTTTTAGTAGCTCAGAAACCCACCAAAGAGAAGAGCTCATATATACTATTTTATTGCCTCCAGAGGAGCCCTTTCATCTATTCTTTATTATAATGCTAATTGTCTAGGAAAAAAATATATTATTTTGTAAAAACTGACAACGCCTTTTACTATTTGGGGAAATTTTAGAAGCCTGTCAGGGGAAGAACAGCAAGATACTTTCACATAGACACAAACACACACATGCCATTCAAGCTCATGGAAAGGAAGAATTTGAATTAGCTGCTTTCATGGCTTGAAAGCCTAATTGCTGAACAGACTTTGGGAGTGACTGTGGGAATGTCTCCCTGCAAGAAGCAACACAATAGAAACCCTAGGAAAAGAATAAGGGAAAGGTTAAAAATTAGAAGAAAAGGATAGATACTAAGAACGGGCACCACCTCAGAGGTGTGTAGGTGCTGCTCCCACCTACCAAGTGCATTTGGGGGCTGCCAGTGCTTTGTCTCTGGAGTTTGACTGGCCAGCTCCCAGAGAGGCACACCAGCAAGGTCCTGGTTAGAGGGCTGTAGCCACATGGGGGCATGGACAAAATGGCACTGTAATTCTACTGGAGCCAGCTCCTGAGGTGAAGAGGTTTTGACAACAATGACAGATCTCTGGTTTACTTTCCCAGGCTGTACAGCCAGAACCTGTCTTGGTCCCTTCATCCCACTAACAAAAATCTTGTGCATCTGCTGCTTCTCTGAAGTCACCATGGTAACTCTTTC
>NW_009954537.1:490364-491955 GCF_000747805.2 Chaetura pelagica | reverse complement strand
CCCCTTCCACCTGAGCTTCTCTCTGCCGACCCTTGCCACTCTGCCTCTGGAAAGACATCTTTATAGTTATGAGGCTGTGTATTTTGGAAAAACAGGACAACAGAAAAATGACAGCAAGCAGGAGTTAGAGACACTTCGGATCTGTTCCACATCCCAGCCATTGCCTTGCTGTGATGCCACCGTGCCACTTATCTTTTAGACAGGGATAATAACAGAAGGTCCTATAGGGCTCTTCGGGTCAGAAATTCCTGGACCATTTACTGGTTATTTATAAGATAAACAGATTACATGTTCTTCCTTGGAAACAGAGCGTGACAGTCAGTGACTCCATTGGAAAGGTGAACAGTCATCAGAGTGAAACTTGCATATCTAGCTCTGGAGCACAATAAAAAACCCAAAACCTTAAGAGTCCACCAGGCTTTTCCATTAAAACCCACTTACTATCTAGGATTTTAACATGAAAATTGTAAACTCAACTGTGAACCAATGAACAGACTCACAGAGAGAGCTTAGTTTATTCAAAATACCACAGTTAAATTGCCAGCTTTGTTTTTCATTAGTTTGTATTTATAAGGAAAAAAAGGGGAACAGGTTATCTTGATGTAAGGCAAAAGGAACATCTGAGAGCAATAATAAAAAATTCTTATTTCCCCTGTTTCATACTGTTGGGATATCTTTTTTTAGCTCTATCACTTAATATTTATTATTAAAATGATGCCAAGTCTGTGAGTACATGTCAAATGTAAACAGTGCACGTGTATATTCTACACCAATTTCTGGAGTGGTTGCCTGTACCATGGATTAGTGAAGTTCTGCAGCGTGTTCTAAGAATCAAACACAGGCTCTTTATCAAAGTGTTCAGACACATCAAGCGGATGATAAATTGGCTCAGCATAAAAAACAGATTAAAACATTCATTCCTGGTCTTGCCACAAACATTAGCTGTCATTTTTTCCCCTGTATGTTTTCAAAAGAATGACTTGTTCATAACAGTTTAGGTAACCTGCTGTTGGAAAGGGAATATGATCCTGTAATTTACTAAATACCAAGAACTAGACTTCCCCTGCCAGGAGTCTGCAGAAGTACTGGATTTACTTACGCCAGAGGAGTGGACCACAAAACTCAGAACACGCAGGGAAAAATCCAACTCTTTCCTTGAGCAGTAGTAACCATCTGACCAGAGCAGAACCAGCTAGTTAATCTCCCCACCACTGTCTGTTTCACAGCCTCTAGGTTACGTCTAAAGTCACGCATTGAAAATGACATCTGGTCAGCAGCACGGCGGGAGAGATTCAAGTTGGCTTCCTTGGTGGAAAAGGCCACACTACCATGGTATCACCACCAAATCCCCTCCCACTCCCTCGCCTCTGCTCTCCACAATCCACGTTCGTTTCATCTGCTCAATAATTACTTATTCTACAACCCACTTGCTAAGGTGCAGTAACAGTGGCAGGGATCTCTGAAGCAAGAACAAACTTCTCAGGTCTCCCAGCCCATTGTTTGAAGCCCATTAAGGAATGTCGCGAGCCGGTACCAGAGGGCTACCGGCTGGCAGGAGGGTTTCGCGACTTCCCCCCCCCAGCGGAGAGGG
>NW_009954537.1:483977-489890 GCF_000747805.2 Chaetura pelagica | reverse complement strand
GGGTCTTGTCCCAGGCAGGCAGAGAGAGCGAGCAGAGACCCGCAGAGAGCAGATCCTACTCTCTTCTTATGGATCAGAGACCATTGTTCCAGAAAGCACCACGGTCTGAATTAGCCAGTCACCATTGGCCAGGTACATATTCTGTTAGAGGCAGTTTTTAACCTATTGTCTATTTCTCTGCCACTATTATGACCCTTGTGCTGCTTCTTTGCTATGCACTTATCTGGTAGGGCAAGAGGCCTGCTCATTCTGTCCTTGAGTGAATCAGTGAAAAGGCATCACTCCTGTTTTGCTGACTTGAAAGGCATTTGTTGTTTAGTCTTCTATAGAGGGGAAAAAGAGGGACTGTTCCCCACAAGGAATAAAGCAAGATACCTATGGAAACTTGCACATGTACAAAACAAGTACTTCTTACTTCAGTCATTTGAAGCACACACAACTAACAGATGCTAGGGAAGCACGCTGATCTTGTAGCTCATTGGCACCACACATTGGATTTTTCTCTGTAAAAAAACACGAGGTAACTACTGCTGCAAAAAAGAGGAGGCTCAGGGCAGCTCACAGAACTTTTTCCTCCTGCAGCTGTGCAGCGTTAACGTGTTCAAAGGCAGGACTCAAAGACTTATCAGCATTTCTATCTAAGGATCTTTCTTAGGCTTTGTGATCCAGAAGTAGACACAACAAATTCGCATCTGTAAATGTCAGCCCTTGTACTAGGCAAGCTTTGGTTTCTCCGTAACACACAGATCAGATCAGAGATCAAATGTCAGAGTCACTGACGACAGGAAATTAAATCAGTTCAGATGGAAGCCAAAATAATATAATTTTTTTACTATTTTTATTAGATCTCGAGCTTTATGCAACACAAACATGACAAAATCTTAAGGTCAAGGAAGTAGATGAAGGCCTTGAAGGAATTCTGCTGTAAGACTCCCGAGACAGATCAGGGGTGACAGCTAACATAAATTATGGCTAGTCTGGCTGCATCCAGAGGTAGCCATGGGGATGCTTGGGGATGGCCAATGGACAAATTCAGCTAGGCTGAGAGGAGTTTGAGAGTCTTCACAGCATGGGCATGCTGAAAGAAGTGGCTGAGTTTCACTACTCCCATCCATGACTGCCTCTCTTTCTACCCACTGCAGAGAAAGCCAGCATCTATCTACCTCGTACCAGAGAAAAAGCAGAGTCATGTTAGTTGCTCCTATAACCTGACTGACTCCAGAATCAGCATTCCCACCAGTCAGACATTACATCTAGGCTGAGAGGAGTTTGAGAGTCTTCACAGCATGGGCATGCTGAAAGAAGCACTGCAGCAGGCTGGAGCTGGCCACAGTTTGGCATCAGCTTAGCAAGGAAATAAGGGCATCTTTCCACAGCCATGCAGGAAACCCCTCTGTTACTGCACAGTCTCATGTCAGCATGTTCTTCTGGGTGCCTTTCCATATCCATGCTGACAAATGGTGAAGATTTTCTCAAACACTTGCCAAGTTTCTATTACCTATTCATTTAGTGTCCAGCCCATATCCTTTTATCTGACAAGAGCTGGCCATATGTCTGAAGAAGGCTTTGAATTTGAGCTTCAAGTGTGGCTGCAATCTTCCCAGAAATGCTCTAGTGGGACTTTCACCTCTGGTTTCCAGCGTGAAACAGAAGCAGGGACATGGGGAGGCTGCAATAATAGCTTTCAAATTCATCTCAGAAGCAAAGAATCAGCAGTCTAGAGTAAACATACATTGCACTTCTTTGCAGCGTTGGGGGGGGCTGAGAGAACAAGAGACAGGGTCTGGAGCAAGAGCTACAGCCACAGGATTACAAAGTACACTGGTCCTGGACACACACAGACCTACAGCTGCTCGGGCCGTGAAACCCTGCATGAATACAGACTTGCTTATACAGTGTTAATACAGTAAGTGTCAAACACAAGTGCATGCAGATAAACAGTGGCAGAGCTGGGAATCCAAAAATCCAACGATGACAGGCTGGAAAGAAAAACGGAACCAAAAAAAAAGGAAAAAAAACCCAAAAACCTCAAAACTCCAAGCTCTTGGCCTTGCTATTCATGTTTCTTTGGTCTTGTATTTGGAATACAAGCAGTACAGAATCCGCATTGTAGTCTTCACATCTCTGTTCACAATATCTGTGGGTACACAAACCAGAAACAACAAAACCAGATGGGAAGTATTAGCAAGCCCTCGACCAGAAATAGACTGCAACTGCCAAAGACAATCTTCCACCTTTCACCAATTATTATGTGAACTTAAACAATCTAATTGGAACAAGCAGCAAAACAGGAACTACAGGCTAGCAAGCCAGTTATTTGTTAAATGAACTTAAGGAAAAGGGACCTTCACTGCACTGTATTGCTGGAAGACAAAAGAAATAATACATAGTAAGAAATAATTCTTCACTAGCAGAGAACAAAGCTGATAATTTAATAGGACCTTACAGCTTTTGTTTTGTAATGATTCTTCTGTGCCAGGAATCATGTTGGAAATTACCTGACACTATTTTTACTTGTAATGTTTCCATCATGTTTTGCTGCTGTTGGCTGTTTTCTTTTTTTCATTTAGTTTGCAGCTCCTGTTTTCTTGGCTAAACAAACTGCTCTTGTAATTGATAATTGGAATGGAAGACAGTAACCAATTCAGAGGGTTTACTGTTCTTACAGTGCTGTAAAGCACCAGGAGGAAGACTAACAGTCTAAATAGTGTAGCTGTAATAAGTACCCCTAAATCATATTAAATTCAGTCACTAGCTGAGGATTTCCCAGTGAAGCTAAAGGATCTGCAGATGTTGGCACCAGTATTTCTTATACTGATAGACTCTATTTGAGGCAGTGCCAAAGTGCCAGAGGGAAGGAAAGAAAGCATGGTTTTAGCTCCTTTCACACACAAGGTGTAGCTCAACATGGAGACCTGAGCTCACGGAGAACACTATTTTCAAAGTTAATATAAATAGCTTTCCAAACTCCTACCTCTGTGCAATATGGCAAAAAGGCCACAAATGCTGCATGCCCATCACACAAACTGCCAACATCACCAAAGCCTTAGTGGAAAAAGAACACAAAAAAACCCCACCAAAGTAGTCCTAAACTCTATCCTTCTCTCTCCATGATGCCATGGATTACATACAAAACACACCCACCCACTTGCTTATGAATAACTAACAGGGGAAGAGATAATGCTTTTTATTTCTTAACAAAGATTTGCACACTTTATTCAACAACAAGCTTTTCAAGCTTTTGAGCTTGATAGAGGAATAAGAGGATGAGGCTACGTGCCCTGCAAGAGGTCAGGCTAAGCAGTCACAGGACCACTCACTAATGTAGCCACAACCCTCATCCCACCAGGAGCTGGTCAAAAATGTTTCTGTGGGGCATTTTCTTAACTGGAAAATTGGTCTCATCCAAAGGAAACTTTGTTGTTCTTATTGTTATTGTAGTGGGGCAAAAGAGAGAAACATGCATGCCCATTGATTCAGTGATGAATGTGTTCACTTGGATGCAGGAGGCCAAGACTCGGCTCTCAGGCCTGAACTAAGCAGAATAGTAATTTAAAACCTATGAATGTCACATTCAGGAGACTGACCCACCATCTCTTCTGAGTTTGAATAGAGTTCAGTGTTCCAGGTTTTCAGGACATATTCAGTATCTTCCCACTTGAAACAAGCTTGTTTTTAATGAACTACAACTTCTTATGAGATAGGAAAATATCTTTCTCTCCAGCTCAGCTGCTGTCATTTCCCTGGGAGCTGCCACTGTGTCCTGGTTTGAGCCAGGATGAAACCAATTTTCCTTTTACTGATTTTTTTTTTTTCCTTCAGTGAGCTTTCTTTTAACTAGTCACAATGTGTTCTAACTAAAGCTGATAAGACAGTGGAATGTTTTTCTAACTGCTGGGTCTTCAAGGTTGCACCTTCACTCTGCCGGCTCAGACACTATGGGGAGATCTGTGACCCCCCCGTAGGAGGCTGAGTTAGACAGACAGCAAAACTGGCCAGGGATATTCCATTCCATATATCTACGTAAGCTCAAAGGAAGGTCAGAGATCACAGACCCCCAGGCTGGGGCTCTCCTGACCCTCATCACTCTGTGCTCTCTCCAGTAGCTCTGGGATTTCTCAGGACTGTTCACAGCTCAGGAGATGCTGTGGGAGTTGCTGGGGGTGGGGGGAGGTGAGAGGCTTTTGCACATACCTGAACATATTTCTATATAATTGTGTATATTTTCTTATATCATTAGTGTTGAATTAAAGCTGTGTAGTTTAGTTTTCAATCCAGCCAAGTCTCTTTTCCTCTCTCTCCTACCCTAGCTGGGTGGGGAGGGGAGGGGATCCAGAGCATTGTTGTCAAACCTGAGTCAAACAGTGACACACAGTTTTAAATCTTTAACAAATACTGACTTACCAAATAGTTTAGGTTTAGTGGAAAGTTACTAAACTTATAACAATACAACATTTTCAGTATAGAAATAAAGACTATTCAAAACAATTCTCAGCTTTATTACTATTTATTCTGAAAGAGTAGCTATGGGGCAGCCATATAATGCGGTGTCAGTGTCACATTGCAGAACCTACTTTCTTCAATTATCCTAACTTTTGCTAAGCCAAAATATCAGCAATTCTGTTCCACATAAGTTTGCATGGCATGACTCACCTTCAGAGTTCACAGAGAAATTCAGAAGACCTCCATCTGTCAGCAAGTCCAATGCAAGGTTAACGTTGTGAAGCTGTTGATGAGAGAGAGATCAATGTAACAGAAAATATTTGCCACCCAGTGGTGCAGTGGCCAGGATGTTTTAAATGTTTCTCCAGTTACTGAAGATGCTGATTCATAAATATGTACTTAAATTCATCTCCTTACTTTTGATGAAGAGCTCTTCAGGATTCCTACCAATTATCACAGAAAATTGGATGTAAAATCCATCTCCAACAAAACATATCCCATGAGGTGGGGAGAAGAATCCACTTATTTAAAAACAGACCTTGCATGTGAAGGTCTTATGATAATAGATGTTTCCACAGTGGAAAGAGGCCAGGTTCATAACTGGATCCAATAGATGCAAGGAATTTATGTCTGTTCTCTTAACAATGCCCATATGCTTTCCACATTTGAAATAAACAAAAAATAAATAAGGAAAAAGTTCTCTATATCTCGTTCAGAATTGCAAAGATCAGAAACCTTCCATGAGCTGTATTTGTGAGCTACAAGTGTATGTTTTAACATATAATGATGTCTATACATCATAGCAGCAATGATGATATACGTAACATTACTCCTGAGAAATGAAGCACATGTCCATGAATGAAGGTCAGGCTTTTTCTCCTGGTTTTTCCTCACTTGTTTTTCTCTCCCTTTCCCACATAAAAGCAGCATCACACACATATGCAGTAGTCAGGAATGATTTTTCAAAGTCATATAACATCCCATTACTAGCTTCTAACAGCTTAAGGGCAGTTGTTTACTCAGCTGGTAATTAGCAAGCTCCCTTCCTCTAATGAAGTAACAAGACCTGAATGAACTTCAAATTGTCTCTGTGTACATTCCTTGGGCTATTGAGCAATTTATCCTTTGGGAGGCATAATGTAACTGCTGCTGTGCTGTTCCCTGTTACCTTCTGACAATAAGCACAGGGGTTCCCCAAGCCAAGCAAAAACTTTGTGAATCAATAGATTTATGTTTTAACTGGTTCTCTGGTTTACAAGTAACTGAGACTGACAGTTTAGATTTGAGGTTGTTTTCTTCCTCTGATAATCAGCAGCCAGGAAAGCTTAAGCTCATAAGGATCTACAGAATTTTGATTGGAATGAATAAATCAAATGCTTCCATAGTGAACCAGGGAAAGGGGCACATTTTCTTCTCTGTAATGCACACGAGATTTGCAAGAAATGCAGATTTCAGAATAAATCTTCAGAC
>NW_009954537.1:421522-480292 GCF_000747805.2 Chaetura pelagica | reverse complement strand
CCCCGTAGGAGGCTGAGTTAGACAGACAGCAAAACTGGCCAGGGATATTCCATTCCATATATCTACGTAAGCTCAAAGGAAGGTCAGAGATCACAGACCCCCAGGCTGGGGCTCTCCTGACCCTCATCACTCTGTGCTCTCTCCAGTAGCTCTGGGATTTCTCAGGACTGTTCACAGCTCAGGAGATGCTGTGGGAGTTGCTGGGGGTGGGGGGAGGCGAGAGGCTTTTGCACATACCTGAACATATTTCTATATAATTGTGTATATTTTCTTATCTCATTAGTGTTGAATTAAAGCTGTGTAGTTTAGTTTTCAATCCAGCCAAGTCTCTTTTCCTCTCTCTCCTACCCTAGCTGGGTGGGGAGGGGAGGGGATCCAGAGCATTGTTGTCAAACCTGAGTCAAACAGTGACACACAGTTTTAAATCTTTAACAAATACTGACTTACCAAATAGTTTAGGTTTAGTGGAAAGTTACTAAACTTATAACAATACAACATTTTCAGTATAGAAATAAAGACTATTCAAAACAATTCTCAGCTTTATTACTATTTATTCTGAAAGAGTAGCTATGGGGCAGCCATATAATGCGGTGTCAGTGTCACATTGCAGAACCTACTTTCTTCAATTATCCTAACTTTTGCTAAGCCAAAATATCAGCAATTCTGTTCCACATAAGTTTGCATGGCATGACTCACCTTCAGAGTTCACAGAGAAATTCAGAAGACCTCCATCTGTCAGCAAGTCCAATGCAAGGTTAACGTTGTGAAGCTGTTGATGAGAGAGAGATCAATGTAACAGAAAATATTTGCCACCCAGTGGTGCAGTGGCCAGGATGTTTTAAATGTTTCTCCAGTTACTGAAGATGCTGATTCATAAATATGTACTTAAATTCATCTCCTTACTTTTGATGAAGAGCTCTTCAGGATTCCTACCAATTATCACAGAAAATTGGATGTAAAATCCATCTCCAACAAAACATATCCCATGAGGTGGGGAGAAGAATCCACTTATTTAAAAACAGACCTTGCATGTGAAGGTCTTATGATAATAGATGTTTCCACAGTGGAAAGAGGCCAGGTTCATAACTGGATCCAATAGATGCAAGGAATTTATGTCTGTTCTCTTAACAATGCCCATATGCTTTCCACATTTGAAATAAACAAAAAATAAATAAGGAAAAAGTTCTCTATATCTCGTTCAGAATTGCAAAGATCAGAAACCTTCCATGAGCTGTATTTGTGAGCTACAAGTGTATGTTTTAACATATAATGATGTCTATACATCATAGCAGCAATGATGATATACGTAACATTACTCCTGAGAAATGAAGCACATGTCCATGAATGAAGGTCAGGCTTTTTCTCCTGGTTTTTCCTCACTTGTTTTTCTCTCCCTTTCCCACATAAAAGCAGCATCACACACATATGCAGTAGTCAGGAATGATTTTTCAAAGTCATATAACATCCCATTACTAGCTTCTAACAGCTTAAGGGCAGTTGTTTACTCAGCTGGTAATTAGCAAGCTCCCTTCCTCTAATGAAGTAACAAGACCTGAATGAACTTCAAATTGTCTCTGTGTACATTCCTTGGGCTATTGAGCAATTTATCCTTTGGGAGGCATAATGTAACTGCTGCTGTGCTGTTCCCTGTTACCTTCTGACAATAAGCACAGGGGTTCCCCAAGCCAAGCAAAAACTTTGTGAATCAATAGATTTATGTTTTAACTGGTTCTCTGGTTTACAAGTAACTGAGACTGACAGTTTAGATTTGAGGTTGTTTTCTTCCTCTGATAATCAGCAGCCAGGAAAGCTTAAGCTCATAAGGATCTACAGAATTTTGATTGGAATGAATAAATCAAATGCTTCCATAGTGAACCAGGGAAAGGGGCACATTTTCTTCTCTGTAATGCACACGAGATTTGCAAGAAATGCAGATTTCAGAATAAATCTTCAGACTGAAATACTGATAATTACCAAAGAAAGGCAACCTGGAACAACCAGTGGTTTCATCCAGCATGCTTCCAGACTCAAAAGAGTTGGACAGTTCTATAGAATATATAATCAGACAGAGGTCAGCATGTTTGGGGTATTTTAGCTCTGGGCCTGTTTGGGCAAAACGCACAAGGGCCTTCATTCATCCTCCTCCTCTCCTGACAACGTAAGTTCTAATTTTGGCCTGACCTGTTTTGTGATTATATTCTTTGTCTCAGAACACACCTTTATACACACGAGCACCTGGACTAGACTTGCTTTACAGTGACTTACAGACCTCCTTTCTTGGCACTGAACACCCCCAAAAACCTGCAACAAACCTACAAACACCCAGTGCTGCCTTCTTGCACCTGTAGGCGGGTCCCATCTCGAATTTCTGTTCCCGCTTTCCTCACCCCTCCTGTTCCTCTCAACACAGGCTCCTGCCCTCCCTGTTCCTTGTTTCTATTTCCTCCTCAGCATCACTGCTTCTATCCAAATTTCCCCTCAATGCAGTTCAGGAGGAGGTGTACATGCCAGCTTTGTACCTCAAGCTTTCCACTTGAATGAAAGCTGATGCACCGCACCGATCACAACACTGCGTGTGGTTGTCACCATTTTTATAACACAAATGACATGTTTTAAATCTCAGCAAAGGTTACATTTTCATATTTTACTGTACCAATTAACGTCTAAAATGACAGGGAGTTAGAAAGCAGGGGGGGAATCGAAAGACGTATTTTCTGTACTAATGACAGATGAACTATGGTCGCTCAGTATTTTTAGTTATATTGTCATCCCACTTTTCATCATGTAATGAACATCAGAGGAGAAACAAATGGTAAATACCACTTTGGCAAACTGTTCAACAATATGTCCAGTACTTGGAAGTAACTTTGCTAAAATGAAATTACTAAGACCTAGAGAATTGTACTGAACCAGTAACCAACCCCATTACATATCTCTCTGAGGCCAGTGACCAGCATGTGCAGGGTAAGAACTAGAAAGTCTGAGCTCTGATTTGTACCTAGAATGTAGGGGTATCACATTTCTTGAAAGAGATCTGTGAGGCTTGAATAGGGCTGATCCAAAAAACAAAATGTTATCTTTGAAATTTTACATAATATATATATATATATTCATTGACTTTCTCTGAATAAAGTTAGTGGAAATGTTCAAAATGGATCAGAGCAAACATTTTCTAAAACTTAGTGGAGGAGGAGAAAGGGAAGAAAAACAACTGCAAGAAAATTATTTTGTTTGACTCAAGCCTTCAAAATACATTTTCCCTGTTCTGAATCATCTTAGATGTAAGAAACTCTGAATTTTCCTAATATCTTAGACAGTCACTAACTGACAGCAACAGATTTTTGACAAAATTTGAACTTAGGTCTCAGACAGCTGTGCTTTTGATGACATGCTCCACAGGAGTATTTATTAATTAATATGGGACCCCTGAGAATTTTCATTACAAATAAATATTGCCCAGGGAGAGTAACTGCAGTGAAGCTCAGGAATCAGGCAAAAGCCTGGTCTGTGTGGGGGAGCTGTAATAGAAACCACACCAGAGGAGAGATCCTCTTCTCAGGCAGCTCTCAGGCAGAAAGAATATGACATGTTTCACCTTCAGAGATTAAACTGGACGTAAACCAATAAAAAAAACAATGGATTCAGGATTTTCAGAGCTATTCAGTGACCCAAATGCAAAATCCCTAACGGAACCAGAGACAATTTGAAAATATCTCCAATATTTCAATATGTTTCAGCATCCTAGATCTGTGGAGGCGGCAGCTACACCTGCAGCCCAGCACATGCTGCCTTCTGGCTGATGCCACCTTTTTTCTTTTAAAGCACTGATGGAGTCTGCCTCATAGAGGTTAAAAAAGGTGTCAAGCAAGTCTCACAGGGCAGGTTACAGCTCCCAGCCTTGGGGAAGGAAAAGATGTAAATTCCCAAGAGCTTCCTAAGCACAGAATGCTCTGTTCATGTCTTGACTAAGGTATATTTTCAGGACAGCATAAGGAAACCTATAGAGACCTAGTTCTGTTATGCAAGAGGTGTGAACCACTTCAAAATATTGTTCACAGGACAGACTTGCAGAAGACAGCACACCAGTTCCCTGCCACATGAGTCTCTGTATTTCACTGGAAGGCTTCAGAAACACGTATCTGCCTAACAAACAAAAGTAACAATCATTTGCCTCACAGAATCACAGAATCCTAGGGGTTGGAAGGGACCTCGAAAGATCACCCAGTCCAACCCCCCTGCCAGAGCAGGGTCACCCAGAGCACATCACACAGGAACGTATCCAGGTGGGTTTTGAATGTCTCCAGAGAAGGAGACTCCACAGCCTCTCTGGGCAGCCTGGCCCAGGGCTCTGTCACTCTCACAGGAAAGAAGTTCTTCCTGATATTCACATGGAACCTCCTATGCTCCAGTTTGCACCCATTGCCCCTTGTCCTATCACTGGTCATCACTGAAAAAAGCCTGGCTCTGTCCTCCTGACACTCACCCTTTGCATATTTGTAAACATCAATGAGGTCACCCCTCAGTCTCCTCTTCTCCAAGCTAAAGAGACCCAGCTCCCCCAGCCTTTCCTCATTAGGGAGATGTTCCACTCTCTTCATCATCTCACATGAGATAATAATTCATTTTGAAGAAGACACTCACCTGTTCCAAGGTATTTTTACAGCACCAAGCACATGCATGCATGCTGTCCCAAACCTACATCCTGCAAACACTGTGCGTGCATATGGCTACATGCAGAGCAGCAGCAGTTAAAGCTCTTCACTGACATACAGAAGCATTAAATACACAAGATGTTGGAAGCCTTAAGCTCTAAGTAATTAAATAATAACCTACCATCTCTGTGGTGCTGGCCGGAGTCAGGAAGAAATCCCTTAAATTCAGGAAGTAACCCTCCAGTTGTCCAATCAACAGAAGTAAGATAACTCCATCTGCAAACTGGATGAAGAATCACCTGAATATTATTTATGACATTGACTTTTAGGAAATCACTCTGAAAAAATGCTGTTGGAGTGATAAAAGAATGTAAATGGTACTTTGGCAAGCAGACAGCCTAGTGACTCAGCTCCCTCAACCCCTTCCACAGCGAATTTCGTATTTAGTTACATAAGGCTCCCAAGTTCATGTTATTAAAACACAACCTTGTAGAAAGGACAGCTATTAAAACAACCTATTCCAGATGTGCAGAGACTTCAGACAACCACAACTGACAAACATGGAACCATAAATAAAAGAAAATTGTGCCTAGTGCCCAAGATTTACGACAAAACACTTCCTGTCACAGTTGCCAACCAGGACTACTCCAAAGAGCAGCGGAGCACGGCTCCGCTTTGCCTCTGCGTGGCATAGATCGCAGGGGCTGCCACTGCACGGGGGCTTGGAGTGCCTGGAGCAAAGCAAGAGCTGTGGGCTGACTCCTCCTGCAGTTACTGCGTGGGTGTGTGTCTGCAGAAGCAGGGGAAGAAAAGGCCACGAGGGATGTTCCCGAGCTCATTTCCCATTGCTGGCTTGCTCATTCCCCAGAGAGGTACCAGGAGGATGCCGCAGCTCTCCGGCTTCCAGCAAGCTGCTGTCCACCCTCCTGGGAGGCAGCAGAGGAGGACAGAGGAGGTGTGGATGTGTCTCTCTTCACCAGCACCCAGGGAGGTGACCCCGAGGTGCCTAATGAGCAATCCTCTTGGAATTCCACAGGCTCTAAAGAAGCTCGGTGCTCAGAGGATGGAACTTTGAAATGTCATTGAAAATCAGGCCTTCCTACCATGAAGGAAATCCAGCATTAACAATCAGGAACTGCCAGCAATCAGCGTGGCTTTCAGTTTAATTGTTAGAACACCATTATGTCCATCTTGACACAAAGAACATCCCTAGGAGTCCAGCAGACTCTGAAAATTACTCCCTGTAACATTCCAAGGGCAGCAGCATTCAATACACAGCTGTATTTTTTTCATTACTTCTTAGCTGCAGCAACTCCAGAGGCTGAAGCTTGATACTTTAACCTGGACTAGAAATAATTATGTTGCCAAATTACTACAACAAAAAGGAGGAATCCTTATAGTAAGAGGAAACACTCAAATGGCTGACAAAACATGGTTAACATGCATCTTAGAGCAGGCTACCTGAGATTCAATGTCTTTCACATTCAATCCTAATTTTCCAACGTGCTGGTTGACAAACTGCAAAAATACCTAAAGAAAACAGAAGGGGAGGGGAAGGTGAGAGAAAACAGAACTTTTTTTCAGTGAAGTCATGAATTATGCTTTACATTACAACTTTTGATGACTATTAAAAAAGTAAATTACCTTTTTTACAGCATCCAGTTTATCTGGAGCACGGTTAAATAAATCATCAAAGGCATCATCTTCTGTACCAAAACAATATTAATTGGAATTATTTAGAATAACTGTCAGATTAGAGGTTTTAAAGTGGCTCCAGAAGAAAAAAGGTGTTATAAACCAAGGAGGAAAAAAGTTATAGGGAGTCAGGAAAAAATCCTACCATTATATCTATCAGAGGACAGGGTGACAGGCTTCCCTGCAGCTTGACTACATCAGAGAAAACAATTTACTTCATTCATCTCTGTAATCTTTGCCAGCAGAGGTTCTCAAGATTTGTGCTGCCACCAGTCTGAACAATGGCTAAGTTTTTCATCTTTACAGTTCCTCTCTTTTCAGCTATGTTTCTTTAACCATAAATCTCTGGGATAAAATATTGAAAGCAGAGAAGAAGAGCTACCCATTTCACTGCTGTCCCCAACAGAAATGTCAGTCACATCAAATTTGCAGAAAAATAGGGCCCTTCCTTCAAAAAAGCCACAAACTAGATACTGGGTTTGGAGCCCCTTCCCTTGCTCTGAAAATTCACAGACCTCAGAAATGACCAGTGTTGCCACCCAGTTCAAAGGCAGGCACTGAGCTGCTGCCAGTAGAGAACCAGCATGAGTTCGAAGATTTCCAAGGAAATGAGCCAAGTCCCTGTGAAATCCCACCAACCTCCTCCATTTTCTGCCCAGGTTTAGAGAAAGCAGAACACATCTTGCCACAGCCACCTGGCCACAAGGCTGCTCTGGTTCCAGCATGAACAAAACATTTGAAACACTCTTAAAAACAAAGGGTGCTCTGGCAGCATGACTAAATGGAGAACCAGTTTCTACAGTGCAGGAAAGCAAAGGCAGCTTTTCTTAAGGAAGGTTCCACCCAAAAGCCAGTGACAGAGAAGCCCCCACTGCAGAAGAGCTTCCCTGAGTTCCTGTGTTCTCCCTGTGAGGGGGTTGCTGCAGGAACAATGTCAGGGAATAGGTGAATCCAGCAAGCAAACCACTGAGCAACACTGAAACCTGCAACGGTCTTGCAAACTAGAGAGCCCTCTTCTGGAGCCATGCTTGGGGATTTCTCTCTCTGCTAAGCAAGCTGTGTCAAAAATAGAGGGAGAGAGCATTTTGAAGAGTCAGTTGCAGATTTCTCTTCCCAGCAGAATCAGCCCACTGGAAGAAACAGCTAATTACAGGGTGGTGGGGTTTTGTGGGGTTTTTTCAGACAATTTCAGCCCACACTAGAGACCACTCGGTGGAATAAGTGCTAAATATGTATTAAATGATACAGTTTGCACCTCTGCAGAGCATGAAAACGGTAACATAAAGGGCATGTTAGAGAACTAAAATGGTTGCCTTGATTCACTGGGGAAGCAATGTGCTTCTCTGCAGGAAGAGCAGCTCACACTGAAGCCTGAGCAGTGCCCAGACCTTCTGCAGGCTCTGTGCCCATGGACATTTTTCACCTCAAGTAGCTCTCAAAAGCCCTAAGGTTGAAAACACTGGGAAATATGGCTTCACTGAGCTGCCACCCATCATCAACTACCAGATTTTAAAATCTCCTTTGCAAACTACAGAAAGGAAACAACATTGAAACTGTTAGCAACAAGCACCACAGTTCCCAAGCCATTTTTTCTCCTAAATAGTTCCAACAGTAAATGAGGTCAGTGTAAATCCAAGACATACACACTGCCCCCAGCCAGGTCTTCTCTGCTGGGTCATTAACGCACAGTTTCATTTCTTGTCTCACTTCCCATCTGTTGCCTGCAGTCCTTGAGCAAAGTGACCACCCAGTTTCCAAACTTTATTATGTTGGGATGAACACACATTAACAGAAGACATTTGGAGAAAAAGACAAGGAGAAGTTAATGAATCTCCATGCACTCTAGTGGGTGCATACTGATTTTATCATGAGGTAAAAATGGATCAGAATATGGTGTATAATAGCACATAATAGCAAAACACTGAACTTGGTAATGCCAGTACTTACTTGACTGTGCTTCTAAATTCTCTCTAGAAATGCAATAAAAAGCAAGAATTAGAAAAAGCATTTAGCATAACTAATCTTACTTATAATCAAAGCTTATCTGGGCCATCAGCTGCCTTGGAAAGAAGGGGATACAGCACAAAGCGCCATTAATTTTATGTCAGGGTCACTTTGCACCAGATAGTTTTAAGTGCACTATATATCTATATCAGAAGTATACAAGATTTCAAGCGGCCTGCAGACCAACAAACATGTATTTTTATAAGCATAATCCATAATACCCACTTTCAATAAGCTGCTCATGAGTTTAAGATGTTCTAGCATATAAAATATAATAGGAGGAAAATATGTTTCTAGTTCTTGGAATGATGTCCATATTTTCTTAGTATATGAATGGCATCCTACTACTTAACTACTTTAATAGTGACAGTATCTCAAAAACCCAACATGCTCAAACCTTTATTTCACAGTAAAATAAGAAAAGAACTGCCTCCTTTCTCTCTATTTAATGACACGACAACAATAAAATAAAAGTTGATTTAAACCCCTGTGGCATTAGAAAATTTCAAGTATAGTCCAGGACAGGCACATTTGGAGTGCTTGATTTTTATTCTTATATTCCATGGCAATATCAAACACTAAGCCTCAGGAATAGTCATATGCATTATTTTAGAGACGTTGATATAAAGAATGGTATTATATCATAATACCAAATCTGAAGAGGAAAAAAAAAGTAAAGAAATGAGAGAAACAGTTCACATACATATGCATGCCTGAGTTTACACTTTTTGTCACCATCCTGATCCCAGCTATTTTTCAGAAAGGGGTAAAACACCCACAATATTTCCTTTCTGATTGACAGTGTAAAAGCCAGATATATCCCCCTCTTACTTGTTTTCTGTGATACACTCCACTCCATTTGTTGTCTTTAATCCTCTGGAGGTGTTCTGTTGAAAAGACAATAAATATTATTTTGCTTGTTATACAAAAAAAGTCCCTAAGTATTAAGTGAGCCTTTAGGACCTGTTTGCTGCTTTAAATGATTAGCAGAGGGCATTTATTCAGGGAGAACAGTACAATTAGTATAGGAATTTTGACAGACTGCTGATTCCTTCTTCTCTCTTCACTTTGCAACCAGAAGTGACCTGCTTCCCCATCAGAGGAAGCCAAAGGAGAAAAACATGGTCCCTCATCTGGTGAAGTTCAGAGGCTGGCATATTCACCTGGAGAACTGATGAATGCATCAAGCTGCTTTGGGCAGCCAGTTATTTCCTGGTGCACTGCAGGACACTTCAGTCCTACAGCCCTGGCAGTGGTCACCTTTGCCTTATAAAAACCTCACGCCAGGGCCTACTATCTATCAATGAACCTTCCCTGCAGATGACTTAAGTTTGGTGGGTTGTTTTGATTTAGGTTGGCAATTCTTACTACTTCTGAAGCCACCCGGGATCTTTGTTTACGTTCTTGTATCGTTGTTCCTCTATATAGATCTTGGTACTCCACAAAACATTTTTAAAAAACCAAAACCAACATAAAGTACTGGAACAGGCTCCCTCCTCCTTCTCTGGAGGCTTTCAAGACCTGTCTGGATGCCTTTCTGAGTGATCTGCCCTAGATTTTTGGTTTGGTTTGGGCTTTTTTTGGTCCTGCTCTGGCAGGGGGGTTGGCCTTGACGATCTTCTGAGGTCCCTTCCAACCCTTAATATTCTGTGATTCTGTGATAACCCAAAGACACAGGAGAGGATGGGCATGCCTGCTGCTTTGTTCAGGCACCTGGAAAACATCTCTTATCACAGAGGAGTCTTTGTTTCAGTTCCAGTTATGAACCTCCACAGAAGGAAGAGTGCTGGGCCATGCCATACAGACCACGTGCTGGGCTCCCAATGCCATTGAATTGCAAACTCCCTGTTAAAAGTGTAACATAGTGGTGCTAATTTTTGCAGTTATATCCCAAATTACAGGATATGTGATGTTCTTCCAACCTTCCAGACTTGACTTTAAGAAAACAAAATAGCAAAAGACTGCATGCAGATCTCAGTTTGTAGAGAAAAATACCAAAAAATGTGACCCCCACTGAAACTCCTGTCCCCTAAAGAAATAAATCCCCAGCATTAGACCAGGGTTATGATTTACAGGTGCAGACTTCTGTTTTAAAAACACTTAGTGATAGTAACAGCAGAATTTCTTCTTTTTCTTCTTTACTGAGTTCAACAGCTGTTTTCAGCTTGGATCCTTTTTTTCTATCAAGGAGGGAAAACCAGCATAGTGTCTCTACCCTTTTAAAGATACAGCATCTGAACTGAGAACAAAATGATAGCCTAGTCCAGCCAAATCAGAAATTTAAAAGGCACTGTCCATAATAAATGCAAGTGCACCTTTCACAGCTGAGCACGTTTCTTCATAATTCTAATCATACCAGCCTAGTGAAAAGTCTCCAGGATCTACTGTAACAAATATTGAAACCAGAATTACCTCAATGGTGATTGTTTCCACTTGAACATTTGGAGGCATAGCCAGGTTAGGTTTGAAGTGCTTTGCTAATGCAACCAGCAGATGCAGTGTGCTCAGTAAGTCTTTGGACAAGATAGCTATTCCATGTAAAGACAGAAAACAATCTTTAGTTTGCAAGACAAGTAAATCTCATTTTAATATCACAAATTCTCCCTGTGAAGAGGATGCCATAGTCATGGAGGGCCATAACACAGGTGGGATATCGGATGGGGTTTACATAATATCACAATTCAGAAATACTGCACCTTAAAAGTTTATTTTGTGAGACATACACACAGATGCTGAGAGCTGTTAAGTGGTCCACAAGCCACACACTTAAGCTTGCAGAGCCTAGTCAGGGTGAGATATTCCTACTTCAATTTTGATTCAAGCACTAACTGAAAACAGGTTGTTTAATTACTCCTCTGGCAGCCCTTTGCCTCATAGCAGCCTTACAGCAGAGGAAGCCCCATGATGGATACTCTTCTCCAATTTCACTTCTGTACCTACACTCCACACTCCATTTCAGCTGACTTTCTTCCAGTTGCAAACACTTAGCCACAGCTTCCAGGATCACAGAGAGTTTCTGCCGCTGTTTTATTTCTGTTAACGCGATCTTGTCAACATCCAGCTTGAGAGATCCTAGGTTTTCTTTGGCAGAGAGTCCATAGGAAGGAGAAAGATGTATTTTAACACCACCATTGGAAAAAAAAAATAATATCAGAAACATAAAAAAGGCAGCAAAGCACACAGTGTCTTGTTTTAAATGTTCAATACCCCGTAAGTGCTTCCACAGACCCACGTCTCACAGCTGCATGCCTTGTTAAACTCCTGTACTCTCTGAAAGCCTCAGTAAAATGAGTGAAGCTCTGCAAAAGGGAGTGCACTCAGATCATTCCTTGCAGCATCATTCCTCCAACCCTAGCACTCTAGATCCTCCTTGACCCAGTGGAAGCTACCTCCTTCCCTTCAGAGGCACTGTAATCTCACATTTCAAAGCTAACCTTTTTGTTATGTTAACTAGCAGGTAAAAATACTCTCTCAGAGGAGACAGAATTACATGAAAACAATAGCAGTTCGTTCATCAGGCATTTGTTCAGAATTGCAGTTATCACGGATGGTTCCCAATGCAGCCATTTCTTCCTCAGCAAGTGAGACTCCAGCAGATAACTGCAATTCGATTTGTGAGGTTTCTTTTCCACTCTGGAAATTCCTCCCTGTTGTGGTTTGCAAGTTAAACTCAAAGAAGTAGCTTACCCAAAAGATGATGAAGTACCAGCCCATCATACAGATCTTCTTCCAGACTTTTAACAACTATGTGTTCCTCTTTCAGGGTTGTGTTAAGCCAGTCAATCAGTATCTGAGGAAGGAAATGAAGCAGAGGGCAATTATGTTCTTGTTTAGACAGTTTAACACTCAGTGCTATAATTGTGGTCCACCTTTCTCTTTAGCTCTTTATCTCACATCTTGGATTGCTTTCAACCTGTCCTTCCTTTGTGCTTTTTGGTTGTTTTTTAAAGGGAATTTAAGTATCAGTTCTCCCTAATTTTCAAGTGAGATACAGGTCTCACAAGCTATATTCATATGAATTTTGTAGAATAGTTACACAGTTGAAGAGACAGACCCTGTTTCCACTTCTGTCAGGGGAAAGTCTGCAGAGTACACTTCCCAACCCTTGCCTTCATTAGGTATCACAGAATTCAGAAAAATTCAACCATCAGAAAAAAGTATGTGTTCTGTCTTGGTGTGATGGGGTTTTTGGTAGCGAGGGAAGGGCCCCAGGGCTGGCTCAGGTAAGAAGGTCAGAAGCTGTCCCTGCTTCAAACCCAGCCAAGGAGCCTTTAGAGGGACAAGAGATGCACCTCTGCCATTAACATATGGAAGAGCTGAGGTAACACCTGAGCAGAGAAGCACTTAAGGGAGAAGAGCTGAGCCGGGGAAGGAGATCAGTGCTGGTGGTTGGTGAGGAAGAAGGGGCAGAAGGTGCCCAAGCAGCAGTTTCCCTGCAACCCATGGCGAGATGGCAGCTGTGCCCCTGCACTCATGGAGGAATGTGGTGGGACATTCCCTGAAGGCGCCAGGAGGGATGAACTTGGCCAGTGGACTTGGATGTTGTGGCCAGAGGATTTGCTGCCAGTGGGCTCTGATTGCTCAGCTGTGGAAGCCCCCGGGCCAGGGGAGGTGGCTGTTCCCGAAGCCCCCGTGACTCTGTGGGAAGCCCAGGCTGGAGCAGCTCCGGACCTGGTGGGAAGGACTCAGGAAGGAGAGGTTGGTGGAGGCCTCTGTGCCATGGGAGGGACCCCGTGGGGAAGCAGGGCAGGACTGTCAGGAATCCTTCTTGCTGAGGAGGCAGGAGCAGCAGGAACCCCCAGCCTGTGAAGTGACTCCAAACCCCATCCCCTGTCCCCCTGTGCCGCTGGGGGGAAGGAGGGAGAGAAACCGGGAACGAAGGGATTGGGGCCCGGGAAGAAGGGAGGGGTGGGGTAACATCTGCAAGCCCTGCTCTGTGTCTGTCTGTGTCCTGGGGGGTGTGATTAGTTTGAAATTTAATTATTATTTTTCACAAGTTGAGTCTGTTTTGCTCAGGACCTTGATCAGTGAAGATTCCCTCCTTGTCCTTTGTCTCATCCCATGAGCTTTGTCCTCCTCATCCCAGAGTGTGTGTGTTGGGGGGAAACAAGTGAGCAGCCATGGGGCTGTTCCTTTTGTTGTTGTGTTGGGCCCAAACCATGACAATATGTAAGAAAAGAGGCCTCAGTCTTCCTGTTGCTTGTTTCTTGTAGTCATTCATGTCACTAACACTCCTCCCTGTTCTCTCTTATTTTTTGTGTTCTTTTTCTTTCTGCAATTCTGTACTTACCTGACTCCAAATACCTTTTTTGGGGGTGGGGGGTGAGCATTTTGTTTCTTTCTTTCTTGCATGGCAATCCTCCCACTGCCCTTTCCAATATCCTTCCTGCCTTTGCAAGGGGAAGACTGCGGGAAGCCAAGGCCTGGCTGCAACTGGAAGGAACCATGTACCCAGTTATATCCCTTGGCCCTGCAGCCCCTTCCTTCAGCACTGTGCTGCTACACAGGAGACTGGAGGAGCTCCTCAGAACTTCCCCAAGCATGTGTTTTACCCCCCATGTGTTGACAGAAAGGGAAGATGATCTCCTGAAGCAGAACTGAAGAGCAGTAGCTTCAGATGACAGGTAACAAGAACCTCTCAAAAAAAAAGAGGGACCGGTATTGCTTGTACTGCTGTTACTGCTACAACTGAGTGTCTGGAGTTTGTTGGGTGGATAACATCCCTTGCACTTGCTGTAAACAGAGGAGAAAATTCATAGCAGATCCCTGTAAGTTAGCCAACGTTAACAAAAATGTAAAAAGCAGTTTGAAAATTATAAAAATCTCTCATGAGCTTTAAACGACACAAAACCAAAAATGCCTGGCAGCTCCACTTGCCTGAACTGAGAAGCTGTCAAAGTGTTTATAATATACTTTGTCAGCTAAGAAGTAGCAAGAATCTTCTAGAGCAGAAAGCTTTCCTCCTCAGCTAATACATGCAGGTTAAGACCTGCCAATGCTTTAGATGTGTGAGGGACAGAGCAGTACCCCAAAAATAACAGCACAACCAGACAGAAGTCAGAAAAACAGAATGTTCTGCTGAGTACACATCTATGAGATCCCTTGTTTGCTGTCTCTCAGCTCTAAACAGGCACATCCACAGCCTGCAGCTCACACAGCTCTGCTTTCAGTCCAGTTGTTGGGAACCCACACAGTTGCAAAGCAGAGTTGTGTCTAATAATGAGAAATTAGGGAAAGGAAAAAAGGAATACTTCAAGAAGTCTGGTGCTGGCTTTCAAATCTAACCATCTTCTATTTTACATGCAGTTTGGTATTTACAGTAACTACAGTGAGCTATTTCACATTCTACAGCTCTCCAAAGCCACCTCAAAATGAAAATGCAGTGGAGCAGAGTCTTTCTCCCAAGTGAGTTTCTCTGCTTCCCTTATTCTTCCCTTGAAGATCCCTCCTCTATCCCATTCTCTAGAGGAGCCCTGAACTCTAGATTAAAAAGGCCATAAGTGGCACTGATGGGCACCCAGAGGACTGCCTTTCCTTGGGACCCAATTTCTGCCCCCTCACCATCCAAAGAAAAGAAAACAGTGAAGAACATTTCTTCAGGAGTCTCTGACAGGAAATGTATTGAGCACTGAAGCTCACTGGAATCTTCATAAACTGAGGAAAGCTCTTCATCTTTGGCAGACTGGAAAGAAAAAAATCAGTCTCTCTGCAGACAACATAATTGCATTTTGCAGCATCACCTTTCAGATTTTCTCTTTTCTATAAAAACATCGTGGAAGCCTGACACAAAAATTAAATCTTTTTGATCAAATGTGCACAACAGGTTAAAAAGATGTAATACAGAATGCACATACTTAGGGGCTTATGAATGCCATCTAATGCACACATCAGCACATAGTCTATGCTGGTTTTTATAATATAACCATTTTAGTGTCTCCATAACACAAGAAGTTCTGGTCTCATAAGAGACATGCCACTTTTCTTCCAGGAAATTTCAGCCTTCCCATGGGCTGTGCATTAGAGAAACAGTTATTGAAGGTAGGGGAAATTTTAAAAATTACTTGGGAATAAATTACTTTCCCGTGAAACAGGATTCATCCTTCACATCTACCTCAAGCAGACAATGTCCCACACAGCAACTTGAAAACTGCTCTCCTGAATTCCTGGTGACTTGCATCCCCTTCATCCCTTCTCCCTCTGCTCTATGCTGTCCTCACCAGGCTGCACTGCAGCTGAGCCAACTGCCCTTGGAGGTAGGAGACAACACATAAAAATGTTGCAAATCAGCACAGCAATCCTAATACTTGTTTCATGGGATCAGGGAAGCAAACTTGCATGTATGCAAACACCTTTCTTTAGTCACAGCAAATGCTAACGTGGGTTTGCTCTTGGTCATGATCCACCATTCCAGCTGGATTCTCATTGCTATTACACTCTCATTACAATGAAGGAGCAACTGGGTATTCCTGGTGTAGCTGACCTACATGTCCCAAGTTAGGAAAGGTATTGTATAAGAAGAAACTTAGATTTAAAATTTACATTCCACTTCCCACACAGCAGTGACCACCCCTGGGGTGTGATTCAGGCATTGGAAGCTTGGTCCTGTAGGTTCCAGCCATCTAGCACTGTGCTTAAACCAAGGCATAGTTTTACTTGTGTGGAATCCAAGTCCCAAAAGCAGAGCTCGTCCCCATCCGCAGGGAGTGAGGAACTGAGGCCAAAGACTTGGGTAATTTAGAGGGCTGAGCATTAACACAGCAGGTTAAAACAACTTGAGGTGGGGGTTAAACAACGTAGTAAAAGAAATTGTACCGATTTTAGTTCCTCAAATTTGGGATTGTTGCTTGAGGTTGGTTTTATGAGTTTCCTCTTCTCACCTATGAAAGGAAGCAAACACGATCCGTTACAATTATCAGATATGACTAATGCAAGTTTGCTGTAAAATCTGCTATCATCTTAATATTACCCAACATCACTAACTGCCATCTATAAAACACTGTCATGTTTTGTTTTAACTGATTCATTATGAGCCAGAAAATTATATATCAGACTATTAGGATTGCTGTTGGAAATTATGCTTCAACATAATTAAAACATGTAGGATCTAGATGGACAATTCTGGAAAAAACAAACAAAAAAACTTGGTCAGATCCTTCTGTTTGAAATTTAAATTTCAGTTAAAGAACCAGCTAGAATTTGTGTTGCTTCTTCATAATCTGCCTCTGGAGAGTCAGCAGCCAAATTACACGCACAGAGCTTAATCACTGCTGATAAAACCATATGAGTGCTGATGAAAAATGCATGGTTCATTTCTACTGCACATTTTCTTCATGGTTCTTAAGGTCATTCTTTGGACCTTCTGTCCTGGTTCATATAGTACATACCTTGAGCAGTGACATTCTCAGTTAGGAACTGATTAAGTGCAGCAGGCTGTGTAAACACATTCAAAAAGTCTGGATCCATTGCCTTTTCTCACTCCTGTGAAACTGGTAAAATATACAGGGGGGAAAGGAACATGAGTAAAGGCATGTAAAGATCAAAATTAATGCTAAGAAGAAAATAAGCAAAAAAAAAGAAGGTTTTTTTCAGTTGTTATGTCACAACTGCTTTTTAAAAAACATCTGAAAATGTATTTAAGTATGTGTAAAGAAAAACATGATAAAAAGAACTTTCCTTCTTTTTTTTTTCTGTTAACCACCAAAATGTAGGAAAAAAAGCCCTACAGTACTAAAAGCTTGCCCTAATTCCATCTAATCTGTTTCATCTGAATTAGATTAGTAAAATCCTGTTTCAGCTTTCAGTTCCTCGGTATCAATGGATATCTGCTACAAAACTGACCAATACTTAAGAAGCATTAAAATGCAAGAATATAGGAGTTAAATTACTGAGACAAGCTTATAAATAAAAGCAGTTTCCTTTATTAGACCAGCTGGTATAGCTGTGGGGAAAAAAATGATGTGTTTCTGGGTAGACAATCCCATCTTCTTGTTAGATTAAGTTTCATGGCTTCTCAGAGATTTTTGTTTTAATTTTAAATGCAGATTGGAGAACAACTTTCCTTCCCAAGCCAGATGTCCTCAAATGAAAGCAGAATGACAATACACGACACAGTGATTAAACTACTTTGTCAACAAACACACAACTCAGGGTAAGGTTTTGCAACACAGCTATGAGTTTTCTTGGAGGACAGCAGGAGTCAGAGAAAGGAAGGGGTTTGTTGGAGCTGGGTAGAGAGGCTGCATGGCCATCTCTATGAGCTGTTCTACCAAACACCCAACTAAAATTAATCTCTACCACTAGCATCTACAAATGAGTGAGAGGCTGGCAATAATATTTCCCATTCTTCCAGAAGCTGTGACCCAAACCACAGCACAAGAGGAGACTGATTTTTTAACCATGGGTAGGTAAGGCCGTGCCATGCTGCCTACATGGATAACACAAAAGATGGAGCCAAGCTTTGTAAGCAGCTTGCATGGTATAAAAAATACTCAGTCTTAAGTGCTTGCTCTTGCAATCTTAATGTTCATGTAAAGGCCTTTCAGTCAGGTCCACAAGACTGAAAAAACTAGGATGCTTTAGTTTGACAAAGACTAAAACTCAATATAAAGTTACAGGTAGTAGAATCTTAATAATCTCTTTTACAAATGGTTTTATAGAATTATAGGATCATTTAGGTTGGAAAAGACCCATGAAATAATTTAATCCAACTGCAAACCTAAGGCTGCAGGGATGGAGACTCAACCACTTCCCTGGACAGCCTGTTCCAGTGCCTGACAATCCTTTCAGTAAAGAAATTGTTCCTAATATCCAATTTAAACCTCTACTGGCACAACTGGCCATTCTCTCTTGTTCTATCAATTGTTACTTGGGAGAAGAGGCCAACACCCACCTCCCTACAACCTCCTTTCAGGTAGCTGTAGAGGACAATGAGGTCTCCCCTCAGACTCCTCTTCTCCAAACCAAACATTCCCAGTTCCCTCAGATGCTCCTCATAAGACTTGTTCTCCAGACCCTTTCACCAGCTTTGTTGCCCTTCTCTGGACTCTCTCCAGCACCTCAATGTCCTTCTTGTAGTGAGGGGTCCAGAACTGAACACAGAACTTGAGGTGCAGCCTCACCAGTGTCGAGGACAGGGGGAGAATTACATCCCTGCTCCTGCTGGCCACACTATTCCTGATGCAGGCCAGGATGCTATTGGCCTTCTTTGCCATCTGGGCACATGGTGGCTCATGTTCAACCAGCTGTCAATCAGCACCCCCAGGTCCTTTTGTGCTGAGCAGCTCTCCAGCCACTCCTCCCCAAGCCTGTAGTGTTGCCTGGGTTTGTTGTGACCGAAATGCAGGACCCAGCACTTGGCTTTGCTAGATCTCACACAATTGGCCTCAGCCCATTGATCCAGCCTGTCCAGGTCCCTCTGTAGAGCCCTCCTACCTTCAAGATCAACACTCCCTCCCAACTTGGTGTCATCTGCAAACTTACTGAGGATGCACTTGATCCCCGCGACCAAGTAATTGCTAAAGATATTAAAGAGAACTGGCCCCAGAACTGAGCCCTGGGGAACACCAGTTGTAACCAGCCACCTGCTGGGTTTAACTCCATTCTCCACAGCTCTTTGGGCCCAGCCATCCAGCCATGCAAGAATTAAGATGTCTCTTTATTAAACCAAATGCATGTTCATTTAAATGCAAGAAATTGGAGTTATATACTGCAGCTGTACAAATAAATGGTTGTCTGCAGAGATGAAGGGAACTACATAAAGATCATGGCTCTGAGCCCTGGACAATCATGGAACTTTATGATTTGTGTCATGGCAGCATGAGTAAGAGATGTCATCTTTCCCAACAGTCCTAAAATATGTGGAAGCCAGAGCAGAGGAGAGAATATGATGACCAGGAGGACTTTTTACACTCCTTGGAATCATCAAACCCTGGCTGCTGCTGAACAGGGGGTACCTGGTGGGATGGATTGCTGCTCTGCTCTGTAATTGGGAGCGCTACCTGCTTGGATGGGAAATGTGTCCCTTTCTCTCTGAAGTTCAGCACTGCAGGGCCACTGTAGGAGAGGGAAGGCTGACTCATTCTGCTTTTTACCCCATGTAAGAGGTTCACACAGGAGAGGAGTCCACCTGTCCATCCCAGATGCCCATACTAGGCAAACTGTCTCTCAAAGTTCCCTATATAATGAGTGGACATGGCATCTTTAAAGAGCAATCCAGAGCATTTCAATGAGGGTCTAGCCCTGGCTGGCATTTTTTCAGTTACCACCTCCATTCTCTTACCTAAGAGACAGCCTCAGTTGCTACTGCAGGTGCCTGAAGTGAGATGTTATGATGATCCAGCTCTGTAGCACAACAGAGAAAGGCAGTCACTGCAAATGCTGTTGCACAGTGCCCACAGAAGATCTCCAAAGTGACATTTCTCTCCTTGATAGCTGTATACACCAAACAGCATGGTGCTGTTCTGCAGGCTCCCTCTGACATATTTATGAAAGGCTCCCACTACGGTGCATTAGGAACGTGTATTTTAACACAGATTTTGCCAACCCAAGGATATTGGTAGAAAATACCAATTGGATGCTTTTGCACATCAGTCTGGTAAAACTGATTAGGTACAGAATTCCCAGTAATCCACTAGGGGAAGGGATAACAAGAGCATCAGTTTTGTTACGGTGCCTGCAAAACTGAATGCTGGCTCTGAAAAGGTGCTGGGTAAGATAAGAGAAATTGAGTCATTTAGTGCCTGAGGAACAACTGAACTATCTGAGATAAGACTGCTCAGATTAAATTAACTGAGAGAGAAAAGTTAATTATTACAGAGCAACCTAAGGACAACTTATTTTTAAATTAAGTTGCTGACAGATGTTCTGCCTTGGGAAGTCCTTCATATAGGTTTTCTATAATCATCTTTGTAAACCATAAGTTGCAGTAACAGCTTTGCTGCAATACTCTGCATCTCTTACTTCCTTTGGCTATTTACATATCAAAGTGATGTGCACTGCTTGCTGCATTCTTGGTGTCTGCTTGGCCAAGGAAGCCAAACATCAGAAGTCACTCTTTAAGATTTGGAAGCTTGTGAGCAAAGGGCTGAAATTAAGAATTTGCAATAGCATAGGCTAATATCCTCTGAGGCCTCAGTCTTGTGTGTTCTACTTGGAGTGCTAGAATTGCTTTACTGGGTAAGACTAGCTTGCCTGGTATCCAGCCCCTTACAGCACCCAAAAGCAGAAGCCTAGGGGGGAAAAAAACAAACATTAACAGAGTAAGCACAAACAGGTACTTCCCTAAAACAACACTTCAACAGCCTGCAGCTCAGCATTCCTAAATCAAAACCGGGATCCTGGTAGTTAGAAGCTGTCAACACATTTACCTCCCAGAAACCTCCAGTTCACCCCTTGAATATGTGAATCTCCCACCCTTCAGCAGTGAGGAGCCAAGAGCATGGCCTCACCCTGTGTGAAGCACCACCTGCTGTTGCTTGCTCTGATCTGCCATCTGCCAGCTTCCCCTGAAGCTCGCCACAGTGCACAACGCAAAGGAGACCAAGTGATTCACACTCTTCACATCCTCTATGTCTCCTCTCCATGTTACTACCACATTACAATCCTACACCCTGAACACTCATCTCTTTCCAATGCCGAAAGCACAGGCTACGTGCTTAGCCATCCTTCACAGGGAAACCACTCTTCAGCTGCTTTGGTCATCCTGGTCGCCTTTTTCTGAACTCTCTCCCGTGCTGTCAGGGCCTTTTTGAAGCACTGGGAGCAAGACCTGCCCACACGTAGAGAGGTGCACTGCAGCACTCACAGCAGTGCCCCCTGTTCCTCTCCTCCTAACGCTGTTTGCTCTTTCCAGCACCACTGAGCACTGAGCTGACACTTCAATGGATCTATTATACCTCCAAAATCTTATTCCTAAATACCAACAGACCACTCAGAGCCATCGTTCATCTGGAGAGTCAGTAATTTTTTCCCCCCATGTGTTTCACCTCACAGTTCTCAATACTGATTTCCCACAGCCACTGCAGAACCTGCCATCTGCAGTTCCCTAGCACTGAACAGACTCGTTGCTTATTACTAGCAATTAGCATTCATGAATAGTCCTTCATCTGGCAAGATGCATTTCTTCCAGGCTAGGTCCTAGACTTTGAAAGAATTAACATACTGCAGAAACAACATAAAATGAAACCTGACTGGGTTTGGACACCTTTTTGGGGTTATCTGTTTAACGAGAAACAGGAAGGGATGGAAGACTCGGTTCTCATGTGCAAGCTTCCTTGTCTGCTGCAACCAGCCTCTGCAGCCCATCATCCACATTTGCTATTCAGAGCTGTGACTGAATAAATGCTGTTTTTTTCCATCCTCCTGCACATATTATTTATCAGTACTTGGAGAAGAGAGCATTGTAGAAGATAACTGCTTGAATACTGATTGTAGAGGCGTTTCATGGTGACATTTTAAAATAAAAGATGAGGTTTAGTTATTGACTATTCAAATGAAATGGCATCATTTGGTCCTTCGTTGTCTGAGAACATCACAGATGTACAGACTTGTCTGTTTTAAAGTCAAGAGGTGTTTTTATTTCTCCTGTGCCACCTGCTGAGGCAGCCAACAAGTGAGTTTTTCTTAGGCCCAAGAGCTAGATTATTGCACAACCTTGCAACAACCTATATGAAAAACTAATTCTCTACTTGGGTAGCTCACTTTTCCTCCAGGAAAAGTCTCTTCACACAGTCTGACTCACAGATATCCCTAATACACAGCATAAAGCATTAATGAGCTACCAGTAGTCTCTGGCATATGAACTAGCTGTAGAGTAGATGCAAGGCACTCACTGATGTCACCAAACCGTTTCAACTGGTTTACTTCCTGCTTGAAAAGACAAAAGCCCTGATCCGCTGTAGCTCAAACACATTTCCTAGGAACAGTGCTCAAAATAGACCACACAAAGCAGGGAACAACAACCAAGTAGGAATGCTAATAGCAGTATTCCTGCCTTCAGAAAACCATGATTAAAAAAACAATTAAGAAAAAAAGAGAATATGCACTCTGTGCTCAGTTTAAAATTTACCTCCTTGTTCAGAACCAGCCCTTTCAAAAGCCATTTTTGCTCATCAGCATCAGAAGAGATGTTGTCTTAGCAAGAACAATCCACATGGGCACAGACAAGTCATGCAGTCAAAAAAACCCAAAAAATCATTTTTTAAAAGCACCGACAAGAGCCCCTTTTCCCATACTTACTATTCTCTCCTTCAGTAATTCCACAGAAGCTCTTCCAAGCTCTTCCCACAGCAGGTGTGATGGAATTTCTGGGGAGAGGGGCCTGTCCCCCAGACCCCGAGCACCTGAAGCTGCAGCCTCCCCTGCAGGGCAGCGCGAAGCAGGCGGAGCGCGCGAGAGGGAAGTTGTGCTGCCCGGTACTGCCTGCTCTTAAAAATGAAACCACAGTTGTATCCGGAACTTGATTGTCTATGTGCTTGGTCCCTTACAGGAGACCAAAACAAACAGAAGCACAAATGCAGGAAACATGCAAACCCCCAGCCCCTGAAATAGCAGAACGTATCAGAAAGATACGATCGCTCGGCCCTGGCACTGCGCGGCACGACTGCTGGCTGGCCTGCATCTGGGGCAGCTCACAGGGCATTTTTTCTGTGTATACAGTAACAAAACAGGCAACAAGAGGAAAAATCATCACACAACATTACACGTTTTACTCATGGTACTTCCAGCATTTTATAAAGCAGATCAATGCTACTCTACCTACCTGGTAGAAAGAGAAACCCAAGCAGAAGGAGATTAATGAATTTGTCCTTAGAGAGCTAGTTAGCCATGCCAGGGCCCAAAACACTCATTGAAGACAAGTCACCTCCACTAGGCAGTGCTGCTGCTCTTCCTTCCCATCCCTGATTTAAGAGGGAAAGCTCCCTATAGCAACCACTTTCCCACACATTTTCTTCAGGCACTAGTGACATTTGTTAACTCTTCCAGAAAGATAAAGCACTCTGCAGCCCTCCATAACATCCCCAAATGAGACTGCAGACAGCCACACTAATTAAGCTGGTCTGGTTTAATGCTGTTATGGGACCTGTGTTTAGTTTTCAACATCACTCCATAACCGACTTGGGCTTCTGGCTTCCCAAGGGCTCTGCAGACACACACAGGACTTGCTTCACCATGCCAGGCTTCCCTCCTGTGCTGCTGCAAAAGAACTGGGCCCTAAGTCTTCTAACAGTATCAGGCAGTATAATGCAGCTACTTTTCTCTTGTGGAAGGAAAGAAGGTCAACAACTTGATCAGGTCCAGTAGTTAAGCAGTATTAAAAAAAGTGGCTGATGAAACCTGCAGTGGAGCTCCTGTGTGTCTGCCCGTGCAGTCACATCACCTTTACGACAGCCAGGAACCTGAGATCACTGCTTAGTTTGGTGTGCAGAGATCATCCTGTGTCTAGGACTCTTGAAGTAGGTGCTGAAGCTCACCTTTCAAAAGTTCCTCCCATAGACTTGTCCATTTAGCAAAAAAACCCCAAAAAACCAGAAAACCAAGTGATTGTTATTTATTTATTTGAATAAATAGTACAACTGTCATAAACCATGCATAACACTCCTGCTGTGAGTTTTAGCAAACATAGCATTGCATTGTAATTTGCTTACAGTACACAACTCTTGTCACAAAGCTGGATGTCTCCAGCAAATGACAAGTTTAAAATTTTATCTGCAAGGCTGGTCTTTAGTAGTTAGAAATCCAGAGTAAACGCTGTTAAAAACCATAGGAAATACTCTTTAAAAACACATTAATACTGAAAGCAGTGGAGGAACAAGGGTAAGAAATCTTGTAAGGTTTAAATGGATTAAAAAAAAATAAATCTGCCACTGTTGTTTTTTCACCTTGAAAAACAGGATGCAGCTGAGCAGTATCTGGGCTTCTTCAGTGCTAATATAGCTCACTGGAACTGAGTACAGCAAGCAGATGCACCTAAAAACCAAACAGTACACACTGGAAAAAACAGACTTTCATTAAGCACTTAGAAATGTGGATGCTTTAATGCTGCAGAATTCAGCATTCCAGATGAACTCAACAGCATTCAGATCTACCACAGTGGCACCCAGGGAACCTATCTAAAATTTCAGTATGACAAAGAGTTCATGAATTACAGCTATAAGGCTCACTTATCTTTTTCAGAGGAAAAAAAGTAAGTACCATGCACCTATAACAGAAATGCATGACAAAAGCAGATGTTTAAAGAAGCTTTACCTACATTGCTCTGCCTGGAAACTGGACTGATTGGGATGAAGCTCCAGCTCAGTTAAATCCACCCTGTTCCAAATCTGGTTAACATTAAATACAGCATCTATATGAAGAGAGAGCTGGCTGGGCAACAAGTAGCCAAGGAATGAAAAATGTATTTTCCCTGTGCAACATTTAGCAACAGACTTAAAAACATAACAAAACAGGGTATGTCACCTGCCCCCAACTTGTTCAGGGCATCAAGCCTGCCGTCTTGACTGACAGAAACACTAATGTGAGGAATGCTAAAAGGGATGCCTCAGGTTGTAGAGGAGAGACTGAAGTTTCTGCAGTGACCAGAAACACATAATTCAACTAAAGAGACTCTTTTAAAATTTGGAGGTATGTTCACATCTGCTCACATGCAATGAAGATGCCACCCGTATAATCCCATCTCAGAAACAGCGATTCCCTCTTCCAAAGCCAAACTGCTCTTACCAGTCTCCTCTCCTCTCTATTTTCTGTTTGCTTTTGATACTAATATTGCTTGCAATTTGAAAAACTAGATTCTCTGGAGGCCTTCCCCAGCAACTCAAAGAATATAAACAGCATTGACACTTCTGCATCACCTGAAGGGAGGTGGGTGGAATGACAGCTCTTTAACAGACTTGTTTCCCACAAACAGCACTGCATTAAAATAAAAGTTTAGAGACCTTCCAGCCTCACAATACCCTTATTTCACAGCACAAAAAGTTAGACCAATTTCATTAAGTTGCCAGGAGCACTGAAGCACCTGGTCTTAGTGCCTCTGCAAACCTCTTCTGTAATAATTGCTAGTCATGCTAAAGTCTAGTAGAACTGTTTGCAATTCAAGTTCAATTGCTGTAGGCTCTGTCTAAGCAGTGAGAGGCCAGCTACTTCCTGAAGTACAGGCAAGCAGTGATTCCCCACAGAAACTTACAGAGCAGAGGAGATATGAATTTTTCATGGAAAGAAAGGGCAACTTCCTTCCATCTTTGCTTTGGAGGCGTGAGGGGAGGTGACCCGATTAGTTCAAATACAAGAACTCACAACCCAAAAATATGAAACAAAGAAACAGAAGCTCCTTTCTCCTCTTTAAGATTCAAAAATGTTTGAGGATGGAAGGAGAAAATCCCAATTGTAAAATGATACCATTCGAACAGCATGTTTCCTCTTGAACTCAGAAGGGTAACTGTTTGGTGTAAGAAATCCATTTTTAGGTAAACAAGATGCCTGCTTACAACAGGACTCAAGTAAGCCCATGGAGCAGAGCACTACTACCTGCCTCCTCTTTGGGGCACTCTGCCTGATATTTCACAAAACATCATAGCTGCCCATAAAAGAAAAATTGCTGCTCTGATACATAAAAGCATTAGTCAAATCTCTCCTCTATATGCTCCAAGCAAAGGACTGCTACTATCTTCCACTAATCATTTACTCTGGAAATTATAATTCCATTTCCTTTGCAGAGGTCTCCTCAAAAGCCTACTCAGATGGCTCACGTTCCAGCACAGCCTCCTTGTACACACTGCTGCATCTAGCAAATCACCAGCCAACAACTCTAGAGATGAAACCTGTTAAGAACGATGGGATACCTGGAGTTCACTGGATAAATCTAGCAATCCTTTTAAAAAACAGATTCACACTAAAATCCATAACAGCTTGAAAGACTACAGGAGTAGGCCAGAGCCCAGCAGAGTATTTCTTGGGATGGCAAAGGGCAACTTGCTGAAATGGGTTTGAAGTGTAACTGATCACTGAAAAGCTTCACATTTGAGTGCTGACCTTTGGCTTGCACTATGTATACCACACATATATATGTGCATAGCCCAGTGCAATCCGTAAGTACAGGCAAGCTCTTATTTATCCAGGAATTCAGTTTTACTCTTTAAGAATGAATCTACATTAAAAATTGTTTATAAAAGCCTGATCCCCAGAACTGTACAACTGCAAGTAACTCTTAACAGGAATGAACCTGACCCTTTAACTTAGCTATGTAAAATGAAGAGTCAGCCTTTAAACTCTCAAGCTGATTATTCCCTGTGTTTGTTACAGAAAGGACTGGGAGAGCAAAATGCATTAAGCCAACCTCTTTGACCAGCTCCTGACTGACCTGGTTGAAGTTGCATGCTTAATGGATGACAGTGGCTCTAGCAATCAAATTTATCCTAGAAAGGAGATTAAATAAAAAATAGACATTAAAAGATTAGCTGGTCATCCCATTGTGAGACTTATTCTGTGTAAACACTGAGCTTCAGATAGAGCCTGTAATTCCCCTCAGTCCCACCCGCTCAACAGAACATACAAAAACCTTATTTAACAGAAAAGGCTCAGCCTCTAAATAAATTCCAATGCTGATTTTCTATTGCTAACAGTTAAGCCTGGAAAATCATCAAATGCCAGTTGCAACCAAGGAGTATGCAAAAGAAAGCCTACTGAAGAATCAAAGAGTCTCCAGCCATGAGGAACATCACATTTTCCCTGCTTACTAAAGTAGTTAGTGGTATATCTCCTTTATCAAAAGAATATTTGTTGACCATAACAAACATCAACAGTTTGTTCTGGTGAAGGTGTGAAATATCTACACATTTTCAAGTGACCTAGAGAATACACATGCATTACTTTTAGTGGATCGTCATACAAACAGCTACAGACAGACACAGCAACTGTAGAAAGGATGCATGAAGTACAGCATAAGGCACAAGGGGAGCGTGCAGAGGGTGTGTTTATTGTAATATCTGCCTAAGGAGGTTGGAGGGATGAAGACCTCAGCAGCTTCCAGGATCACTCAATGTTCTTGTACTTTGTGAACAGGTTGTATAGAACCCTGAGGGTAGACTTCAGATCCAAGTTGACAACATCTGTGGAAGAAAAGGAGAAATTCTTAATTTGCTCTTTGCTCTCCTTCATTTGCCTTCAAAGGAACAAAAGTCCCCACACGTCTGATCTGTCAGGATGAGCAATAAAAAAACCCCACAGAGTTCTGATCTGAGCAAGTCAAGCTTTTTAAATGTCCCACATGATGCATTTCAAAATACCTTCACAATAATACAGTCATAGCTAACTTCTCTGGAAAACAAAAGAAACATAATTCCTTTCCTTGTCTAAAATGGGTTACAGAGAAAGTCTACTTCCATCTGAGACCTGGGATAAAGGCTACTAGACATACTACAGATGACTTCACTGGCCACAAAAGCAGAAACAAATAGCCACACACATTAGATGAGATACTGTTCACACATAAACAAAGCCTGAATTCTCCTAGTAGACTCAAAGCTTTCTATTACCTAATATCCCTTCATACCATGCTAGGCCAGGGCACAGGTCTGGAAAAGTACTTAAAAAGTTTTTCTGCTAGCATCTCCCAACTTATTACTAGAATAAAACACCAGGACGTACCACAGACCTGCAATCCAGGGACTGTGGGGGGAAGCAGAGCACAGAGAAGGTTGAAGAGGTGGGAAGATTGGATATAGTATGTGAGAAAAGAGAAGGGAGAAGCAAAAATTACACAGTAAACAATATATACAGAAGCAGAACAAAGGAAGAACAGGTAATAAAAAAAATTGTCAAAGAAGTAGGAAGACAGCAGTTAACAGGCTAAGTACAAATAAGGTCCAGGAGAAACACCTATTACCTGTTTTGAAGAGCCACTGCCAAGACCTCTCCACCCTTCCCTCCCAGCCCATGCTGGATAACGCTCTAACCCACACACTTCATCTCATATTTTCAGAAACCTGTCTAACTTTTCCTTCTACCCTTTTTCCTGTATCATTTTACATATTCCATTTATGATTTTGTATTTTGCATTTGCAAAGGAATCTTCTTCTGCCCCAAAGAAAGAACCCAACTGCTGTAGAGATGCCTTATCTGGATAACTGAAATACAAAACACATTTCTAATTTTTCCAGGCATCATATAAAGTTTTTTACTACCATAGCATTCTCAGTAAGGTAACAGCCAGAATCAGCATTGGTTCCTCTGTACCAAGACTCATTTCCCTCAGAGACAGATTTAAAATGTAAATTTAGCCAGCAGAAACAAACCTTTGCTCCAGCTATGCATTTCTAAAGCTAGGAAATCAAGACAAACATCTGGAGAAGAGACAACTACCTGCAGATCTGAACCACTGATGCTGGCAGTCACTTTTGTTTGCTAAACAATTAAACAAAATAGTACTGGCACTATGAAAATGTGAAAAAAAAACCTAGCCCAAACAGTCAGCTCTGTAGTGGTCAAGATTTGTAGTGTGTGCTCCATTCCTTCCAAATGATTTTCTTCTCCCCATGTGAACCATTTTCCACTTCTCACTTAAAACAGGATGGGCCTTTTGCCTGAGGCACTATAAGCCCTATCTCAGCTGACATGGCATGAAGTGGTGTAGTCAAGCCCTACAGGGACATCAGTTCAAAGGCAGGACCTGCCAATGCCATAAAGCAAGATCAAGGTGCCAGTAAAGAGAAACAGAAACCTGGAGGAAAGAGCAGAAGTATCACTGCAGGCTAGAAGTACAGCTGGGAAACAAGGGCATGGGCCAAGAAGAGAAGAGCTAAGAGTAAGAGGCAGCCCAGAGCAAGAGCAAGAGTTAAGAGCAAGAGCAAGAGTTAAGAGCACAAGCAGGAGTTAAGAGCACCAGCAAGAGCACCAGCAGGAGCTGGAAGGGGGCCCAGGCCTGCAGCACTGTGCTGGGCAGGTGATGTCCATCAGCCCTCATAGAGGCATTTAAGGCTGACTCCTACTAATCTCTAACAGCAATCTGAGCTATCTACCTGCTGCTGATCATCCCTGGTGATTACCCTGAGGAATGAGAGGTGTGGGAGGCCCCACCAATAAAAGAAGGAATGGACCCAGCTCTTTTATTTGGCAGTGTAATGAGATGTCAATTTAGGGTCAGAATAAACTATTGTCATCACATAGACCGATGTCATGTACAAGACAGTCCTTAGAGAACTTTACCTTGGAAATCCTGTAGTGAGCTTATGAACTAACTTGGGGCCAAATTAAAACATCCCCTGGTGGAAATTTCACCTCCATCTCTTGACAATTCAGACTGATAGGTAATTACCTTCACTATTGCAAAAGTCATACTGTAAGGAAGACAGCAGTTAACAGGCTAAGTACAAATAAGGTCCAGGAGAAACACCTATTACCTGTTTTGAAGAGCCACTGCCAAGACCTCTCCACCCTTCCCTCCCAGCCCATGCTGGATAACGCTCTAACCCACACACTTCATCTCATATTTTCAGAAACCTGTCTAACTTTTCCTTCTACCCTTTTTCCTGTATCATTTTACATATTCCATTTATGATTTTGTATTTTGCATTTGCAAAGGAATCTTCTTCTGCCCCAAAGAAAGAACCCAACTGCTGTAGAGATGCCTTATCTGGATAACTGAAATACAAAACACATTTCTAATTTTTCCAGGCATCATATAAAGTTTTTTACTACCATAGCATTCTCAGTAAGGTAACAGCCAGAATCAGCATTGGTTCCTCTGTACCAAGACTCATTTCCCTCAGAGACAGATTTAAAATGTAAATTTAGCCAGCAGAAACAAACCTTTGCTCCAGCTATGCATTTCTAAAGCTAGGAAATCAAGACAAACATCTGGAGAAGAGACAACTACCTGCAGATCTGAACCACTGATGCTGGCAGTCACTTTTGTTTGCTAAACAATTAAACAAAATAGTACTGGCACTATGAAAATGTGAAAAACAAACCTAGCCCAAACAGTCAGCTCTGTAGTGGTCAAGATTTGTAGTGTGTGCTCCATTCCTTCCAAATGATTTTCTTCTCCCCATGTGAACCATTTTCCACTTCTCACTTAAAACAGGATGGGCCTTTTGCCTGAGGCACTATAAGCCCTATCTCAGCTGACATGGCATGAAGTGGTGTAGTCAAGCCCTACAGGGACATCAGTTCAAAGGCAGGACCTGCCAATGCCATAAAGCAAGATCAAGGTGCCAGTAAAGAGAAACAGAAACCTGGAGGAAAGAGCAGAAGTATCACTGCAGGCTAGAAGTACAGCTGGGAAACAAGGGCATGGGCCAAGAAGAGAAGAGCTGAGAGTAAGAGGCAGCCCAGAGCAAGAGCAAGAGTTAAGAGCACAAGCAAGAGTTAAGAGCACCAGCAAGAGCACCACCAGGAGCTGGAAGGGGGCCCAGGCCTGCAGCACTGTGCTGGGCAGGTGATGTCCATCAGCCCTCATAGAGGCATTTAAGGCTGACTCCTACTAATCTCTAACAGCAATCTGAGCTATCTACCTGCTGCTGATCATCCCTGGTGATTACCCTGAGGAATGAGAGGTGTGGGAGGCCCCACCAATAAAAGAAGGAATGGACCCAGCTCTTTTATTTGGCAGTGTAATGAGATGTCAATTTAGGGTCAGAATAAACTATTGTCATCACATAGACCGATGTCATGTACAAGACAGTCCTTAGAGAACTTTACCTTGGAAATCCTGTAGTGAGCTTATGAACTAACTTGGGGCCAAATTAAAACATCCCCTGGTGGAAATTTCACCTCCATCTCTTGACAATTCAGACTGATAGGTAATTACCTTCACTATTGCAAAAGTCATACTGTAATTCTAGTTTGACATTTTCCTAACCTTCAGGCCTTGTTATGCCCTTGTTTGCTGCACTAAAGAGAATGTGTGAGATGCACCCTGTGTGGGCGATTATAGTCCTCCTTAGTGATCAGTCTAACAGTCATTCCCAGGAATAAGCATATCTCAGCCTCCTGTTTCTTATTTTAAGATGAAGCATGCACTGTCATAACATTAACAACAACTAATAAAACGTTAACTGAAAGTGGCCATAAATCTCCAAAACCGTTTAAAATGTTCTGCTAATTTAAAACTTACATATTCCATAACAAGCCTGTTAAAGGATAATAAATTAATATGCTACAACATACTTTTGCTGTTATAAATCAGCATAGAGTTCTGTTGCTGGCTCAATCTACTGAATTAGGCTGGAAGAACAGAGAAGAGGAGCTATCCTGCGTGCTCCTATTTCTGTTTATCACCTGTACCAAGACTTCACTTAAATATTTAAACAAGACATCTTTCTTGCAAGTACTGCAGAAAGCTATAGAAATAAAAATTGTGATGTTCTGCTCTAGCCAACACTTCACATTAAAATCTAAAATTCAAGCCAAAGGACGTGGATTCACCTAACAGGTTTTCCAGGCTACTTAGGAATCAACGAGAGATCAGTGTGGCACTACCAGGGTATACTATATACAAAACTTTTTGCAGAGCATCAGAGTCTATGACAAAATGAATTCTTGTTCTAAGAAACCTATTACATGGCTGTAGTGACTGTCAAGATCCTACAGAGAATTTGATGAATTGGTGATGACAAGCAAAGCCCGAGATGTTACTGTCCTTGCCACATGAGCAGCTTTTCAACAGCAACAGTCAGTTTTACAGGCAATTCGAGCCACACAGACACCACTCCAGCACACTGACTCCAACAGCTGTGAGCTGCTGCTGCTGGGAATAGGTACACACACAGCAGAGGAAGGAATACACACAGGAGACTGTGCATCCTGCAGCAGCCAAAAGCAAACAGGAATGTTCTATGAGATAAGGCTCTCTAACTTCTATTAATAATTAAATTTTCAATCAGTAAAACACTTAAACATACTCTGCCGCTGACTGAATCTACACACCAGATCAACCAATGAAAACAAAACAAAAAGAAAAGCTTTCAACTAGACAAGTCTCCCAGGTGTTTAACATTTTCTCTCTGAAAAGGTTTATTTAGCTTACCTGGTCTCCTACTGCAATCTCTCTAACCCTTCCACACAAAACCTTGACATTTCTGATCATGCATTCCTATTTCTTCAGTCTCCTTGACCTCCTCATATACTCAATGACTCAGCTCCAATACTCAGAACACTCCTTTACTTTCCTACATCAGTGTCTTTCTTCACCAAATTTTTCACGAGCATTTGTCAAACCCAAATTTAAAAGAACAATGCTGACAGGGTAACTATGCATTTAATATTGTACTTTGCCCTTTTTCCCCAATATAACCAGCACCACTACTTGTTAATCTATTTACTAGCACAATTTCATCTCATTTGAAGTCAGACTGAACATTTCTTGGGGGCTCCTCATTCTCCTTTGTTCTACGGAAGCCACTATCACATATGTAGTTTGTAACACCAGGAATAAAAATTGCTCATTTAGCAGTCATAAAGTTTTAATTCCTCTTTTTACCCCTACTGCAAGCAACAATGCAGACCTCATCATTAATTAATTTCAAGGTTCAGAGACTTTAAAGTAACAACTCAAGCTTTATACTTTTCAATTCTGACTCCCAAGTCCACGTAAATCAAGAAAAGAGTTTGCTACCAGCTCTCTTAAAAATCCAAAAGCCTTTCAGTTATCTGCCAATGAAATCTGATCACAAGAGTCCAAACTAGTGCTAACTGTAAGAATGATGAGAATTAGACCATGAAAAACTTTCTGCTTGAATTGTTTTTTGAGAATACCACTTGAATTTATAATACAGCACTGAACAGCTCTTGTGTTATGCACGAAAATGAGACTTGTCCAACTCAGACAATCTATTCCAGACAAGAAACACAGGTAAGGATCTACCCCAGACACAGACAACAAATCCTTTGGAAAACTGCCGAGGGGCACATTTATAGCTCTGCTTTGTGGCACTACTGCTACTGTCTTTGAATATATTTAGAAATGCACTTGAATATTATGTTTCTATTGTAGACAGTTAAAAGCCACATGGCCTGTCCATACCCTCAGGGCGAGCTTTTGGTTTCTTCAGTCCTCCATCCTGCATCAGCTCAAAAGCAAAGGCAACATTATGGACCTGAAAGAGATAAAGTGCTTAGAATCTCAAAGTTATATAGGCACAGAAAATGTTTAATCAGATTTTTAAAATGCTTTATCCTGCCTATACTTGGCATAGAGAATGGTAATTCTATTTAAATCAGTATTAAATATTTACATGCCTAAGTAGAGCATAAAGTACATGTAAGAGACTAAGAAATGAAAGCCGATTTCATTATAGGGTAACTATTCCCTTTTTGATACAAAGGAAGTAATTTTTTATTTCCAAATTTCAAGTGTAAAAATGTGGTTGGGTACCACATGAAACAGGAAACCCCATCAATCCCCAATCTCACTCTCCGAGGCAGAGGCCAGGATGCTCCCAGTAACAACTACAACAAAGCTGCATTATGTTGAGCTCTTCTTGCCTGAACACAAGATCAACATTTCTGACTGTAAGGCAAGAAATCACTCGTCATCCAGGCAACAAGGAATGTTAACAGAAGTGACAAGGTTGAACTGAGATGAAAAATACACATGGGTATTGTGGGAAACTGTGTAAGAAGAAATAAGGACACTAAAGTGAATTATTTTCAAACATCAGTATTTTCTGCATTATTATCAGCTGCATATTAAGAAACATAAACTTCACATCATCAAGGAGCCAGGCTCCTTGTTGCATGACCTTGTGCAACCATTCTTAGTCTCTTGGTTCTTTGGCTTCCTCTACTTGAAGACAGAGAGAAGTCAAACTAGTTTCTCTATGAAGCAAATGCTTCAAAAAATGCTTGGTGGTGGCAGTTCCTAGACAGGCTGTTTGGTGAACCTGCAAAACAAGCTAGGCACAAGTGTACAGAAAGAGCTTCCTGAACAAGCCACCCAGGGTCACACATGACATGAAGTCAGAGGAAAGAAAATTGAGGAAAAGGAAAAAAAGCAAGAAAGTAGGTGTCTTGTTGTAATCTCTCCTTTGAGGAGCAAACATTGTGGTTTAAAGAGATCTGCATTGCAGCTTTCTCATCCATGCTTACTGAAGTTTAAGCAAAGCAATTTGGATTATGAATTCTGTGCATTTTTGATAGTGCAAGAGACAGTTCTGGAGATACACAGCAAAGAATAAAGATTTAATGAAAGCTACTCCACCTGAAAGTCAGAGATTTACACATACAAAGCCCCCTACAACAAGGAAGAAAGGCCCTGTTCCCTGGCGCTTATAGCTCAGGACTTTATTAATCTCTTTTTATCTGCTACAGTTCCTCCTCATTCATTGGGACAAAGATGAAAATATTTTTTCCTTTCCCAAAAACACAGTCCACCTCTCCTTCTTTGATTCACACATCACCTTTCCTCAAGGCAGTATCAACACAAAACCTGAACATTAGTTCAGGAATACTGGATGCTCTTTATGAATTTACATCATAAGGGACAAAACCATAACTGAAAACAGGTGCTGGCTACAAGACAGCATCCTGCATTTCTACAAGGGCAAAAATTCAAGATACTATCATAAAAAACCATGAGAAAGCTACAAAGGAGAGCTTGTATAAGATGTAATAGATAACTATTTTCCCACTGCTCTATCAAGTTCCTGTGCAGTATCCAACCTTCAAAATTAACTAATCCCCATCTTATCCACAAACTTCATGCCTAAAGAAGCCCCTTTTAACTGGCACTGGATTTCCTGCCCTCATGAAGACCCCTTAAGCTCCCAAATAGCAACTAGTCACCCCTGGAGAAAGTCAACAAGCCCTGTATAACCTAGAGAACCAGCAGGTTCAGCATGTTACCCTAGGTCTGTAACAGTGCTCATTTGGTGCAGCTCAATTTCCTCTTGCAATGCTGATATGATCCACCCAGGCAAAGCTGGGCTATTCTATCATGACCAAGTCCCATCCCTCAGAGAGCATGGACCTTTGCTGAGGGGTGCTTGACAGCAACAACCTGCACTGAAGTCATTATGAAAAAAACACCATTTGAAACAGCCCTTGCCTTACAAAGCATTCGATCTTTGAACTTTTGACAATGTTTCCACTCCTAACCTAGGCATCTCCTGCTCCAGGTCAGCCAACACACTAGTTGCATCCACTCCACTGCAGAATCTGGCAGAATAAAAAGCAAGGGGAGATGAATTACAACAGCACAACCAGGCTCAGAGTATTCTGATACCAGGCACCGAATATACACAGATTGGTGTGTATGTCCAGGAACAAATGCAGAATGAGGCACACTTTTGGTTATGACAATAAAGCATTTGTTAAGCACTCTTCTCATTGTTAGGACTAGGAAGGACATAGGAGCAAGTGAGGGGCTAAGAGTATGAGACATATTTTGTCTCCTTCCATCTCTAATACCCTAATAATGAGTAAAAGACAATCTAAGACTGCAAAGAATCCACTTGTCTTTCTCAAAGCTGGCAGCAAGTTATTCACTCCTTACCAAAAAGAAAGAAGTACCCATAAAAGACTAGCTAGCACATTCTCTCTAAAGCTAAAGTCAGCAATGTTGGGAACGATCCTGCCACGAACACGACACAGAACCAGATGTCTGAGCTCACAAACTGACTTCAGACAGGCAATTTTTTCCATGCTCCCCCCCCATGGGATTGGGACAGCCTTCTTGAATTTAGATCAGCTCCAAGACATGTTAAATGTGAGCACTCAACACGTTGTTTCTAACCCCAGATCAACCCAAGATCATGAACCAGGTACCACCTCTTCCACTACAGTATCTCATTTACATATTGAGTAATGACATTTATTTGCTTGGTCTGTAGGAACATTAAATAAACTACAGAAAAAGAACTAATGGGTATGAGGCAACTGATACTAGTGAGATGAGAGAGTAGTTTTTAGGGATGACATTCTGTGACTTTGGGGTGAAGCTCGATCCATCTCCATGTCAAAAACACTAGGCAATACTACAATTTAAGAAATAATTTTGATTATGCAAAGTACTAGGCAGTACAAAGCAATTATTACTGATTCATTTATTCTATTCATGAGCTTTCGGTGTCATTTGATACTAATAAAAGAGTACCTATCTTAAGTCAACTATGAGAAATTTACCCATTAATTTCACAAGCAACTTTTAGTGATACCAACTACAAAGTGTTATACCCAATGCATCTTTGCTGCTGCTACTGAAGAGAAGAATATATTGGGTTCTGATTTACTGGGCACAAAGAGAAAAGATATCATAATTGGGAAATATATGGTAACAAGGCAAAGAGAATACAACTTGAAGTTTCTACCCACCTTTTGATCAAAACTTTCAGGAGTTAAGTAGAAGTTGTGAAGTGGAACAAAATAGTCTTCAAGGAGACCCATGAGCAAAACCAAGTAAACACCATCTGCAAACTACAAAGAAACACTGATGACATTCCTAGGTGAAAACATCTGTTTTCAGATAAGCATTCATAAACAAGCAGAATAAAGAATGCTTGGCCCAAATTATGCACTTTGATTTCTACCAATATTGTCTGATAGCATGGAAGTGTAAGATGGCTCAGGATTCACAGACTGCTCCTTTCAGGAATAGCAAGGAACTGACAGCAAATTTAACAAGCATTTAGGGCTTTGCTTCATCTGCTCCTTGGATCCACCTATACCCTTGCAATCACCACTGCAGCTGAGCAGGCTAAATCTGTGTTTTCTAGTCAGTCTGTTGATATAGCTGCTTTATCATCAGTCTCTAAAGAAAAAAACACAGGATACAAGGCTTTCTCCCTACATCTGGTAGCATTATTTCTCCTAGTTTCATTTCCTGAGCAAAACAAGGAAGCCCATCAGCTATTGCTGTAGCATTAACCCATGCAAGATCATGTGCCAAAGAATATTTAAATTACTTTCATACAGTAAATAGCTCTGAGCAGAAGAAATTAAAAGCAATTCACCTGGGAGTTACCTACAATTTGTACTCCTTAGTTGTGTAGAGTATATGGTCTGAATGGGCAGGGATTGAAAACAAGATCTTCATCTCCAGCCAGTTACCTATTTACTAGGCTACTGAATACCTTGGGGTATGTCTGTTCTTGCTTTTCCTTACATTCATTTTATTTGCTGAGGAATCTTGCCAACTTCACTACAGTATTTAATAAAGCTTTTTCAATTTAAAAAAAGACAAGACTTCCTGGAAAACATGCTTGCACATTATATACTCCCAGTCATACTTCCACAGTACCTGGTAATTTCAACCACAATCCCTTTTACTTCATGTGTAAGTCTACCTTCACAAAATAATTGTTTTCCAAGTCAAAATAATGTTGTTTACAGTTTCAGTAAATATTAAATAATTCCTAAATACTTTTAGCAATACTGTTCAGTATTCCTACCAGACAGGGTGACTACTTACTGCCTATGGGGGGTAGTGTTATGTATTTCTAACAGACTTCTCACTTGTGATCCTGATACGTCATATGTGACATCCTCTAACCTTTTAAAAAATAAATTGTTGGGTACTTCCAAGGCATTAAGCAACAATTTCTCGTGACAGATGAGACCCAGTCACCCTTTTATTTCAGGAAAGCTATAAACCAGCAGTGAATTATTGGTATTAAACTAAGCCAGGCTCAAACCAATTACTCATAATCCTGGTATAATATTCTAGGTGCCGTGTTTATTTCTTCACCAGGAGAAAAAGCCAACCATCTCTCCATAGTTCAGTGAGCTCTGGAAAGAATATCTGCTTCTGCATAGCCAAGCCCCTGCCTGAAAATTGCTTAATTTTATCTGTAAAATGAAAACTATCTTACTCTCAATGAAATTTACACTCAAGCATATCTGGTACCCAGCTTTGCTGTAGAGACTGAGAACTCCTCAGAGTAGATGGTGGTGACTGACAAGTCGCCTCCTCTAGCTTTAAACAAACTAACATGGATACCACTGGCAGAACAGCCAGTGCAGCACAGGAGCTTCAGGTCATTAATCCACACTGCTAAGATGCAAGCACAGTACATGTTCTCCCGAGACAGCAGGGTAAAAAGGAGAATATAAAGGCCTTTGCTGCAACAGCAAAATTGTTTCCAGTCCCACTTTGGTGTGATCAAAGCTCACACTGGTATCTCTGTGATGAACTCCACACTGCAGTCCACACTCCTCCTGAGAGCCCCAGGCAGCCAGCTATTAGAGCTTACATCAGTTCATTATGAACCCTCACAGCCAGAAAAGACACAACCCACCACCCACCCATAACTATAGCAACTGCTTTGCAGCACTCCTCTTTGATCGGAGAGACAAGCTGCCCTGAAATTCAGCCATGTTCTACAGTCGTTAGTAAGACCCTATTACATTTCCAAGAATTTCACCTAGTAATAAAAAATTCAGCAGTAATATGAAGCATGTGTAAACATGAGTGAAGGAAGAAAGAATCAGTGAATGTCACTGCTACTGAAAAGACAGAGCCCTGATCCCATAAATATGCCCAAAGGCAAACGGTTCCATAACAAAGTTTTATGGAGCAATTTACAATTGCAATTTAATTTGCAATTTACACAGCTAATTTACATACAAAAAGACAAAGTCTCCTACCTGGGTTTCTAACTCCGTTACTTCCAAATTCAGTTTATTCAAGTGTTTGTTCACAAAGGTGATCAGAGACTATAAAAGAAAATACCATAACCAGTGATGTTAGACACTGCAGTCAGTACATAACATTTTAAGGCATTTTTTAAAGCTTAATAAAACATGCATGTGTGCTATTTGTTTTTGCATAAATAAGTACGTAAAACTAAAAACAACCCAAGTAATTTTTGTTGCACCATATGCCAGAAGTCACCAGATGGTGCTATTACATACAGCTTACTATTTATTTTCCCTAGTACTTAAAGCACACTATAGTGTCTGTGGGAAAAAGCTGTGATGACATTGATTCTTCTGTAGGTTCTTTGTGAAGATGAAGTAGGCAGTAGGTGCTTTTAGTGTCCACATTATCTCTCCAGGTTCTTGGAGAAGATCTACTGCCTGGGAGCAAGGCATGGTTATGGTAGGGGGATTTAGGTTATGGTTGGACTTGATGATCTTCAAGCTCCCTTTCCAAGCATGATGATTTTGTGATTCTATGATGAGCAGCTAAGACTCCCAAGAGAAGATATTAAAAAATAAACTGTTCTGCACACACCTCTGTTATGGAGTGATGTGTACATAACAATTAGCAAATTACAGTCATGATACAACCCAAGTCTGGCACTTCTAGTCCCACAGGAAGCAGACATGCAAGATCCTGTTACTAGGAGCCAGATACATGCTGATGTATTGAAGCACAGAGATCTGCCAGCCTGCTTACAACACTCACAAAAGGGACACAAAGTTGGGCGTAAACACTTCTATTGTGTGGGTAGAGTTAACTTAATCCTCTATCAACTTTAAAAACACTCTTCTAGAAGAAATTTTAGACTGGAAAGATAAAATCTTCAAGAGACTTCAAAGCATTATTATAAATGCATACATCCTCTGTTTCATACAAAGTAAAGTGGCAAATTACAACACTGATCTTTGAATACTACTGTTCTAATAAACAGCTGAACAGCCATGTTAGAACTAGCAGATGGAACAACATGGAGTCACTTCCTTGTATGTTCTCTAAAACTAAGAAGAGCTGGCAGAAATCAACAGTTCCTTTACCCCTCTGCTCTGCCATGTCAGGACTATGTCTGGAGGTGTGCTTTGCAATGGTGCTCAGCCTTGGAGGACAGACCAGAGGACTATTTGAATTAGTGTTAAGCAGAAGAGCCCTGGGACAAGAGCAACTCTTCAGTAAAAGCTTTACATTTAGCAAAAATATTTATGGCTGAATGACATTCCAGGCTGCTGCTGAAAGTATCTTCCAGTTGTGGAAGATGACCATTCAGTACAGGAATGAGCTGAAAACCAAACACCCAGTGCATCCTGGGGAGGCTATGGCTGAAGACACATGTGAGTCTGGCTGCTGTTGAGCTGAGCAAAGGGATCACCACCAGCAACTGCTCATTAGCCTACAGCCCAGTCCCTCCTCACTGAAGGACAGCACCTGGGATCTGTATATGTACAATTGTCCACCCAGAATGATCTGTACCACTGCAGATACTTTGCAGAGCAGCTTTTTCTAAAATTGGATTTAATCTAGCAATGCTACCTAGAAAAGCCTTGGCTGACGCAAGAGAGTAACGACACAAGCCTGACCAAAGCCCTGGCTTTGAAACAGTGAGCTTTGGGGGATAAACAGCCTTTTCACTATTTCAGAATCCTCTTCTGCTGTTTTCCAGATCTTTCTCGCTATCTTTCCAACAGCATAAGGAAAAAAGCAATGTAGAAAAGAAAACCTGAACTTCATTCTTCACCTTTTTGACTACGCTGAGTTTGTCTGGTGCATGATCAAACAGTGTGTCAAAGGCATCACGCTCTGGTTATAGGGGAGGAAAAGAGAAGAATCAATACACCTCCAATAGCCAAGTGTGGGAAGACAGTTATATGTCCCAAGATTAAAGGTCCTTCTCAGAAATCCAGGTAACAGAAACTCAAGCTAAAAGCTATCACTGTATTTTGGTGACTAACTAAATGCCCAAGCAAATTCCCCAAGAAATTTGAGAGGTAACTGAAAATAAACAGGTAATTCATTGATTTCTTTTTTCTTCCATTCAATAATTGGAACACAAAATATGTGAGTGGAAGAAAAATTAAAATGAAACACAGATTTGGACTATGCTTCAATCCTAACGTAAACAACAAGCCACTGAAACATCACCTGGTTTTGGTGCACTACAGCTAAAGTGATAGCTATGGTTGCATCCACCAATCAGTGTCAAAATCAGATATTCATTTGGTTAATTTACAATTACTCATAATACACCTGACTTCAGTAAAGCTTAAAACTGAACATAAGTGAAATCTCATTCAGTATTGTATGAAGATTTAAACTATGTTTAGACCTTCAAAGCATCATATAACAGTATCTAATCCAATCAAAATCTACTAAAAATTAGTGCAACATTTCACATTTTGGCAGCTTTGGGCTGACTGAAATTTTCCAAACACTGAGTTTTTTGGATGACAACTGTCACCATCAGGTAAAACATGAAAAAATCAGAAATCTGACCAATTGTAATTGCTTTTTAAAAAAAAAATAAAATAAAAATGCTGGAAAAGTGCCTGAGTATTAAGCTGATAAAATTTTAAACATAGTTTTTAGCAGTTTTTCCAAGTTCAAATAATTTTTATTTACAGAACACATTTTAGTAGTTTTCTATTGTTAAATAAACAAATGTATTTATTCACTGAAATATGTTATTTAGCCCCTATAGCCCATGATATTACTTATTTTCAGAGTACCTTGTTAATTATTAATGAAGATGTTCTGCAAGAGGAGAAATGGTCACGTTCACATATTATAACTGGAGAACAGAGAAACTAAATGACTCGTTCCTCAGTGCACACAGGCCTTTACAGGAGCCCACATCTCTTTGGTGAGCAGTGACTTAATGCCAGTAACAAAACTAAATGCAAAGAGAGAAGTCTCTTGGCAGCAGCACCAAAAGAAATGGGTTTTGTTTAGAATACCAGATCTACAGTTGGTAAGGTCTAAACTCTAAAATCTAGTGAACATGGAGGAGGGAAACATAATCCATACAAAGGAAGTAGAGAGGGCTGCTGACTGGTCACTGAACGCAGACAAATAAACTGAGCTATCTTAGACCTCATGCCATACACCTTTACTTCAGTGATTTCCATCTATTTATTTATATATAAAGTAAATGGTCACATTATGAAGAAGGTGTAACTCCTATTGCTGGAGGTTGCAAGGATTTCTACTTGAAAGTCAGTAACAACAGTACTAGGAAATATTGCCTTGTGCAGCATTTCCACTACTTGTTACTTAAAAACGAAAACAAATCCATGGAGACCAGTCTAGAGAGCACAAGAAGTTATACTGGATCATCTGGTTCTACACATTATGCTCCATATCTGTGTGGAGCAACAAAACCTGTCCCCATGGTACATTTCAACCCTATGAAATTGCTCAATTCATTGTCTTGATCTAATGAAGAAAAATAGACAAGATTTCCGTGCATGACATAAGTTAATAAAAGTAGTCAAAGTCAACTTTGTTACTCACCAAATCTTCCCATCATCATCCTGCAAGTCAGAGCATTCAAAAAGATAGGGTTAGTTCATGAAGAATCACTTTGAAAAGGCAAGGCCATGGGTTTAATGGGCCTTTCCTGCCAGATGCTGAGGGCTAACCACTCCTACCAAGTCAGGAGCCTGAGCATGTCACAGACCTGACCCAACGTGCTGCAGCAACGTCCCCAGCAGACCACCAGTGATGCCAGGGAGATACATTTTAAATGAATGGAAATGCATAAATATGTTTTGCACATAAATGTGATTTCTTGTGCAGAACTATTTTTATGATGAAGAGAGAATGAACAAAAGTACTTCTTTCTATGGTTTCCACAAATAGAGTCATTAGATACTACAGCACAGAGCTCAGGAGGGAGGCTATCTAGCACACTTTAATTTGTTTCTTCTGAAGAGAGAAAACATACATCAGATCTGGGTATTATGTAAATAAAACTGCCACAACTTATTTATATACACAGCCAGCAACATCATCAGACATATGCAGATGTTTATCAGCTGAGACTCAGGCCCTGATTTGCAGAGGAATTTGAAAGTATTCAATGAATGTTGGGATTCTGCTGATCATTGCATTTTCCATAGCTACACTTATCTTTGGGTATGCAACAGCAAACCTTTTAATATTGTGTAGTACCAAGTAACTTCCTAAAACACATGTATAAACACACATGCAAGTCTGTAAGCATCTTTCTTGCTAAAAAATTACTAAGCCCCACTCTGCAGATTACCTCTTCTAAACCACATCTGAAGGGGAGGACAAGCTAACTACATTGTTCAAGGGCATAGGAGTGAGGGGAGGAGTTTTGGCCCAGAAACAGGAGGCTGAGCTCTGATCCTACAAAAAACACCATGAGATCTTTAATGTCCACATAGAGATATTATTTCATTTTTGAGTGTTTCCATCTAAAAGATCTTCCCCACTGAGCTAGCCAGATGGTACTTCATTTATCTTCAGTCATGGAAAGCTGAGCCAACTCTACAGGGAGCCAACACACTGATAAACTGAAGGAGGGCTCATGTACGTCCCTCTAAGAGTTGCCTTCAGGCCACACAAAGGAAAAACAGCTTTTATTTGCAGCCAAAGTGCATGTCTAGCCTTCTCCTCATAAAAAGAGGAAAGTGCATGTCTAGCCTTCTCCTCATAAAAAGCACTATAAAAACATAAAGTAATCTGTAGCAAAAGATGGAGAGGGAAGATGTTTATTTATTTAATTTGGTTTTGCTGAGCTCTTGTCCTGAGGTACTACTGAAAGCAGAGCTCATGTCTCCTTACAGTTTAAACAGGGTATCACTTCAGTTTTGAGATGGTTTCAAATAACTGCCTTTGGTGAAACTAATTCCTCCTCAAAATACCTACATGAACCACTCAGTTGAAAAAGGCAACAGCACTGGGCAGAAATTAGTTATATATGGCTACCCCTGGAAGGCAGGGGGGGAAAAAGAAGGTCCACAAAGGTTACTGTCGATGAACTATTCCATTAAAAGCTTCTGTAACACAAGAATGTCAAGACACTTTTCTTCTTTGTAACGTATTTCAAAAGACCGAGTTACTTCTATATAGTTAAAAAAAGCTCAAGTCAGGACAACCACACAAAGGGATTTTATTAATACAGCCAATTTTAGGGGGGAGGGTTAAGCCTCTCTTTCATCTTTGTAAATAATCTCACATCACGCACCACAGACACACTCCGAAGCCAAAGCATTTTAGACTTACTCTGTCGTAGTTGTCAGCTCCTCTGTAACATGAGTGGTCTGAAGGAGGCCTTCACGTTTCTGGAAAGGGAGTTAGAAAGTGAGACAGCATTAGGAAATGAGAAACTCATTAGGTGCTCTGCAGCATTCAGCATCTTTCAAAATCCCCAAGGAGCAAACAGGATAAAGGGTGCTAGTTACATTTGGTAGGGGTGAAACAGCTGACACAGGAGGGCTCACTCCCAGAACAGTGGCACTTATCAGTCTGACAACCAAATGGATGTTTGGGAAATGTGTGTGTGTGTGTGTGTGTGTATGCACATATTTTCAGCCAACAAACTTGCTAACAATTCTCCTCCTGAGACCAGAGTCAACACCGTGCCTGGAACACAACTAACAGTGTGAGCCCAGCCACGAATTCCCTAAGGGCACTTGTTCATGTCATGGTGTCAACCAACAATTTGACACAATCAGCAACCAAGCTCTCCACAGAGGTCTAGGGCTGAAATAACATGGATGGCTGCCCCCAGGCCAGGGCTCCAGTGTGTCAGCAAAGCTCCCCGGGCATGAGAATAGCTCTCCTACAGCAGGCATGTTACTGAGCCCACCAGCCACATGCCTGTCAGGAACACAGACACCAAGGAAATGTAGGGAGCTTAAAAAATCCAACCAGTGATTTCACAATTAATAGTATTTCCCTGTTACAGGGTTTACTCTTCTTGGGATAATTTTCTGCATGAATAAGAAGCCTCCTACCCAACAGAGAGCTGGCATGCAGTGAGACTCAGTTTCAAAGCAGCTTCCTCGGCTCTGTTAAGACACAGCCCCCTGACACAGGTGGAGGAAAATGTTTCTGAGCCTCTCCAGAGCTTTAGAAACACAACATGTGCCTCTTGAGGCTGGAAGAGCTTTTACCCAAGTCAAAAACTTTCTTAACACCTCTGGAGGTCCCTTCCAAAACTATGGGATGGAGCCTTATGCCTGAATGAAGGAATTTGTTTCTTCCCTCCTCTGTACTAAAAAAGCTGAGACAAGAGCTCAAATCTCAGCAGCCATCTAGGAACCAGGTCTGTCAGAATGACTTACAGCAGAGTTAATGAAACTGCTAGCTCAGGTAAGCAGGGGAACCACCCCCTAGGCACAAGTTTCATATACATATGTCATCTCAATAATTTTTCACCAGCCGAACCTCAACCAAGAACTGATTAGGGAGAACAGCTTTGAAGAGAAACACATCCTTCCCCAGAAGCAATCTAAGGAATAAAAATGGAAATCTAAAAACCAGTGAGAGGAACTCCTGCCCTCCCGCTCCCTACTCAAGGAAACGAAGGCAGTGCTGCTTTCTCAAGCCACCCCCAGGGAGCCTGGCTGAAAGCACGGCAGAAGCTGTGGGCTGTGCTGTTCCAGCTCCATCCCTGAGCTGAGCCCTGTGCTGGAGCTGCCAGCTGGCCTTGTCTTCACAGCCCCTCACTTCCCTATCATGCACACATCTCATCCTGCTCCCCCTGGGGAGCTACGGGAACGGCGCCAGGAGGTTTGGTGGAACGAGCCAGGATGACAGCATGGATGAGGAAAGCATCTGACAGGGCAATGTTTTCCTGCATACAAAACAATGTTGTCTTTATTCCACCCCACCACGTCTCCACTTTATCATCACAGGTTTCTGGACCTTCCAGACATCACGTACCTCAGGGAGAAGATGCTCCAAACTGTGAACAAAAACTCAGTAAATGGTGACTGGTGATGAATGCCTCAAAATGCCTGTTAAGAAAGAGGAATGGATGCCAATACTGACTCCCCAGGAGGTGAAAATGGGGGCATTTCTGCCTAGCCCCCTCTGAGGCAGCTGAGCATGCTGCTCACACAGCAAGCCTAAATCCTTTGGGCTTGTAATCCAAAAGCAAATGTCATTCTTGGATAAAACTGATTCCTTGCACCGCTGCCATCAGACATTTATTCTTCATCCTACCTTGCCTCTGACCTTTCAGTCTGCAACTCAGACTTCAAGGGAATTACTGTAAAAATACCTCAGATCTCCCAGAGCCACCAAGGTGAGACACACTGTAATTTTAAAAATAAGGATGAGGAAACCTAAGCGCAAAAAGTTCAGTTCCTGAGCCTTGTAAAAACAACCAAAGCAGTAAGCCTTAAGAACAATTTTTACTCTTGTTTCCGAGAGTGTTTTGTTCTCCTGAATTAGGGTATTTCTTCCTCATCAGGCAGTAGAATCAGCTAGAAGGAAATTCTCAGGATTTTCACTTCTCACTGGAAGCACACACAGAAACCACAAAGTTTCTCTCCCCCCTGCCCTCACTGAGGAGGCCTGGAATAACAGGCACATGCTGAGTGACACCAGTATTAAAACATGTATCATCTTAAACTCCTAACTCAGCACTTGCAGCAGCTATCAACAGGATCTTAACTGGAAGACCCACTTAAATCCTTGCTCTGCTAGGACATGATGTATAACTTGGTCATACATTGCCATGGTTACAAAATTTTCTATCTCACACAAAAGCCACCAAGAAAACCAGTTCTGAAGGTTGATATTAAAAAGGTTTGAAAGCAACTAGGTTTCAGCAACTCTGCCCTTGAGAGGGACTACCTCATGGCACTCATCAGGAAATAATATGAACAAAAGTGTTTATATTATAACCCAGTCTGCTGGGTTAGTCTTGTAGTTGTTCCAGGTAATGTTGACAGACAAATAGACCGGCAAAGGTTCTTCCTGCCAGGGAAGGTAAAGCAGAAAGTTCTTTCCAAAACTTCTGTGGGCTTCTGAGCAAACTATACAATGCAGGAGCAAAAAAGGAGGGTGTATTGTTTGACAGAGAGAGATCTTTCTTAGAATCTAAATTAACTGTTTTGAATTTTAAAAAAATACAGCAGCTTAGGAAAGTCTCAGTCTGTCACCTCAAGATGTTAAAGGAAGAGAAGAATTTAAGGGAAGGGCAGAATCACCAGTCTGTGGAGAGATGTTGATAAATATTTTCCAAGTAGCACACTGTTGTCTTAATATTATCTCATTTTATGGAAAAGGACACTAAAAACTAGAGAAGAAAAAGCCCACAACACTTACACAATGTTCTGCATTGCTCTGAGATGGGCTATGGAAATGCATACAACTTGGCTAAGCAGTAACTTGCTAAACCAGTATGACTCTTATTTTCATAGCATAAGCACAGCCCCTCTGGGCAAAAAGCACCTCAGGCATCTGCACAGTGTTAAGGACAGCTCAACAAACCTGATCGTGATAATCCTAAGTGCCAAAGTCACCCGTGAAAGTGAGACTTAACTAGTTTTTCAAATTTCAGTGTGGGTGTATTCTTGTGCAATACTCCCACAACATCTTGCAAGGTTTTCTGACTGCGGGGTCAATTCTTCAAAGCTTACAAAGAAGTCACTTAAACTGATGATTAATCCCCTTATATGCATATTCAAGCAAGAAGAGGCATTTAAACTAAGACCTCTCAGAGCAGACATGTTAACTGTGCTCTAGTCTGACAGAACCCTAATCATCATTGAAATCTGTAATAAGAGATCACTTAACATTAAATTGATAATGCTAATAATAATAATAATAATAATAATAATAATAATCGGTTTCCTACTTGGATTAGTAACATTAACTTCATTACCATTCTTCTGTTTGTCATTAGTATCACAAAGGCTAAGTAAGCTCCATTTAAAGAGACCTAGGTTACTGAATCAGTATGTATTTTTAGTCCAGATTATGGATGCTGAACTATAAAAACTCAGTGTATCAAACTATAAGGCAAAGGTTATTGTTCCAGAAGAAACATGCTTTGGTTTATACTGTGCCTTGCTTTCCAGGTAAATAAACAAAGCTGAAGAGTTGCAAGCTTTACCTAGCAGTGGGATAGGGGGGCTGAGACAAGCCTCCTCTTGCATGGGGCCAGCTCAGGTAGGCTCAAAGCCAGCAGATGCCATAACTATCTCCAGGACTCCAGGCTCTAGGTTCAAGAGCTTGCAGCCTTTTGAACTTAAATTAACTCTCATTGTACCACTGCTCTGACATCTTCAGGCACTCCGTTGGGGACCTAAGAGTTGCTCTTCACCTTTTCTCTCTTTCCCCCTTCATTTCAACCTGTCTTCACCTCAGCTTCATCTGGTCTCAAGATGCAGGGACTCTGGTGGATCAGATGCTTTTGGCTGGTGTCTTCCCTATATCACTCCAACAGGAAAAAGTTGTGAAAACACCTTTTCCACAGCCTTCCTCCTGCACAGAGGTAGAGAGAGGGTCCTGAAGATTGAACTAAGGACAAGTAAAAGGAGGCTTTACTTCTTTACTTAGGGTTTTTCTTCTGACTTACCAGTTACAGAAGACACTTCACTGTACTGAAGAAGCTTTCTAGTATTGGGGTATCAGAGGACTGTTTCCCACCTTTTTACATTTACATTTTCCTCCTTAAGTTTCCAAGACAGTCAAAAGAAATGTAAACATAGTCTCCCATTTACATTCACGTACCTTAATACCTAACTCACTGTTCTTGAAAGAACTACAGCAGCCTGAAAGCAGTTCAAAATCACCTCTTTTAAGATAATACATTTATTGTGAGTCAGGGAGTATCCACCAATTTACATCATTTACATCACACCCTGCACCTCTAGAGCATTCAGGCAGGCAGCCTGGAAAATGGCATTATCTAACTGTAAAGCAAAATGTCTAATCAACTACCACGCAACTGCTTCTTGTAAGGGGATCCACATCTGCAAAACAGAGCCTGAGATAATTTTATCTTCTTTATTCTTGAAAGGAAACCTTCTACAGCCTGACAGCTCTAACAGTAAATGGCACATACAGAAAGCCCTTCCACAGCCTGCTGCCAGCAGCTGAGCCTGCCTTGCAACAACAGCACTGAGCACCACAGCAAACAGTGACAGCATGATCAGAGTGCCAGCTGGAAAAGCACTGCCTGGTGTTCCAACAGCTGTTGAGAAAAGCTGGGTTTGCATGCTACAGGAGCTTCAGTAGGTATAGAAGGCAAGATAACAACCAAGAGTACATAGGCTCTGAAAGTAGTGTCTTTGTAGAGTGAAAGGAAATGGTCAACACCAAGAAGAGAAAGGAGTAACTAGAGCAATATCTAGGTCAGGAGGGGATAAGTCAGGGGTCCTCATGTCAGACCTCTTCTCCATATCTAAGAAAAGCTAACAAAAATACAAGGCTGTGAAAGACATGATGAAAATCTGTTAGCATGCCAAATAAAACATTGTGTCTAAGTCTGCATAATAAGTCACTAAGGAAAAACATCAGTAACAGGCTTCCCAGACTATGGAGATTCCACATGCTGACACTCCTTTCTATGCTGTTTGTGTTTCAATGGCTTTTCTACCACAACAACAACAAAAAAAAAGCATGGCAAAACCCTTTTACTAAAGTGCCACACATTACAGACACAACTCTCTCTTATACAAAATCCCATCACATGTTTTTAGCTTGATATTGCAGTAGCAAATGGTGGTTCCAAACAAGATACAATGCCCTCAGGATCACTTTAAGCACACCAAAAATGCATTCCCAGGGCTGGGACTCGCTAAACAACTGGGACAAGAATCTTCTACATGACAAGAGGTGGAGGGGCAATGGATGGGATGAGCCCAGTACTGCAAAAGCAGAGTGAGAAATAGTGGTTGTTCTGATCAGTTTCTCTTTTGAGTTCATACTCACCCGTACAACTACCACCTGTACAGCCACGTGTTCAGGCAGTCGAATGGGAGCCCGGAAATGCATTGCCAGTGCTACCAGGAGGTGTAGGATGGAAATCAGATTCTTGCCATGGATTGCTGCAAGGAACAAGGAAAACGAAGTAAATCAAAGAATACTGATGTCCTCTTTTAAAACAAATAGCTCTGATAGAAAGGCAGGAAAAAAGCAGTGAAAAATACCTTTGGTAAAGAGTCTCTTTTTAATCCTTCTTCCTCTTTTACCTAAATTAACAAGTTCTACAATATAGTTTCACAGGTAACAAAGCCTAGATTGAACACTCCCTGTAAGTTAAATGCCTAACTGAGGAGCCCAAACACTTCAGCTCCCTCTCTAGTCAATGAAGACAGACAGACTCAATCACTCACCTTCCACTGTACTGAAGAATACTGGAGAACGATGCTTTTAGCAGACTTCCAAAGTGTTAACACAAGCTTTCCTGGCTGCAACCCCACCCACTATCTAGGTGAAGGGACTTCTCAAGTTCCCTTCTTACTTTGAGACTGCAACAGGCTAAGGGCACTTTCTGCTTAGCCTGAGAGAGGCTGCATCCTCCAGTAGGATGCAGCATCCTTTTACTCTCACTGTGGTGGCCTGAAGGGTTAGAACACACTCCAATACTTGAATGACTAACATTTTTCACATCTGCAGGGATTCAAAATTCTGGAAGCAAACAAAAACCTTCTAATGAAAGCCAACCCTTAAAGGAAAAAATTACTTCAATAATCCCATAGCCATGTATATCTGCCCTTAAACAAAGCCACAGAAGAAGGTACCAGTTACAACCCATTATATGGTTGGGGTAGCACCCTCTACACAAATAAATGAGTCATTTAAAACCCACGCTGCATCACAGAGGATATGATCAACCTAGTGATTATCATACCCTCCTTGCCTGCAAAGCTGAGACAGAAAGCACAACAGAGCCCTTACAGTCAACGTTCCACTTGATTGTCCAGCCATGGGGTCGGAGCAAATCATGCACAGCTTCCAGGACTGTCTGTAACTTCTGTTTCTGGCCAATCTCAGATTGTGTCACTTCTGCCACGTTCAGTTTACGGTCAGCCAATTTTTCTGTATTTGAAAAAAAAGAACAGCAAAAAGAACAGGCAAAAATCAGATTTAACAAAGGCCTGGGTGATAATAACAAGCACAGAGCACTGGGCAGAGCTGGACTTTGCTAGAAATTTTCCAAGATAATTCTTTTCCTCAGAAAGCAAAATAGCTGGAAGCAAACCTTTTATCAAAGTGTGTCAATTCCAACAAAACCTGTCACAGAAAACTGGCAAGGTCTGGCAGAACATGCTCAGCAATAAGGTGTCAAAATATATAACAACTTTCAGATAGGCACCAAGTTAGTAATAACATTTATTGTGCCTCCCATTTTCTTTCACTACTGAAAAGCATTTGGCACAACACAGCCTTCACTACACAAGGAATCTGCTCAGGTTTCATGGGTTTTTTTAATAATAAGTTCATTTAGGAAAAAAAAGGGGAAACATTGTGTGAACGCTTAATTCAGCTTGATAGGCTTTATTTCAGGTTAGCTGAAGGCACAAACTTAAGCTAAAGCAAAGTTTGCTTCCTCAAACCATCAAGTCATACATCCCACAGATTTGTACTGGCTTAGTGGAACTAATCTAAAGAAAGAAGTAAATTGGTATAATATTCTCATGTTGTTATGACATTGTCACTTGATGGTTGATTACTTCCAAAAGTGAAATACTGCAGAAAATTTGGTAAAATGCCCTTACTAAAATTTGAATTCTGTTTCTGTAACATAATTATTTGTTACCAAAGTTACAGACAACTAGTCCATAGTATGTATTCTCTTCCTCTGCATTGTGGCCTTTGCCAAAGACACAGGAGGTGAATTTCTCTAACAAGGAAAACAGAAGAAACAGAGCTAAGGAAGGTAGTGTCCTCCAGCCACCAGAGCCATGGGAACAGCTGATCCCCCCTCTCCCTCAACCAAGGAGAAAAAAGTGGTTAAACTCACTCTGCTGCTGGGTCTAGGAGGTCAGGACTTGTTGAACATACTCCAATTATATATTATTCCAGTTTTTAAAATAGAAAAAACATCACCAGAACTGTTTTCACAAAATGGGATGGGCTTCCACTCAAAAGATTCTTTCAGAAACATTTCAGAGTTGTCAAAAGTTATTATTTCAATAATGAAAATATGTTTGCTCTAAAAATGTTTCTTCTGGACGTTTCAACTAGCTGAAGAGATACATATATATATATTTTTTATTTTTATTTTTTTTAAGTTACAAAACTACAAGAGCACTTTAATAACACAAAACAACCCAAACAGAAGAGAGTTGCAAGTTATTGACTCACAAATACTGAATGTTTTGATAGCTTCCATCAATCTACGGTAGGAATTTGTTATCAATATCTGAATAATATGTTTTAAACTGACTAAAAAAACACATACAAATATTATTTTACACATTAAAAAGCCCACCTTATACAACAGGATTAATTTTCTGATCACCTATTATGACTCCTCTCTATTCTCAGCCTAGTTGAGCTGCCAGTCAGCAAGCAGAAATGTATTTCCTTTCACCCTGCCACTAAGTGTACCATGTCCCTCCAGTCTCTCTGAGTGGCACTCCTTGTACCTTGATAATCTCTTACTAATCTCTTACTATTTAATAGATAATTACTGATTAGTAATCAATTACTTATTACCATTACTATTACATATTACTTCATGTTTTCTTTTATACATAACTATAATTTATTACATTTATATGTATTTTATGAAAATATGAAATATATTGTATATAGACATAAATTATATTAAATTATTTTTATTTTCTATGTGATGCATTGTATATTACTTATACAGTATGTAAATTATTATATATCATATACTTAATATATATTATATATACTATATATAATAGCATGTTATACTATTATAAATTGTTAGTTATTATTGCTAATTATTAATGATATTACTAATAACTAATTATTAATTAGTTGTTGATTGCTAATTAGTAATTGCAATTACTAATAGCTAATCTGTTACTCCAAACTGCTTCAAAATAAGCCCACTGACAAACTGTTGTCTTTCATTGGTATTTTTTGGTCTGCCTATCAAGACAGACCTGCTTAAAACATCTCACACACACAAGGAATGATAACTACTGCTTGAAGCTTAATGACCCTGGTTTGTTATCATCTCCTGCAGGCACCAGAGAACATGACTTGCACAGCAGAGGGCTGACCTAACTCTCAGGCTTCAAGCACCAGGGGCACGGCCACAAGCCCGACGGGCTTTGCCTCTTTCATCCATGTGACAGCAGGAAGGCTGAGAGATTCAGTAAGTCAAGTTTTGCTGAAGAAACCAAGACATCACTGAAGAACAAAACAAGATTGGGATGAGCAGTGATAGCTTCAAGTCAGAAGAGAAACATCTTCAGTCAGAGGCCCAACAGTAAGAAAATGAGGGAAAAATAGTCCAGTTTAAAGTCCCAGGCAGCCAGACATACGTGCCCACCTTTTCTTCTATAAAGATATGCTAAGTCCAACTGAACTACATATAGAATCATGCAATGGTTTGGATTGGCAGGGACTTTAAAGATCATCTAGATTCAACCCTCCTGCCATGGGCAGGAACACCTCCCACTAGACCAGGCTGCTCAGAGCCCCATCCAACCTGGCCTTGAACACTTCCAGGGAGGGGGAAATATATGTATGTACACCTAAGCACTTTCTTAAAGCCTGCAGGCCTTAGGGTGGAACCAAGGCCTCCAGAGGGAGTATAAGAAAGCAGTGATACCTATGACAAAGGCCTCCAGTGAATGCTGAACCAGTACTGTCTATAGGTTAAGAAGTACAATTGTATTCACACAAATACTCCCGAGCTAAAATTAACTCTACACTCCTGCTCCCCATGCTGTCTGCAGGGTCCCAGCTGCAGTCTAACCAAGCTGTGTTAAAAGTACTCTTGTTTTATTCCTCAAATTGTTCTGGAGGAGTTTAAATTGCACACAAAGTTAATTGCTCCTAACCAAGTTTAAACGCTTGTGAATGCTAATCAAAATGCTGCAGACCTGCTATTTAAGGGGCATATGCAGAAAATTCAGTCATCAGCATCTGTTAGCACCAGTGGAATTAGCACCAGCAGGTCCTCTTGCTCCACTCTAACACATGCATCACACATCCCAGCCCACTCTTGAAAACATGTCAGAAGAAAACTGAGAGCAGCCTGACTTTCCATCAGTGGAAAAGGAGTGGATTTACAATGGCACTTGAAGCTTCATGTCTCTTTGTTTGCTAAAAGCACCCCCATAAATCATAGCATCATCGTAAGGTTTTCTCCATCGTGCTTCTTGCATGAACACACTTATTGCTAAGATGTAAGGGGGTGCAAAATCACAACTGCTTCATTGGGTATAGCCTTTCATTTATCATTTGCACAAAAGTGCACATTATGCATATGTCCTTGCTGCCACACATTCTCTTTTTCTCATTTTTCCCCCTAAAATTCATTCTATCCGGACCTCAAAAAAGCTCTCAGCCCAAAAGAGTTCAGAAGTAAACTACACAGACAAAATTTTGGACTATATCTTTTTTGTGCCAGGTATTTCAGCTGTGTGGATTATACTTAGTCCATGAAACAGATACTTAGGAATCATCTGGACTTTCTCTCCTTTCAGCAGACAGTCTGAGAAGAACAGATGAAGAAGCTGATACTGTAGCTATCAGTGAAACTAACTGCATCCCTGGTGAGATGGTGAGTTACTGCACAGCTCTCCACAGCTTCAGAAGATGCTAACTTGGAGCCCCTTCCAGTCTTCGGGACTGCCTTCTCTTATGTGAACTCACCCAGCAGCTTTTGCAGCACCTGCCCATCATAAAGGTCCTCTTCAAGCTGTTTGACAATGATTCTCTCCTCCACCAGCACATCATTGATCCAGTCAATTAGAACCTGAAAGTAAAAAAAGAAGGAAGCAAATGTCTAAAAACCACTGAAATACGTTCCTTCCATTCCGGGTAGTAATCAGGAATATAAAACAGGGCAAGAATAACCATATTTACGTATTTATGGAGAAATAACAGATACTTTTGCTCGGTTGTGTTTTCATTCAGGTATTGCAGCATGGCAACATTACTGCCCTCTATTTTTCCTCACTAAAACATCCTCCTTATTGCACCAATTCTAAAGCAAGTAGCAACTAGCAGCCCTTCAACAATCATCTCTGCTAGTGTATCTGTTCTACATGTCGCAAAACTCATGCCTTACCTATTTCATGGGAACAGCAGACCTGCCAAGAGATGCCAAGACTCCCACGCTCCCACCATGATCACTGCCATGAACAGATGTAGATTGTGCACCAGAAAGATCTTCAGAGGGGAAAGAGCGAACACTTCTACTAACAGGAGCTGAACAGATGCACTAAACAGATCCCTGCCACGAACAACAGGATGAAGTATTTTATCTTAAGATACTGCAGAAAACAGAAGTCTGTATTCTGTGAAATTTTGGTCAAATGGACAAAATAACCATTCTACAACACATATAATAGTCCCCATAGGCTGACTATTGTAACTATAAAAACCATTCAATCACCTGCAAAACAGGAATGAACATAAAGAATCTTTAAAAAATAAAAGGAACTGAGTTCAGTTTTTCAGGTGCCAAAGATAATAATTGCCAAGCAGTTACAGGAAAAACAGCCTTGACAGTTTGAAGTTGGTAGTAGTGCTTTCCTCCAATTCATAATTTGGAAAATTAAATTACTTTTGGAAAAGTAATATCGTTCTGTGGAAAGAGATGGAATGTTAAATCCTGCTAAATCCTGTAAGAGGAAAAGAGTATTGGCAACCATAGACACACAAACCCCATTAACTAGAGCCACCTAAAGCATCGATCCTCATTTAAAAATTCTGCATTTTTTAATTTCCTTCATAGGAAATTGTGGATTCTTTAAATTCATTTTCTGATTAGATCCCATTCTGCCTCTTCTCAGCAGTCATGATGGCTAAGAAAGTTTGGGCATTTTAATAGACAAGAAACTGGGAAACAAATGCAAAGAAACAAACTATAGATAGGCTTGCACTGGAAAACACCTACTTGGCAGTTCCAGGAAACAGGAGCATTTGTCACAAGAACATTGAAGTGACTCAGTCTGGCTACTGAGGTCCACTGAAACCCTCAACTGGGTTTTGCTAGGCTTAGTATCCATAAATAAATTTACAATCCAAACATGAAATACTAATGCATCATGTACCTCTAATCTATACCTATAGCACTCCCAAAGCATACTGAAAATGTGCAGGACTGAAACTCAGCTCTAAAACTAGTGTAAGTGGCAAATTTTATCTGGGGATAGGGCAACCAGTCAGCTCATGGAAAACAAGGATAGCAACAATGCTCACGTATGTAAATCACTTTTGCCCTCTAAGCTGCCAAGAGGGATGGAAAATCTCAATAATAAAAATTACTCCTCTAAAGAGCTTTCTTTTAAAATAAAGCTTTTCTGGTAAGTTGTTCACTAGTCAGTATCTGCAACTTTTATCAAAAGTGGTCTTTTCTAAAGCATAAAGGAGAGTGGAGATGACGTTTGACATAGACATGAACATAAAAGGATGTTGTGCTCTGCACCAGAATTACTGCCCCACTGCTCCCCTGTGTCTTAGTAGGAACCTCATCGATCACTTGGGCCATTCCCTCTATCAGATGGCCTCTGCTGTGCAGTTGTAACTACCACCACTGCTCCAACACATGCCACCAAGGTGTCCCACACTCTCACATCCACCTAATGCCATTTGCTGTGCAGGAAGTGCTTTATTGCAATGACTGTTCTACCAGTGTCAGCCCTAACAACATGCCTTACACCCCATGGCTGGTATAAAATCCCACATGTAGCTGATGATCTTCAATGAACCTCAGGCTCATCTTCTCGTTCAGTACTTGGAGACTCACAAAACAGCACGCAGGTACATGGAAATGTTTGTTAGGTCATTTAACTTGTCATACATTCATAAAGAGCTGCTTTTCTAGACTCTATAGCATTTGGGATTAGCAGCATGATTTTAAAGCTTTAATACAATACCCCCATGTCCTCAAAAGCTTTGCTGCTCTTTCACGCCTACCCATAGTTACATAAAACATTTCTGAACTGCATCAAATACCCAGACATACACATTTGTAGTTGTAAAATTTCCAGTGGTGATTTAAATTCTGACACATTCATTTATCATATCATTTTTAGGAGAAATGCATGTCTGGTTCAATGAGCCATGTTGCCATTACTAAACGCTGGGTTGAAAATTGAAATTCACCAAGAGGCAAGATAGCGGAAACAAAAGAGCACTATAAATCTAGAAGGAAAAATGAGTCTGCCTGGCCACTTTGTTTTTTAGTTCATGCAGGATGGGTTTTTACACCAAATTTCACCAGCTCGATGCAGTATTTGTGTTTTGCAGGCTGGCTGCTCCCATAGGGGTGAGGCACATTCAGAGTTAATCTGCAGAGATCAAGGGTGTAAGGACTCCACAGTCGCTGCTACACAGTAATGAACAAAATGAAAAACAAGACAAAATACATGAACACATCTGGCACAATTGGAAAACAGGAAGCCCAGCAAAGAAAGCAAACCCTGATTTCAATGACCCTTTTCTCCCGAATTCTGGGAGAACTAGGAAACAAGGGATCAAAGGTATGAAAGCTTAACTGGCTTCAGGGCTGACCATGGAAATTAGTATTAAAAATTCATGTTCAGTCCTGGAAACTGTTGACTAAGCACAAAGCACTGTAAACAAAGAGAAGGCTGCTTGTTTTGAAAAGCAGACCATGGAGCATTTAGGAAGCACGATTTCATCTTGTCACATGTGAAACCTTATGAAAAGGACAGTGGCTTCACTCTGGTTTTCTCTTTACCACAGTGAATTTAAAAAAGCCGTAAAACTAGACACAGAAAAAGGTGACAATTTCTAGGACAGTTAATGATTTACTACAAATGAGGATATTTCCTCATTCAGACAGTATCTAGAGCAGCAATGTTTGAATCCCTGTTAAGTTTAGATGAGGTTTTAAAGGCCCCAAGTTGTTGCTGTATCAGCTATTCTTACAGGTATCTCTGCAGGTAAGGAAAGCATCTTGCAACTGTGACCTGCTGTCTTTTGTCAAGGCACCTTCAGATCGGACCAAATTCTTGCAAGCTGCTGTTCTAAAATTTTTCATTCAAGTACTGGAAACTCTCCTTCATACTATCTCTACCAGAATACATGAGAAAACTCCAGGAAGGCTGCCACTTCCGTGAAATGTTAAAATGTCTTCTTAAAGCCTCTTACTCAATTCCTACAGCCTATTAAGTCTAATTAAGTTTAAGAGACAACCAGCAATGAAGCTTCTGAAACTTTGACCCTTCAGCCATATCTAAACCAGAAGGGGGGGAAAAAATTCCTTCCACCTTCACACCCAATATACAAAGAAACACATGTGAACAAGGAAAGCACACAGAGGTCAGCTTCCTTTTAAGTATTCAAAAGTGAACCCCAAAACATTCTTTATAATTAGTGACACAGACCAACCAAGAGAACTTTATATATTAATGGAAACAGAACTTTAAACAGATTCACATTAACACATAGACTAGAAACCTGACTTTGAAGTATACAATAAAAACCAGGTATCACAGGATACCTCTTTATCCAATCACAAAATACCTCAAACTTGTAATTCACTTACTTTAAGTTAGTTGTGCCCTTGTCACTTGACAAATATTGGGCAATGAAAAGAAGCTCACACATTTCAGACACTAGAGTATTTTGTGAATATACTATTTATACACATATTTAAAGAAATAGATAACCCATCTCTCT